>NC_140990.1:78647736-78686064 GCF_052327205.1 Somniosus microcephalus
GGG
This sequence comes from Somniosus microcephalus, assembly GCF_052327205.1. Taxonomy (NCBI): domain Eukaryota; kingdom Metazoa; phylum Chordata; class Chondrichthyes; order Squaliformes; family Somniosidae; genus Somniosus; species Somniosus microcephalus. The sequence goes on from NC_140990.1 coordinate 78,647,740, forward strand.
GATTAGGGAGAGTGATCCAGGTCTAAGAGGGGATTAGAGAGAGAGTGACCCAGGTCTAAGGGCGGATTAGAGAGAGAGTGATCCAGGTCTATGGGGGGATTAGAGAGAGAGTGATCCAGGTCTAAGGGCGGATTAGAGAGAGAGTGATCCAGGTCTAAGGGGGTTAGGGAGAGAGTCATCGAGGTCTAAGGGGGATTAGGGGGAGAGTGATCCAGGTCTAAGGGGGGATTAGAGAGAGAGTGATCCAGGTCTAAGGGGGGATTAGAGAAAGTGCTCTAGGTTTAAGGGGGGGATAAGAGAGAGAGTGATCCAGGTCTAAGGGGGATTAGAGAGAGAGTGATCCAGGTCTAAGGGAGGATTAGAGAGAGAGTGATCCAGTTCTAAGGGGGGATTAGAGAGAGAGTGATCCAGGTCTAAGGGACGATTAGAGAGAGTGTGATCCAGGTCTAAGGGGGATTAGAGAGAGAGTGATCCAGGTCTAAGAGGGATTAGAGAGAGAGTGATCCAGGTCTAAGGGGGGATTAGAGAGAGAGTGATCCAGGTCTAAGAGGGGATTAGAGAGAGAGTGATCCAGGTCTAAAAGGGGATTAGAGAGAGAGTGATCCAGGTCTCAGGGGGATTAGAGAGAGTGATCTAGGTCTAAGGGCGGATTAGAGAGAGAGTGATCCAGGTCCAAGGGGGGACTAGAGAGAGAGTGATCCAGGTCTAAGGCGGGATTAGAGAGAGAGTGATCCAGGTCCAAGGGAGGATTAGAGAGAGAGTGATCCAGGTCTAAGGGGGGATTAGAGAGAGAGTGATCCAGGTCTAAGGGAGGATTAGAGAGAGAGAGATCCAGGTCTAAGGGCGGATTAGACAGAGAGTGATCCAGGTCTAAGGGGGATTAGGGAGAGAGTGATCCAGGTCTAAGGGCGGATTAGACAGAGAGTGATCCAGGTCTAAGGGGGATTAGGGAGAGAGTGATCCAGGTCTAAGGGAGGATTAGAGAGAGAGTGATACAGGTCTAAGAGGGGATTAGAGAGAGAGTGATCCAGGTCTAAGGGGGATTAGACAGAGAGTGATCCAGGTGGGATTAGAGAGAGAGTGATCCAGGTCTAAGAGGGGATTAGAGAGAGAGTGATCCAGGTCTAAGGGGGATTAGACAGAGAGTGATCCAGGTCTAAGGGGGGGATTAGAGAGAGAGTGATCCAGGTCGAAGGGGGGATTAGGGTGAGTGATCCAGGTCTAAAAGGGGATTAGAGAGAGAGTGATCCAGGTCTAAAAGGGGATTAGAGAGAGAGAGTGATCCAGGTCTCAGGGGGATTAGAGAGAGTGATCCAGGTCGAAGGGCGGATTAGAGAGAGAGAGTGATCCAGGTCTAAGGGGGGATTAGGGAGAGAGTGATCCAGGTCTAAGGGGGGATTAGAGAGAGAGTGATCCAGGTCTAAGGGCGGATTAGAGAGAGAGTGATCCAGGTCTAAGGGGGGATTAGAGAGAGAGTGATCCAGGTCTAAGGCGGGATTAGAGAGAGAGTGATCCAGGTCTAAGGGAGGATTAGAGAGAGAGTGATCCAGGTCTAAGGGGGGATTAGAGAGAGAGTGATCCAGGTCTAAGGGAGGATTAGAGAGAGAGTGATCCAGGTCTAAGGGCGGATTAGAGAGAGAGTGATCCAGGTCTAAGGGCGATTAGGGAGAGAGTGATCCAGGTCCAAGAGGGATTAGAGAGAGAGTGATCCAGGTCTAAGGGCGGATTAGAGAGAGAGTGATCCAGGTCTAAGAGGGGATTAGAGAGAGAGTGATCCAGGTCTAAAAGGGGATTAGAGAGAGAGTGATCCAGGTCTCAGGGGGATTAGAGAGAGTGATCTAGGTCTAAGGGCGGATTAGAGAGAGAGTGATCCAGGTCCAAGGGGGGACTAGAGAGAGAGTGATCCAGGTCTAAGGCGGGATTAGAGAGAGAGTGATCCAGGTCCAAGGGAGGATTAGAGAGAGAGTGATCCAGGTCTAAGGGGGGATTAGAGAGAGAGTGATCCAGGTCTAAGGGAGGATTAGAGAGAGAGAGATCCAGGTCTAAGGGCGGATTAGACAGAGAGTGATCCAGGTCTAAGGGGGATTAGGGAGAGAGTGATCCAGGTCTAAGGGCGGATTAGACAGAGAGTGATCCAGGTCTAAGGGGGATTAGGGAGAGAGTGATCCAGGTCTAAGGGAGGATTAGAGAGAGAGTGATACAGGTCTAAGAGGGGATTAGAGAGAGAGTGATCCAGGTCTAAGGGGGATTAGACAGAGAGTGATCCAGGTGGGATTAGAGAGAGAGTGATCCAGGTCTAAGAGGGGATTAGAGAGAGAGTGATCCAGGTCTAAGGGGGATTAGACAGAGAGTGATCCAGGTCTAAGGGGGGGATTAGAGAGAGAGTGATCCAGGTCGAAGGGGGGATTAGGGTGAGTGATCCAGGTCTAAAAGGGGATTAGAGAGAGAGTGATCCAGGTCTAAAAGGGGATTAGAGAGAGAGAGTGATCCAGGTCTCAGGGGGATTAGAGAGAGTGATCCAGGTCGAAGGGCGGATTAGAGAGAGAGAGTGATCCAGGTCTAAGGGGGGATTAGGGAGAGAGTGATCCAGGTCTAAGGGGGGATTAGAGAGAGAGTGATCCAGGTCTAAGGGCGGATTAGAGAGAGAGTGATCCAGGTCTAAGGGGGGATTAGAGAGAGAGTGATCCAGGTCTAAGGCGGGATTAGAGAGAGAGTGATCCAGGTCTAAGGGAGGATTAGAGAGAGAGTGATCCAGGTCTAAGGGGGGATTAGAGAGAGAGTGATCCAGGTCTAAGGGAGGATTAGAGAGAGAGTGATCCAGGTCTAAGGGCGGATTAGAGAGAGAGTGATCCAGGTCTAAGGGCGATTAGGGAGAGAGTGATCCAGGTCCAAGAGGGATTAGAGAGAGAGTGATCCAGGTCTAAGGGCGGATTAGAGAGAGAGTGATCCAGGTCTAAGGGGGGATTAGACAGAGAGTGATCCAGGTCTAAGGGGGGGATTAGAGAGAGAGTGATCCAGGTCTAAAAGGGGATTAGAGAGAGAGTGATCCAGGTCTAAGGGGGATTAGAGAGAGGGTGATCCAGGTCTCAGGGGGATTAGAGAGAGAGTGATCCAGGTCTCAGGGGGATTAGGGAGAGAGTGATCGAGGTCTAAGTGGGATTAGGGGGAGAGTGATCCAGGTCTAAGGGGGGATTAGAGAGAGAGTGATCCAGGTCTAAGGGGGGAGTAGAGAGAGAGTGATCCAGGTCTAAGGGGGGATTAGAGAGAGAGTGATCCAGGTCTAAGGGAGGATTAGAGAGAGAGTGATCCAGGTCTAAGGGCGGATTAGAGAGAGAGTGATCCAGGTCTAAGGGAGGATGAGAGAGAGAGTGATCCAGGTCTAAGGGAGGATTAGAGAGAGAGTGATCCAGCTCTAAAAGGGGATTAGAGAGAGAGTGATCCTGGTCTAAGGGGGATTAGAGAGAGAGTGATCCAGGTCTAAGGGGGGATTAGCGAGAGAGTGATCCAGGTCTAAGGGGGGATTAGAGAAAGGACTCTAGTTTTAAGGGGGGGATTAGAGAGAGAGTGATCCAGGTCTAAGGGGGATTAGAGAGAGAGTGATCCAGGTCTAAGGGAGGATTAGAGAGAGAGTGATCCAGGTCTAAGGGGGGATTAGAGAGAGAGTGATCCAGGTCTAAGGGACGATTAGAGAGAGTGTGATCCAGGTCTAAGTGGGATTAGAGAGAGAGTGATCCAGGTCTAAGGGAGGATGTGAGAGAGAGTGATCCAGGTCTAAGAGGGATTAGAGAGAGAGTGTTCCAGGTCGAAGGGGGGATTAGAGAGAGAGTGATCCAGTTCGAAGGGGGGATTAGGGAGAGTGATCCAGGTCTAAGAGGGGATTAGAGAGAGAGTGATCCAGGTTTAAGGGCGGATTAGAGAGAGAGTGATCCAGGTCTAAGGGGGATTAGGGAGAGAGTCATCGAGGTCTAAGGGGGATTAGGGGGAGAGTGATCCAAGTCTAAGGGGGGATTAGAGAGAGAGTGATCCAGGTCTAAGGGGGGATTAGAGAAAGTGCTCTAGGTTGAAGGGGGGGATTAGAGAGAGAGTGATCCAGGTCTAAGGGGGATCAGAGAGAGAGTGATCCAGGTCTAAGGGAGGATTAGAGAGAGAGTGATCCAGGTCTAAGGGAGGATTAGAGAGAGAGTGATCCAGGTCTAAGAGGGATTAGAGAGAGAGTGATCCAGGTCTAAGGGGGGATTAGAGAGAGAGTGATCCAGGTCTAAGGGGGGATTAGGGAGAGAGTGATCCAGGTCTAAGGGGGGATTAGAGAGAGAGTGATCCAGGTCTAAGGGTGGATTAGAGAGAGAGTGATCCAGGTCTAAGGGGGGATTAGAGAGAGAGTGATCCAGGTCTAAGGCGGGATTAGAGAGAGAGTGATCCAGGTCTAAGGGCGCATTTGAGAGAGAGTGATCCAGGTCTAAGGGGGATTAGGGAGAGAGTGATCCTGGTCTAAGGGGGGATTAGAGAGAGAGTGATCCAGGTCTAAGAGGGGATTAGAGAGAGAGTGATCCAGGTCTAAAAGGGGATTAGAGAGTGAGTGATCCAGGTCTAAGGGGGATTAGAGAGAGAGTGATCCAGGTCTCAGGGGGATTAGGGAGAGAGTGATCGAGGTCTAAGTGGGATTAGGGGGAGAGTGATCCAGGTCTAAGGGGGGGATTAGAGAGAGAGTGATCCAGGTCTAAAAGGGGATTAGAGAGAGAGTGATCCTGGTCTAAGGGGGATTAGAGAGAGAGTGATCCAGGTCTAAGGGGGGATTAGAGAGAGAGTGATCCAGGTCTAAGGGGGGATGAGCGAGAGAGTGATCCAGGTCTAAGGGGGGATTGGAGAAAGGGTTCTAGTTTTAAGGGGGGGATTAGAGAGAGAGTGATCCAGGTCTAAGGGGGATTAGAGAGAGAGTGATCCAGGTCTAAGGGAGGATTAGAGAGAGAGTGATCCAGGTCTAAGGGGGGATTAGAGAGAGAGTGATTCAGGTCTAAGGGACGATTAGAGAGAGTGTGATCCAGGTCTAAGGGGGATTAGAGAGAGAGTGATCCAGGTCTAAGGGAGGATTAGAGAGAGAGTGATCCAGGTCTAAGAGGGATTAGAGAGAGAGTGTTCCAGGTCGAAGGGGGGATTAGAGAGAGAGTGATCCAGGTCGAAGGGGGAATTAGGGAGAGTGATCCAGGTCTAAGAGGGGATTAGAGAGAGAGTGATCCAGGTCTAAGGGCGGATTAGAGAGAGAGTGATCCAGGTCTAAGGGGGATTAGGGAGAGAGTCATCGAGGTCTAAGGGGGATTAGGGGGAGAGTGATCCAGGTCTAAGGGGGGATTAGAGAGAGAGCGATCCAGGTCTAAGGGGGAATTAGAGAGAGAGTGATCCAGGTCTAAGGGGGATTAGGGAGAGAGTCATCGAGGTCTAAGGGGGATTAGGGGGAGAGTGATCCAGGTCTAAGGGGGGATTAGAGAAAGTGCTCTAGGTTTAAGGGGGGGATTAGAGAGAGAGTGATCCAGGTCTAAGGGGGGATTAGAGAGAGAGTGATCCAGGTCTAAGGGGGGATTAGAGAAAGTGCTCTAGGTTTAAGGGGGGGATTAGAGAGAGAGTGATCCAGGTCTAAGGGGGATTAGAGAGAGAGTGATCCAGGTCTAAGGGAGGATTAGAGAGAGAGTGATCCAGTTCTAAGGGGGGATTAGAGAGAGAGTGATCCAGGTCTAAGGGACGATTAGAGAGAGTGTGATCCAGGTCTAAGGGGGATTAGAGAGAGAGTGATCCAGGTCTAAGGGAGGATTAGAGAGAGAGTGATCCAGGTCTAAGAGGGATTAGAGAGAGAGTGATCCAGGTCTAAGGGGGGATTAGAGAGAGAGTGATCCAGGTCTAAGGGCGGATTAGAGAGAGAGTGATCCAGGTCTAAGGGGGGATTAGAGAGAGAGTGATCCAGGTCTAAGGGGGATTAGGGAGAGAGTGATCCTGGTCTAAGGGGGGATTAGAGAGAGAGTGATCCAGGTCTAAGAGGGGATTAGAGAGAGAGTGATCCAGGTCTAAAAGGGGATTAGAGAGAGAGTGATCCAGGTCTCAGGGGGATTAGAGAGAGTGATCTAGGTCTAAGGGCGGATTAGAGAGAGAGTGATCCAGGTCCAAGGGGGGACGAGAGAGAGAGTGATCCAGGTCTAAGGCGGGATTAGAGAGAGAGTGATCCAGGTCTAAGGGAGGATTAGAGAGAGACTGATCCAGGTCTAAGGGGGGATTAGAGAGAGAGTGATCCAGGTCTAAGGGAGGATTAGAGAGAGAGTGATCCAGGTCTAAGGGCGGATTAGACAGAGAGTGATCCAGGTCTAAGGGGGGATTAGAGAGAGAGTGATCCATGTCTAAGAGGGGATTAGAGAGAGAGTGATCCAGGTCTAAGGGGGGTTAGACAGAGAGTGATCCAGGTGGGATTAGAGAGAGAGTGATCCAGGTCTAAGAGGGGATTAGAGAGAGAGTGATCCAGGTCTAAGGGGGATTAGACAGAGAGTGATCCAGGTCTAAGGGAGGATTAGAGAGAGAGTGATCCAGTTCTAAGGGGGGATTAGAGAGAGAGTGATCCAGGTCTAAGGGACGATTAGAGAGAGTGTGATCCAGGTCTAAGGGGGATTAGAGAGAGAGTGATCCAGGTCTAAGGGAGGATTAGAGAGAGAGTGATCCAGGTCTAAGAGGGATTAGAGAGAGAGTGATCCAGGTCTAAGGGGGGATTAGAGAGAGAGTGATCCATGTCTAAGGGGGGATTAGGGAGAGAGTGATCCAGGTCTAAGGGGGGATTAGAGAGAGAGTGATCCAGGTCTAAGGCGGGATTAGAGAGAGAGTGATCCAGGTCTAAGGGCGCATTTGAGAGAGAGTGATCCAGGTCTAAGGGGGATTAGGGAGAGAGTGATCATGGTCTAAGGGGGGATTAGAGAGAGAGTGATCCAGGTCTAAGAGGGGATTAGAGAGAGAGTGATCCAGGTCTAAAAGGGGATTAGAGAGAGAGTGATCCAGGTCTAAGGGGGATTAGAGAGAGAGTGATCCAGGTTTAAAAGGGGATTAGAGAGTGAGTGATCCAGGTCTAAGGGGGATTAGAGAGAGAGTGATCGAGGTCTAAGTGGGATTAGGGGGAAGAGTGATCCAGGCCTAAGGGGGGATTAGAGAGAGAGTGATCCAGGTCTAAGGGAGGATTAGAGAGAGAGTGATCCAGGTCTAAGGGGGGATTAGAGAGAGAGTGATCCAGGTCGAAGGAACAATTGGAGAGAGTGTGATCCAGGTCTAAAGGGGATTAGAGAGAGAGTGATCCAGGTCTAAGGGAGGATTAGAGAGAGAGTGATCCAGGTCTAAGAGGGATTAGAGAGAGAGTGATCCAGGTCTAAGGGGGGATTAGAGAGAGAGTGATCCAGGTCTAAGAGGGGATTAGAGAGAGAGTGATCCAGGTCTAAAAGGGGATTAGAGAGAGAGTGATCCAGGTCTCAGGGGGATTAGAGAGAATGATCTAGGTCTAAGGGCGGATTAGAGAGAGAGTGATCCAGGTCCAAGGGTGGACTAGAGAGAGAGTGATCCAGGTCTAAGGCGGGATTAGAGAGAGAGTGATCCAGGTCCAAGGGAGGATTAGAGAGAGAGTGATCCAGGTCTAAGGGGGGATTAGAGAGAGAGTGATCCAGGTCTAAGGGAGGATTAGAGAGAGAGAGATCCAGGTCTAAGGGCGGATTAGACAGAGAGTGATCCAGGTCTCAGGGGGATTAGGGAGAGAGTGATCCAGGTCTAAGGGCGGATTAGACAGAGAGTGATCCAGGTCTAAGGGGGATTAGGGAGAGAGTGATCCAGGTCTAAGGGAGGATTAGAGAGAGAGTGATACAGGTCTAAGAGGGGATTAGAGAGAGAGTGATCCAGGTCTAAGGGGGATTAGACAGAGAGTGATCCAGGTGGGATTAGAGAGAGAGTGATCCAGGTCTAAGAGGGGATTAGAGAGAGAGTGATCCAGGTCTAAGGGGGATTAAACAGAGAGTGATCCAGGTCTAAGGGGGGGATTAGAGAGAGAGTGATCCAGGTCGAAGGGGGGATTAGGGTGAGTGATCCAGGTCTAAAAGGGGATTAGAGAGAGAGTGATCCAGGTCTAAAAGGGGATTAGAGAGAGAGAGTGATCCAGGTCTCAGGGGGATTAGAGCGAGTGATCCAGGTCGAAGGGCGGATTAGAGAGAGAGAGTGATCCAGGTCTAAGGGGGGATTAGGGAGAGAGTGATCCAGGTCTAAGGGGGGATTAGAGAGAGAGTGATCCAGGTCTAAGGGCGGATTAGAGAGAGAGTGATCCAGGTCTAAGGGGGGATTAGAGAGAGAGTGATCCAGGTCTAAGGCGGGATTAGAGAGAGAGTGATCCAGGTCTAAGGGAGGATTAGAGAGAGAGTGATCCAGGTCTAAGGGGGGATTAGAGAGAGAGTGATCCAGGTCTAAGGGAGGATTAGAGAGAGAGTGATCCAGGTCTAAGGGCGGATTAGAGAGAGAGTGATCCAGGTCTAAGGGCGATTAGGGAGAGAGTGATCCAGGTCCAAGAGGGATTAGAGAGAGAGTGATCCAGGTCTAAGGGTGGATTAGAGAGAGAGTGATCCAGGTCTAAGGGGGGATTAGGGAGAGAGTGATCCAGGTCTAAGGGAGGATTAGAGAGAGAGTGATCCAGGTCTAAGGGGGGATTAGACAGAGAGTGATCCAGGTCTAAGGGGGGGATTAGAGAGAGAGTGATCCAGGTCGAAGGGGGGATTAGGGAGAGTGATCGAGGTCTAAAAGCGGATTAGAGAGAGAGAGATCCAGGTCTAAAAGGGGATTAGAGAGAGAGTGATCCAGGTCTAAGGGGGATTAGAGAGAGAGTGATCCAGGTCTCAGGGGGATTAGGGAGAGAGTGATCGAGGTCTAAGTGGGATTAGGGGGAGAGTGATCCAGGTCTAAGGGGGGATTAGAGAGAGAGTGATCCAGGTCTAAGGGGGGAGTAGAGAGAGAGTGATTCAGGTCTAAGGGGGGATTAGAGAGAGAGTGATCCAGGTCTAAGGGAGGATTAGAGAGAGAGTGATCCAGGTCTAAGGGCGGATTAGAGAGAGAGTGATCCAGGTCTAAGGGAGGATGAGAGAGAGAGTGATCCAGGTCTAAGGGAGGATTAGAGAGAGAGTGATCCAGCTCTAAAAGGGGATTAGAGAGAGAGTGATCCTGGTCTAAGGGGGATTAGAGAGAGAGTGATCCAGGTCTAAGGGGGGATTAGCGAGAGAGTGATCCAGGTCTAAGGGGGGATTAGAGAAAGGGCTCTAGTTTTAAGGGGGGGATTAGAGAGAGAGTGATCCAGGTCTAAGGGGGATTAGAGAGAGAGTGATCCAGGTCTAAGGGAGGATTAGAGAGAGAGTGATCCAGGTCTAAGGGGGGATTAGAGAGAGAGTGATCCAGGTCTAAGGGACGATTAGAGAGAGTGTGATCCAGGTCTAAGGGGGATTAGAGAGAGAGTGATCCAGGTCTAAGGGAGGATGTGAGAGAGAGTGATCCAGGTCTAAGAGGGATTAGAGAGAGAGTGTTCCAGGTCGAAGGGGGGATTAGAGAGAGAGTGATCCAGGTCGAAGGGGGGATTAGGGAGAGTGATCCAGGTCTAAGAGGGGATTAGAGAGAGAGTGATCCAGGTCTAAGGGCGGATTAGAGAGAGAGTGATCCAGGTCTAAGGGGGATTAGGGAGAGAGTCATCGAGGTCTAAGGGGGATTAGGGGGAGAGTGATCCAAGTCTAAGGGGGGATTAGAGAGAGAGTGATCCAGGTCTAAGGGGGGATTAGAGAAAGTGCTCTAGGTTGAAGGGGGGGATTAGAGAGAGAGTGATCCAGGTCTAAGGGGGATCAGAGAGAGAGTGATCCAGGTCTAAGGGAGGATTAGAGAGAGAGTGATCCAGTTCTAAGGGGGGATTAGAGAGAGAGTGATCCAGGTCGAAGGGACGATTAGAGAGAGTGTGATCCAGGTCTAAGGGGGATTAGAGAGAGAGTGATCCAGGTCTAAGGGAGGATTAGAGAGAGAGTGATCCAGGTCTAAGAGGGATTAGAGAGAGAGTGATCCAGGTCTAAGGGGGGATTAGAGAGAGAGTGATCCAGGTCTAAGGGGGGATTAGGGAGAGAGTGATCCAGGTCTAAGGGGGGATTAGAGAGAGAGTGATCCAGGTCTAAGGGTGGATTAGAGAGAGAGTGATCCAGGTCTAAGGGGGGATTAGAGAGAGAGTGATCCAGGTCTAAGGCGGGATTAGAGAGAGAGTGATCCAGGTCTAAGGGCGCATTTGAGAGAGAGTGATCCAGGTCTAAGGGGGATTAGGGAGAGAGTGATCCTGGTCTAAGGGGGGATTAGAGAGAGAGTGATCCAGGTCTAAGAGGGGATTAGAGAGAGAGTGATCCAGGTCTAAAAGGGGATTAGAGAGTGAGTGATCCAGGTCTAAGGGGGATTAGAGAGAGAGTGATGCAGGTCTCAGGGGGATTAGGGAGAGAGTGATCGAGGTCTAAGTGGGATTAGGGGGAGAGTGATCCAGGTCTAAGGGGGGGATTAGAGAGAGAGTGATCCAGGTCTAAAAGGGGATTAGAGAGAGAGTGATCCTGGTCTAAGGGGGATTAGAGAGAGAGTGATCCAGGTCTAAGGGGGGATTAGAGAGAGAGTGATCCAGGTCTAAGGGGGGATGAGTGAGAGAGTGATCCAGGTCTAAGGGGGGATTGGAGAAAGGGCTCTAGTTTTAAGGGGGGGATTAGAGAGAGAGTGATCCAGTTCTAAGGGGGATTAGAGAGAGAGTGATCCAGGTCTAAGGGAGGATTAGAGAGAGAGTGATCCAGGTCTAAGGGGGGATTAGAGAGAGAGTGATCCAGGTCTAAGGGACGATTAGAGAGAGTGTGATCCAGGTCTAAGGGGGATTAGAGAGAGAGTGATCCAGGTCGAAGGGGGGATTAGAGAGAGAGTGATCCAGGTCGAAGGGGGAATTAGGGAGAGTGATCCAGGTCTAAGAGGGGATTAGAGAGAGAGTGATCCAGGTTTAAGGGTGGATTAGAGAGAGAGTGATCCAGGTCTAAGGGGGATTAGGGAGAGAGTCATCGAGGTCTAAGGGGGATTAGGGGGAGAGTGATCCAGGTCTAAGGGGGGATTAGAGAGAGAGTGATCCAGGTCGAAGGGGGAATTAGAGAGAGAGTGATCCAGGTCTAAGGGGGATTAGGGAGAGAGTCATCGAGGTCTAAGGGGGATTAGGGGGAGAGTGATCCAGGTCTAAGGGGGGATTAGAGAGAGAGTGATCCAGGTCTAAGGGGGGATTAGAGAAAGTGCTCTAGGTTTAAGGGGGGGATTAGAGAGAGAGTGATCCAGGTCTAAGGGGGATTAGAGAGAGAGTGATCCAGGTCTAAGGGAGGATTAGAGAGAGAGTGATCCAGTTCTAAGGGGGGATTAGAGAGAGAGTGATCCAGGTCTAAGGGACGATTAGAGAGAGTGTGATCCAGGTCTAAGGGGGATTAGAGAGAGAGTGATCCAGGTCTAAGGGAGGATTAGAGAGAGAGTGATCCAGGTCTAAGAGGGATTAGAGAGAGAGTGATCCAGGTCTAAGGGGGGATTAGAGAGAGAGTGATCCAGGTCTAAGGGCGGATTAGAGAGAGAGTGATCCAGGTCTAAGGGGGGATTAGAGAGAGAGTGATCCAGGTCTAAGGGGGATTAGGGAGAGAGTGATCCTGGTCTAAGGGGGGATTAGAGAGAGAGTGATCCAGGTCTAAGAGGGGATTAGAGAGAGAGTGATCCAGGTCTAAAAGGGGATTAGAGAGAGAGTGATCCAGGTCTCAGGGGGATTAGAGAGAGTGATCTAGGTCTAAGGGCGGATTAGAGAGAGAGTGATCCAGGTCCAAGGGGGGACTAGAGAGAGAGTGATCCAGGTCTAAGGCGGGATTAGAGAGAGAGTGATCCAGGTCTCAGGGAGGATTAGAGAGAGACTGATCCAGGTCTAAGGGGGGATTAGAGAGAGAGTGATCCAGGTCTAACGGAGGATTAGAGAGAGAGTGATCCAGGTCTAAGGGCGGATTAGACAGAGAGTGATCCAGGTCTAAGGGGGGATTAGAGAGAGAGTGATCCAGGTCTAAGAGGGGATTAGAGAGAGAGTGATCCAGGTCTAAGGGGGGTTAGACAGAGAGTGATCCAGGTGGGATTAGAGAGAGAGTGATCCAGGTCTAAGAGGGGATTAGAGAGAGAGTGATCCAGGTCTAAGGGGGATTAGACAGAGAGTGATCCAGGTCTAAGGGAGGATTAGAGAGAGAGTGATCCAGTTCTAAGGGGGGATTAGAGAGAGAGTGATCCAGGTCTAAGGGACGATTAGAGAGAGTGTGATCCAGGTCTAAGGGGGATTAGAGAGAGAGTGATCCAGGTCTAAGGGAGGATTAGAGAGAGAGTGATCCAGGTCTAAGAGGGATTAGAGAGAGAGTGATCCAGGTCTAAGGGGGGATTAGAGAGAGAGTGATCCATGTCTAAGGGGGGATTAGGGAGAGAGTGATCCAGGTCTAAGGGGGGATTAGAGAGAGAGTGATGCAGGTCTAAGGGCGGATTAGAGAGAGAGTGATCCAGGTCTAAGGGGGGATTAGAGAGAGAGTGATCCAGGTCTAAGGCGGGATTAGAGAGAGAGTGATCCAGGTCTAAGGGCGCATTTGAGAGAGAGTGATCCAGGTCTAAGGGGGATTAGGGAGAGAGTGATCCTGGTCTAAGGGGGGATTAGAGAGAGAGTGATCCAGGTCTAAGAGGGGATTAGAGAGAGAGTGATCCAGGTCTAAAAGGGGATTAGAGAGAGAGTGATCCAGGTCTAAGGGGGATTAGAGAGAGAGTGATCCAGATCTAAAAGGGGATTAGAGAGTGAGTGATCCAGGTCTAAGGGGGATTAGAGAGAGAGTGATCCAGGTCTCAGGGGGATTAGGGAGAGAGTGATCGAGGTCTAAGTGGGATTAGGGGGAGAGTGATCCAGGTCTAAGGGGGGATTAGAGAGAGAGTGATCCAGGTCTAAGGGAGGATTAGAGAGAGAGTGATCCAGGTCTAAGGGGGGATTAGAGAGAGAGTGATCCAGGTCGAAGGAACAATTGGAGAGAGTGTGATCCAGGTCTAAGGGGGATTAGAGAGAGAGTGATCCAGGTCTAAGAGGGATTAGAGAGAGAGTGTTCCAGGTCGAAGGGGGGATTAGAGAGAGAGTGATCCAGGTCGAAGGGGGGATTAGGGAGAGTGATCCAGGTCAAAGAGGGGATTAGAGAGAGAGTGATCCAGGTCTAAGGGCGGATTAGAGAGAGAGTGATCCAGGTCTAAGGGGGATTAGCGAGAGAGTTATCGAGGTCTAAGGGGGATTAGGGGGAGAGTGATCCAGGTCTAAGGGGGGATTAGAGAGAGAGTGATCCAGGTCTAAGGGGGAATTAGAGAGAGAGTGATCCAGGTCTAAGGGGGATTAGGGAGAGAGTCATCGAGGTCTCAGGGGGATTAGGGGGAGGGTGATCCAAGTCTAAGGGGGGTTTAGAGAAAGTGCTCTAGGTTTAAGGGGGGGATTAGAGAGAGAGTGATCCAGGTCTAAGGGGGATTAGAGAGAGAGTGATCCAGGTCTAAGGGAGGATTAGAGAGAGAGTGATCCAGTTCTAAGGGGGGATTAGAGAGAGAGTGATCCAGGTCTAAGGGACGATTAGAGAGAGTGTGATCCAGGTCTAAGGGGGATTAGAGAGAGAGTGATCCAGGTCTAAGGGAGGATTAGAGAGAGAGTGATCCAGGTCTAAGAGGGATGAGAGAGAGAGTGATCCAGGTCTAAGGGGGGATTAGAGAGAGAGTGATCCAGGTCTAAGGGCGGATTAGAGAGAGAGTGATCCAGGTCTAAGGGGGGATTTGAGAGAGAGTGATCCAGGTCTCAGCCGGGATTAGAGAGAGAGTGATCCAGGTCTAAGGGCGCATTAGAGAGAGAGTGATGCAGGTCTAAGGGGGATTAGGGAGAGAGTGATCCTGGTCTAAGGGGGGATTAGAGAGAGAGTGATCCAGGTCTAAGAGGGGATTAGAGAGAGAGTGATCCAGGTCTAAAAGGGGATTAGAGAGAGAGTGATCCAGGTCTCAGGGGGATTCGAGAGAGTGATCTAGGTCTAAGGGCGGATTAGAGCGGGAGTGATCCAGGTCCAAGGGGGGACTAGAGAGAGAGTGATCCAGGTCTAAGGCGGGATTAGAGAGAGAGTGATCCAGGTCTAAGGGAGGATTAGAGAGAGACTGATCCAGGTCTAAGGGGGGATTAGAGAGAGAGTGATCCAGGTCTAAGGGAGGATTAGAGAGAGAGTGATCCAGGTCTAAGGGCGGATTAGACAGAGAGTGATCCAGGTCTAAGGGGGATTAGGGAGAGAGTGATCCAAGTCTAAGGGGGGATTAGAGAGAGAGTGATCCATGTCTAAGAGGGGATTAGAGAGAGAGTGATCCAGGTCTAAGGGGGGTTAGACAGAGAGTGATCCAGGTGGGATTAGAGAGAGAGTGATCCAGGTCTAAGAGGGGATTAGAGAGAGAGTGATCCAGGTCTAAGGGGGATTAGACAGAGAGTGATCCAGGTCTAAGGGGGGGATTAGAGAGAGAGTGATCCAGGTCGAAGGGGGGATTAGGGTGAGTGATCCAGGCCTAAAAGGGGATTAGATAGAGAGTGATCCAGGTCTAAAAGAGGATTAGAGAGAGAGTGATCCAGGTCTCAGGGGGATTAGAGAGAGTGATCCAGGTCTAAGGGCGGATTAGAGAGAGAGTGATCCAGGTGTAAGGGGGGATTAGGGAGAGAGTGATCCAGGTCTAAGGGGGGATTAGAGAGAGAGTGATCCAGGTCTAAGGGCGGATCAGAGAGAGAGTGATCCAGGTCAAAGGGGGGATTAGAGAGAGAGTGATCCAGGTCTAAGTCAGGATTAGAGAGAGAGTGATCCAGGTCTAAGGGGGGATTAGAGAGAGAGTGATCCAGGTCTAAGGGAGGATTAGAGAGAGAGTGATCCAGGTCTAAGGGCGGATAAGAGAGAGAGTGATCCAGGTCTAAGGGCGATTAGGGAGAGAGTGGTCCAGGTCTAAGGGGGGGATTAGAGAGAGAGTGATCCAGGTCCAAGAGGGGATTAGAGAGAGAGTGATCCAGGTCTAAGGGCGGATTAGAGAGATAGTGATCCAGGTCTAAGGGGGGATTAGGGAGAGAGTGATCCAGGTCTAAGGGAGGATTAGAGAGAGAGTGATCCAGGTCTAAGGGGGGGATTAGAGAGAGAGTGATCCAGGTCGAAGGGGGGATTAGGGAGAGTGATCGAGGTCTAAAAGGGGATTAGAGAGAGAGTGATCCAGGTCTAAAAGGGGATTAGAGAGAGAGTGATCCAGGTCTAAGGGGGATTGGAGAGAGAGTGATCCAGGTCTCAGGGGGATTAGGGAGAGAGTGATCGAGGTCTAAGGGGGATTAGGGGGTGAGTGATCCAGGTCTAAGGGGGGATTAGAGAGAGAGTGATCCAGGTCTATGGGGGGAGTAGAGAGAGAGTGATCCAGGTCAAAGGGGGGATCAGAGAAAGTGCTCTAGGTTTAAGTGGGGGATTAGAGAGAGAGTGATCAAGGTCTAAGGGCGGATTAGAGAGAGAGTGATCCAGGTCTAAGGGAGGATTAGAGAGAGAGTGATCCAGGTCTAAGGGCGAATTAGAGAGAGAGTGATCCAGGTCTAAGGAACAATTAGAGAGAGTGTGATCCAGGTCTAAGGGGGATTAGAGAGAGAGTGAGCCAGGTCTAAGGGAGGATTAGAGAGAGAGTGATCCGGGTCTAATCGGGATTAGAGAGAGAGTGATCCAGGTCTAAGGGGGGATTAGAGAGAGAGTGATCTTGGTCGAAGGGGGGATTAGGGAGAGTGATCCAGGTCTAAGAGGGGATTAGAGAGGGAGTGATTCAGGTCTCAGGGGGATTAGAGAGAGTGATCCAGGTCTAAGGGCGGATTAGAGAGAGAGTGATCCAGGTCTAAGGGGGATTAGAGAGAGAGTGATCCAGGTCTAAGGGGGATTAGGGAGAGAGTGATCCAGGTCTAAGGGGGGATTAGAGAGAGAGTGATCCAGGTCTAAGGGCGGATTAGAGAGAGAGTGATCCAGGTCTATGGGGGGATTAGAGAGAGAGTGATCCAGGTCTAAGGCGGGATTAGAGAGAGAGTGATCCAGGTCTAAGGGCGGATTAGAGAGAGAGTGGTCCAGGTCTAAGGGGGGATTAGGGAGAGAGTGATCCAGGTCTAAGGGAGGATTAGAGAGGGAGTGATCCACGTCTAAGGGGGGATTAGACAGAGAGTGATCCAGGTCTTAGTGGGGGATTAGAGAGAGAGTGATCCAGGTCTAAGGGGGATTAGGGAGAGAGTCATCGAGGTGTAAGGGGGATTAGGGGGAGAGTGATCCAGGTCTAAGGGGGGATTAGAGAGAGAGTGATCCAAGTCTAAGGGGGGTTTAGAGAAAGTGCTCTAGGTTTAAGGGGGGGATTAGAGAGAGAGTGATCCAGGTCTAAGGGGGATTAGAGAGAGAGTGATCCAGGTCTAAGGGAGGATTAGAGAGAGAGTGATCCAGTTCTAAGGGGGGATTAGAGAGAGAGTGATCCAGGTCTAAGGGACGATTAGAGAGAGTGTGATCCAGGTCTAAGGGGGATTAGAGAGAGAGTGATCCAGGTCTAAGGGAGGATTAGAGAGAGAGTGATCCAGGTCTAAGAGGGATGAGAGAGAGAGTGATCCAGGTCTAAGGGGGGATTAGAGAGAGAGTGTTCCAGGTCTAAGGGCGGATTAGAGAGAGAGTGATCCAGGTCTAAGGGGGGATTAGAGAGAGAGTGATCCAGGTCTAAAGCGGGATTAGAGAGAGAGTGATCCAGGTCTAAGGGCGCATTAGAGAGAGAGTGATGCAGGTCTAAGGGGGATTAGGGAGAGAGTGATCCTGGTCTAAGGGGGGATTAGAGAGAGAGTGATCCAGGTCTAAGAGGGGATTAGAGAGAGAGTGATCCAGGTCTAAAAGGGGATTAGAGAGAGAGTGATCCAGGTCTCAGGGGGATTCGAGAGAGTGATCTAGGTCTAAGGGCGGATTAGAGAGAGAGTGATCCAGGTCCAAGGGGGGACTAGAGAGAGAGTGATCCAGGTCTAAGGCGGGATTCGAGAGAGAGTGATCCAGGTCTAAGGGAGGATTAGAGAGAGACTGATCCAGGTCTAAGGGGGGATTAGAGAGAGAGTGATCCAGGTCTAAGGGAGGATTAGAGAGAGAGTGATCCAGGTCTAAGGGCGGATTAGACAGAGAGTGATCCAGGTCTAAGGGGGATTAGGGAGAGAGTGATCCAGGTCTAAGGGGGGATTAGAGAGAGAGTGATCCATGTCTAAGAGGGGATTAGAGAGAGAGTGATCCAGGTCTAAGGGGGGTTAGACAGAGAGTGATCCAGGTGGGATTAGAGAGAGAGTGATCCAGGTCTAAGAGGGGATTAGAGAGAGAGTGATCCAGGTCTAAGGGGGATTAGACAGAGAGTGATCCAGGTCTAAGGGGGGGATTAGAGAGAGAGTGATCCAGGTCGAAGGGGGGATTAGGGTGAGTGATCCAGGTCTAAAAGGGGATTAGATAGAGAGTGATCCAGGTCTAAAAGAGGATTAGAGAGAGAGTGATCCAGGTCTCAGGGGGATTAGAGAGAGTGATCCAGGTCTAAGGGCGGATTAGAGAGAGAGTGATCCAGGTGTAAGGGGGGATTAGGGAGAGAGTGATCCAGGTCTAAGGGGGGATTAGAGAGAGAGTGATCCAGGTCTAAGGGCGGATCAGAGAGAGAGTGATCCAGGTCAAAGGGGGGATTAGAGAGAGAGTGATCCAGGTCTAAGTCAGGATTAGAGAGAGAGTGATCCAGGTCTAAGGGAGGATTAGAGAGAGAGTGATCCAGGTCTAAGGGGGGATTAGAGAGAGAGTGATCCAGGTCTAAGGGAGGAGTAGAGAGAGAGTGATCCAGGTCTAAGGGCGGATAAGAGAGAGAGTGATCCAGGTCTAAGGGCGATTAGGGAGAGAGTGGTCCAGGTCGAAGGGGGGGATTAGAGAGAGAGTGATCCAGGTCCAAGAGGGGATTAGAGAGAGAGTGATCCAGGTCTAAGGGCGGATTAGAGAGATAGTGATCCAGGTCTAAGGGGGGATTAGGGAGAGAGTGATCCAGGTCTAAGGGAGGATTAGAGAGAGAGTGATCCAGGTCTAAGGGGGGGATTAGAGAGAGAGTGATCCAGGTCGAAGGGGGGATTAGGGAGAGTGATCGAGGTCTAAAAGGGGATTAGAGAGAGAGTGATCCAGGTCTAAAAGGGGATTAGAGAGAGAGTGATCCAGGTCTAAGGGGGATTAGAGAGAGAGTGATCCAGGTCTCAGGGGGATTAGGGAGAGAGTGATCGAGGTCTAAGGGGGATTAGGGGGTGTGTGATCCAGGTCTAAGGGGGGATTAGAGAGAGAGTGATCCAGGTCTAAGGGGGGAGTAGAGAGAGAGTGATCCAGGTCTAAGGGGGGATTAGAGAAAGTGCTCTAGGTTTAAGTGGGAGATTAGAGAGAGAGTGATCCAGGTCTAAGGGCGGATTAGAGAGAGAGTGATCCAGGTCTAAGGGAGGATTAGAGAGAGAGTGATCCAGGTCTAAGGGCGAATTAGAGAGAGAGTGATCCAGGTCTAAGGAACAATTAGAGAGAGTGTGATCCAGGTCTAAGGGGGATTAGAGAGAGAGTGAGCCAGGTCTAAGGGAGGATTAGAGAGAGAGTGATCCGGGTCTAATCGGGATTAGAGAGAGAGTGATCCAGGTCTAAGGGGGGATTAGAGAGAGAGTGATCTTGGTCGAAGGGGGGATTAGGGAGAGTGATCCAGGTCTAAGAGGGGATTAGAGAGAGAGTGATTCAGGTCTCAGGGGGATTAGAGAGAGTGATCCAGGTGTAAGGGCGGATTAGAGAGAGAGTGATCCAGGTCTAAGGGGGATTAGAGAGAGAGTGATCCAGGTCTAAGGGGGATTAGGGAGAGAGTGATCCAGGTCTAAGGGGGGATTAGAGAGAGAGTGATCCAGGTCTAAGGGCGGATTAGAGAGAGAGTGATCCAGGTCTATGGGGGGATTAGAGAGAGAATGATCCAGGTCTAAGGCGGGATTAGAGAGAGAGTGATCCAGGTCTAAGGGCGGATTAGAGAGCGAGTGGTCCAGGTCTAAGGGGGGATTAGGGAGAGAGTGATCCAGGTCTAAGGGAGGATTAGAGAGGGAGTGATCCATGTCTAAGGGGGGATTAGACAGAGAGTGATCCAGGTCTTAGTGGGGGATTAGAGAGAGAGTGATCCCGGTCGAAGGGGGGATTAGGGAGAGTGATCCAGGTCTAAAAGGGGATTAGAGAGAGAGTGACCCAGGTCTAAAAGGGGATTAGAGCGAGAGTGATCCAGGTCTAAGGGGGATTTGAGAGAGAGTGATCCAAGTCTAAGGGAGGATTAGAGAGAGAGTGATCCAGGTCTAAGGGAGGATTAGAGAGAGAGTGATCCAGGTCTAAGGGAGGAGTAGAGAGAGTGTGATCCAGGTCTAAGGGGGATTAGAGAGAGAGTGATCCAGGTCTAAGGGAGGATTAGAGAGAGAGTGATCCAGGTCTAAGAGGGATTAGAGAGAGAGTGATCCAGGTCGAAGGGAGGATTAGAGAGAGAGTGATCCAGGTCTAAGGGGGGATTAGAGAGAGATTGATCCAGGTCGAAGGGGGGATTAGGGAGAGTGATCCGGGTCTAAGAGGGGATTAGAGAGAGAGTGATTCAGGTCTCAGGGGGATTAGAGAGAGTGATCCAGGTCTAAGGGCGGATTAGAAAGAGAGTGATCCAGGTCTAAGGGGGGATTAGAGAGAGAGTGATCCAGGTGTAAGGGGGATTAGAGAGAGAGATCCAGGTCTAAGGGGGGATTAGAAAGAGAGTGATCCAGGTGTAAGGGGGATTAGAGAGAGAGATCCAGGTCTAAGGGGGGATTAGAAAGAGAATGATCCAGGTCCAAGGGGGATTAGAGAGAGAGAGTGATCTAGGTCTAAGGGGGTACTCGAGAGAGAGTGATCCAGGTCTAAGGGGGAATAGAGAGAGAGTTATCCAGGTCTAAGGGGGATTAGGGAGAGAGTGATCCAGGTCTAAGGGTGATTAGGGAGAGTGTGATCCAGGTCTAAGGGGGGATTAGAGAGAGTGATCCAGGTCTAAGAGGGGATTAGAGAGAGTGATCCAGGTCTAAGGGGGGATTAGAGAGAGAGTGATCCAGGTCTAAGGGAGGATTAGAGGGAGAGTGATCCAGGTCAAAGGGAGGATTAGAGAGAGAATGATCCAGGTCTAAGGGGGGATTAGAGAGAGAGTGATCCAGGTCTAAGGGAGGATTAGAGAGAGAGTGATCCAGTTCTAAGGGCGGATTAGTGAGAGAGTGTTCCAGGTCTAAGGGGGGATTAGGGAGAGAATGATCCAGGTCTAAGGGGGGATTAGAGAGAGAGTGATCCAGGTCTAAGGGAGGATTAGAGAGAGAGTGATCCAGGTCTAAGGGCGGATTAGAGAGAGAGTGATCCAGGTCTAAGGGAGGATTAGAGACAGAGTGGTCCAGGTCTAAGGGCGGATTAGAGAGAGAGTGATCCAGGCCTAAGGGGGATTAGAGAGAGAGTGATCCAGGTCTAAGGGCGGGTTAGAGAGAGAGTGATCCAGGTCTAAGGGGGGATTAGAGAGAGAGTGATCCAGGTCTAAGGCGGGATTAGAGAGAGAGTGATCCAGGTCTGAGGGGGGATTAGAGAGAGAGTGATCCAGGTCGAAGGGAGGATTAGAGAGAGAATGTACCAGGTCTAAGGGCGGATTAGAGAGAGAGAGTGATCCAGGTCTAAGGGGGATTAGGGAGAGAGTGATCCAGGTCTAAGGGGGGATTAGAGAGAGAGTGATCCAGGTCTAAGAGGGGATTACAGAGAGAGTGATCCAGGTCTAAGGGCGGATTAGAGAGAGAGTGATCCAGGTCTAAGGGAGATTAGGGAGAGAGTGATCCAGGTCTAAGGGAGGATTAGAGAGAGAGTGATCCAGGTCTAAGGGGGGATTAGACAGAGAGTGATCCAGGTCTAAGGTGGGGATTAGAGAGAGAGTGATGCAGGTCGAAGGGGGGATTAGGGAGAGTGATCCAGGTCTAAAAGGGTATTAGAGAGAGAGTGATCCAGGTCTAAAAGGGGATTAGAGAGAGAGATTGATCCAGGTCTAAGGGGGATTAGAGAGAGAGTGATCCAGGTCTCAGGGGGATTAGGGACAGAGTGATCCAGGTCTAAGGGGGATTAGGGGGAGAGTGATCCAGGTCTAAGGGGGGATTAGAGAGTGAGTGATCCAGGTCTAAAGGGGGATTAGAGAGAGAGTGATCCAGGTCCACGGGGGATTAGAGAGAGAGTGATCCAGGTCTAAGGGGGGATTAGAGAGAGAATGATCCAGGTTTAAGGGGGGATTAGAGAGAGAGTGATCCAGGGCTAAGGGGGATTAGAGAGATTGATCCAGGTCTAAGGGGGGATTAGAGAGAGGGTGATCCAGGTCTAAGGGGGGATCAGAGAGAGAGTGATCCAGGTCTAAGGGGAGATTAGAGAGAGAGTGATCCAGGTCTAAGGGGGGATTAGAGAGAGAGAGTGATCCAGGTCTAAGGGGGATTAGAGAGAGAGTGATCCAGGCCTAAGGGAGGGTTTGAGAGAGAGTGATGCAGGTCTAAGGGAGGATTAAGTGATTCAGGTCGAAGGGGGGAATAGAGAGAGAGTGATCCAGGTCGAAGGGGGATTAGAGAGAGTGTCATCCAGATATAAGGGAGGATTAGAGCGAGAGTGATCCAGGTCTAAGGGGGGGATTAGAGAGAGAGTGATCCATGTCTAAGGGGGGATTAGAGAGAGAGTGATCCAGGTCTAAGGGGGGGATTAGAGAGGCAGTGATCCAGGTCTAAGGGGGGATTAGAGAGAGTGATCCAGGTCTAAGGGGGGATTAGAGAGAGTGATCCAGGTCTAAGGGGGGATTAGAGAGAGTGATCCAGGTCTAAGCAGGGGATCAGAGAGAGAGTGATCCAGGTCGAAGGGGGGATTAGGGAGAGTGATCCAGGTCTAAGGGGGGATTAGAGAGAGAGTGATCCAGGTCCAAGGGGGATTAGAGAGAGAGTGATCCAAGTCTAAGAGGGGATTAGAGAGTGAGTGATCCAGGTCTAACGGGGGATTAGAGAGAGAGTGATCCAGGTCTAAGGGGGATTAGAGATAGAGTGATCCAGGTCCAAGGGGGGATTAGAGAGAGAGTGATACAGGTCTAAGGGAGGATTAGAGAGAGAATGATCCAGGTCTAAGGGAGGATTAGAGAGAGAGTGATCCACGTCTAAGGGGGGGAGCAGAGAGAGAGTGATTCAGGTCTCAGGGAGATTAGAGAGAGTGATCCAAGTCTAAGGGGGGATTAGAGAGAGAGTGATCCAGATCGAAGGGGGGATTAGAGAGAGAGTGATCCAGGTCCAAGGGGGATTAGAGAGAGAGTGATCCAGGTCGAAGGGGGATTAGAGAGAGTGTCATCCAGGTATAAGGGAGGATTAGAGCGAGAGTGATCCAGGTCTAAGGGGGGGATTAGAGAGAGAGTGATCCATGTCTAAGGGGGGATTAGAGAGAGAGTGATCCAGGTCTAAGTGGGGGATTAGAGAGAGAGTGATCCAGGTCTCAGGGGGGATTAGAGAGAGTGATCCAGGTCTAAGGGGGGATTAGAGAGAGTGATCCAGGTCTAAGCGGGGGATTAGAGAGAGAGTGATCCAGGTCCAAAGGGGATTAGAGAGAGAGTGATCCAGGTCTAAGGGGGATTAGAGAGAGAGTGATCCAGGTCCAAAGGGGATTAGAGAGAGAGTGATCCAGGTCTAAGGGGGGATTAGAGAGAGAGTGATCCACGTCTAAGGGGGGATTAGCGAGAGAGTGATCCAGGTCTAAGGGGGGATTAGAGAAAGGGCTCTAGTTTTAAGGGGGGGATTAGAGAGAGAGTGATCCAGGTCTAAGGAGGATTAGAGAGAGAGTGATCCAGGTCTAAGTGAGGATTAGAGAGAGAGTGATCCAGTTCTAAGGGGGGATTAGAGAGAGAGTGATCCAGGTCTAAGGGACGATTAGAGAGAGTGTGATCCAGGTCTAAGGGGGATTAGAGAGAGAGTGATCCAGGTCTAAGAGGGATTAGAGAGAGAGTGTTCCAGGTCGAAGGGGGGATTAGAGAGAGAGTGATCCAGGTCGAAGGGGGGATTAGGGAGAGTGATCCAGGTCTAAGAGGGGATTAGAGAGAGAGTGATCCAGGTCTAAGGGCGGATTAGAGAGAGAGTGATCCATGTCTAAGGGGGATTAGGGAGAAAGTCATCGAGGTCTAAGGGGGATTAGGGGGAGAGTGATCCAGGTCTAAGGGGGGATTAGAGAGAGAGTGATCCAGGTCTAAGGGGGGATTAGAGAGAGAGTGATCCAGGTCTAAGGGGGATTAGGGAGAGAGTCATCGAGGTCTAAGGGGGATTAGGGGGAGAGTGATCCTGGTCTAAGGGGGGATTAGAGAGAGAGTGATCCAGGTCTAAGGGGGGATTAGAGAAAGTGCTCTAGGTTTAAGGGGGGGATTAGAGAGAGAGTGATCCAGGTCTAAGGGGGATTAGAGAGAGAGTGATCCAGGTCTAAGGGAGGATTAGAGAGAGAGTGATCCAGTTCTAAGGGGGGATTAGAGAGAGAGTGATCCAGGTCTAAGGGCCGATTAGAGAGAGTGTGATCCAGGTCTAAGGGGGATTAGAGAGAGAGTGATCCAGGTCTAAGGGAGGATTAGAGAGAGAGTGATCCAGGTCTAAGAGGGATTAGAGAGAGAGTGATCCAGGTCTAAGGGGGGATTAGAGAGAGAGTGATCCAGGTTTAAGGGGGGATTAGGGAGAGAGTGATCCAGGTCTAAGGGGTGATTAGAGAGAGAGTGATCCAGGTCTAAGGGCGGATTAGAGAGAGAGTGATCCAGGTCTAAGGGGGGATTAGAGAGAGAGTGATCCAGGTCTAAGGCGGGATTAGAGAGAGAGTGATCCAGGTCTAAGGGCGCACTTGAGAGAGAGTGATCCAGGTCTAAGGGGGATTAGGGAGAGAGTGATCCTGGTCTCAGGGGGGATTAGAGAGAGAGTGATCCAGGTCTAAGAGGGGATTAGAGAGAGAGTGATCCAGGTCTAAAAGGGGATTAGAGAGAGAGTGATCCAGGTCTAAGGGGGATTAGAGAGAGAGTGATCCAGGTCTAAGGGGGATTAGGGAGAGAGTGATCCAGGTCTAAGGGGGGATTAGAGAGAGAGTGATCCAGGTCTAAGGGCGGATTAGAGAGAGAGTGATCCAGGTCTATGGGGGGATTAGAGAGAGAGTGATCCAGGTCTAAGGCGGGATTAGAGAGAGAGTGATCCAGGTCTAAGGGCGGATTAGAGAGAGAGTGGTCCAGGTCTAAGGGGGGATTAGGGAGAGAGTGATCCAGGTCTAAGGGAGGATTAGAGAGGGAGTGATCCATGTCTAAGGGGGGATTAGACAGAGAGTGATCCAGGTCTTAGTGGGGGATTAGAGAGAGAGTGATCCAGGTCGAAGGGGGGATTAGGGAGAGTGATCCATGTCTAAAAGGGGATTAGAGAGAGAGTGACCCAGGTCTAAAAGGGGATTAGAGCGAGAGTGATCCAGGTCTAAGGGGGATTTGAGAGAGAGTGATCCAAGTCTAAGGGAGGATTAGAGAGAGAGTGATCCAGGTCTAAGGGAGGATTAGAGAGCGAGTGATCCAGGTCTAAGGGAGGAGTAGAGAGAGTGTGATCCAGGTCTAAGGGGGATTAGAGAGAGAGTGATCCAGGTCTAAGGGAGGATTAGAGAGAGAGTGATCCAGGTCTAAGAGGGATTAGAGAGAGAGTGATCCAGGTCGAAGGGAGGATTAGAGAGAGAGTGATCCAGGTCTAAGGGGGGATAAGAGAGAGATTGATCCAGGTCGAAGGGGGGATTAGGGAGAGTGATCCGGGTCTAAGAGGGGATTAGAGAGAGAGTGATTCAGGTCTCAGGGGGATTAGAGAGAGTGATCCAGGTCTAAGGGCGGATTAGAAAGAGAGTGATTCAGGTCTAAGGGGGGATTAGAGAGAGAGTGATCCAGGTGTAAGGGGGATTAGAGAGAGAGATCCAGGTCTAAGGGGGGATTAGAAAGAGAGTGATCCAGGTGTAAGGGGGATTAGAGAGAGAGATCCAGGTCTAAGGGGGGATTAGAAAGAGAATGATCCAGGTCCAAGGGGGATTAGAGAGAGAGAGTGATCTAGGTCTAAGGGGGTACTAGAGAGAGAGTGATCCAGGTCTAAGGGGGAATAGAGAGAGAGTTATCCAGGTCTAAGGGGGATTAGGGAGAGAGTGATCCAGGTCTAAGGGTGATTAGGGAGAGTGTGATCCAGGTCTAAGGGGGGATTAGAGAGAGTGATCCAGGTCTAAGAGGGGATTAGAGAGAGTGATCCAGGTCTAAGGGGGGATTAGAGAGAGAGTGATCCAGGTCTAAGGGAGGATTAGAGGGAGAGTGATCCAGGTCAAAGGGAGGATTAGAGAGAGAATGATCCAGGTCTAAGGGGGGATTAGAGAGAGAGTGATCCAGGTCTAAGGGAGGATTAGAGAGAGAGTGATCCAGTTCTAAGGGCGGATTAGTGAGAGAGTGTTCCAGGTCTAAGGGGGGATTAGGGAGAGAATGATCCAGGTCTAAGGGGGGATTAGAGAGAGAGTGATCCAGGTCTAAGGGAGGATTAGAGAGAGAGTGATCCAGGTCTAAGGGCGGATTAGAGAGAGAGTGATCCAGGTCTAAGGGAGGATTAGAGACAGAGTGGTCCAGGTCTAAGGGCGGATTAGAGAGAGAGTGATCCAGGCCTAAGGGGGATTAGAGAGAGAGTGATCCAGGTCTAAGGGCGGATTAGAGAGAGAGTGATCCAGGTCTAAGGGGGGATTAGAGAGAGAGTGATCCAGGTCTAAGGCGGGATTAGAGAGAGAGTGATCCAGGTCTAAGGGAGGATTAGAGAGAGAGTGATCCAGGTCTGAGGGGGGATTAGAGAGAGAGTGATCCAGGTCGAAGGGAGGATTAGAGAGAGAATGTACCAGGTCTAAGGGCGGATTAGAGAGAGAGAGTGATCCAGGTCTAAGGGGGATTAGGGAGAGAGTGATCCAGGTCTAAGGGGGGATTAGAGAGAGAGTGATCCAGGTCTAAGAGGGGATTACAGAGAGAGTGATCCAGGTCTAAGGGCGGATTAGAGAGAGAGTGATCCAGGTCTAAGGGAGATTAGGGAGAGAGTGATCCAGGTCTAAGGGAGGATTAGAGAGAGAGTGATCCAGGTCTAAGGGGGGATTAGACAGAGAGTGATCCAGGTCTATGGTGGGGATTAGAGAGAGAGTGATGCAGGTCGAAGGGGGGATTAGGGAGAGTGATCCAGGTCTAAAAGGGTATTAGAGAGAGAGTGATCCAGGTCTAAAAGGGGATTAGAGAGAGAGAGTGATCCAGGTCTAAGGGGGATTAGAGAGAGAGTGATCCAGGTCTCAGGGGGATTAGGGAGAGAGTGATCCAGGTCTAAGGGGGATTAGGGGGAGAGTGATCCAGGTCTAAGGGGGGATTAGAGAGTGAGTGATCCAGGTCTAAAGGGGGATTAGAGAGAGAGTGATCCATGTCTAAGGGGGATTAGAGAGAGAGTGATCCAGGTCTAAGGGGGGATTAGAGAGAGAATGATCCAGGTTTAAGGGGGGATTAGAGAGAGAGTGATCCAGGTCTAAGGGGGATTAGAGAGATTGATCCAGGTCTAAGGGGGGATTAGAGAGAGGGTGATCCAGGTCTAAGGGGGGATCAGAGAGAGAGTGATCCAGGTCTAAGGGGAGATTAGAGAGAGAGTGATCCAGGTCTAAGGGGGGATTAGAGAGAGAGAGTGATCCAGGTCTAAGGGGGATCAGAGAGAGAGTGATCCAGGCCTAAGGGAGG
This sequence comes from Somniosus microcephalus, assembly GCF_052327205.1. NCBI lineage: Eukaryota > Metazoa > Chordata > Chondrichthyes > Squaliformes > Somniosidae > Somniosus > Somniosus microcephalus. The sequence continues at coordinate 78,674,692 of NC_140990.1, forward strand.
GTTAGAGAGAGAGTGATGCAGGTCTAAGGGAGGATTAAGTGATTCAGGTCGAAGGGGGGAATAGAGAGAGAGTGATCCAGGTCGAAGGGGGATTAGAGAGAGTGTCATCCAGGTATAAGGGAGGATTAGAGCGAGAGTGATCCAGGTCTAAGGGGGGGATTAGAGAGAGAGTGATCCATGTCTAAGGGGGGATTAGAGAGAGAGTGATCCAGGTCTAAGGGGGGGATTAGAGAGGCAGTGATCCAGGTCTAAGGGGGGATTAGAGAGAGTGATCCAGGTCTAAGGGGGGATGAGAGAGTGTGATCCAGGTCTAAGGGGGGATTAGAGAGAGTGATCCAGGTCTAAGCAGGGGATCAGAGAGAGAGTGATCCAGGTCGAAGGGGGGATTAGGGAGAGTGATCCAGGTCTAAGGGGGGATTAGAGAGAGAGTGATCCAGGTCCAAGGGGGATTAGAGAGAGAGTGATCCAAGTCTAAGAGGGGATTAGAGAGTGAGTGATCCAGGTCTAAGGGGGGATTAGAGAGAGAGTGATCCAGGTCTAAGGGGGATTAGAGATAGAGTGATCCAGGTCCAAGGGGGGATTAGAGAGAGAGTGATACAGGTCTAAGGGAGGATTAGAGAGAGAATGATCCATGTCTAAGGGAGGATTAGAGAGAGAGTGATCCAGGTCTAAGGGGGGGAGCAGAGAGAGAGTGATTCAGGTCTCAGGGGGATTAGAGAGAGTGATCCAAGTCTAAGGGGGGATTAGAGAGAGAGTGATCCAGATCTAAGGGGGGATTAGAGAGAGAGTGATCCAGGTCCAAGGGGGATTAGAGAGAGTGATCCAGATCGAAGGGGGATTAGAGAGAGTGTCATCCAGGTATAAGGGAGGATTAGAGCGAGAGTGATCCAGGTCTAAGGGGGGGATTAGAGAGAGAGTGATCCATGTCTAAGGGGGGATTAGAGAGAGAGTGATCCAGGTCTAAGTGGGGGATTAGAGAGAGAGTGATCCAGGTCTAAGGGGGGATTAGAGAGAGTGATCCAGGTCTCAGGGGGGATTAGAGAGAGTGATCCAGGTCTAAGGGGGGATTAGAGAGAGTGATCCAGGTCTAAGCGGGGGATTAGAGAGAGAGTGATCCAGGTCCAAAGGGGATTAGAGAGAGAGTGATCCAGGTCTAAGGGGGGATTAGAGAGAGAGTGATCCAGGTCCAAAGGGGATTAGAGAGAGAGTGATCCAGGTCTAAGGGGGGATTAGAGAGAGAGTGATCCACGTCTAAGGGGGGATCAGCGAGAGAGTGATCCAGGTCTAAGGGGGGATTAGAGAAAGGGCTCTAGTTTTAAGGGGGGGATTAGAGAGAGAGTGATCCAGGTCTAAGCAGGATTAGAGAGAGTGTGATCCAGGTCTAAGGGGGATTAGAGAGAGAGTGATCCAGGTCTAAGAGGGATTAGAGAGAGAGTGTTCCAGGTCGAAGGGGGAATTAGAGAGAGAATGTACCAGGTCTAAGGGCGGATTAGAGAGAGAGAGTGATCCAGGTCTAAGGGGGATTAGGGAGAGAGTGATCCAGGTCTAAGGGGGGATTAGAGAGAGAGTGATCCAGGTCTAAGAGGGGATTACAGAGAGAGTGATCCAGGTCTAAGGGCGGATTAGAGAGAGAGTGATCCAGGTCTAAGGGAGATTAGGGAGAGAGTGATCCAGGTCTAAGGGAGGATTAGAGAGAGAGTGATCCAGGTCTAAGGGGGGATTAGACAGAGAGTGATCCAGGTCTAAGGTGGGGATTAGAGAGAGAGTGATGCAGGTCGAAGGGGGGATTAGGGAGAGTGATCCAGGTCTAAAAGGGTATTAGAGAGAGAGTGATCCAGGTCTAAAAGGGGATTAGAGAGAGAGAGTGATCCAGGTCTAAGGGGGATTAGAGAGAGAGTGATCCAGGTCTCAGGGGGATTAGGGAGAGAGTGATCCAGGTCTAAGGGGGATTAGGGGGAGAGTGATCCAGGTCTAAGGGGGGATTAGAGAGTGAGTGATCCAGGTCTAAAGGGGGATTAGAGAGAGAGTGATCCATGTCTAAGGGGGATTAGAGAGAGAGTGATCCAGGTCTAAGGGGGGATTAGAGAGAGAATGATCCAGGTTTAAGGGGGGATTAGAGAGAGAGTGATCCAGGTCTAAGGGGGATTAGAGAGATTGATCCAGGTCTAAGGGGGGATTAGAGAGAGGGTGATCCAGGTCTAAGGGGGGATCAGAGAGAGAGTGATCCAGGTCTAAGGGGGGATTAGAGAGAGAGTGATCCAGGTCTAAGGGGGGATTAGAGAGAGAGAGTGATCCAGGTCTAAGGGGGATCAGAGAGAGAGTGATCCAGGCCTAAGGGAGGGTTAGAGAGAGAGTGATGCAGGTCTAAGGGAGGATTAAGTGATTCAGGTCGAAGGGGGGAATAGAGAGAGAGTGATCCAGGTCGAAGGGGGATTAGAGAGAGTGTCATCCAGGTATAAGGGAGGATTAGAGCGAGAGTGATCCAGGTCTAAGGGGGGGATTAGAGAGAGAGTGATCCATGTCTAAGGGGGGATTAGAGAGAGAGTGATCCAGGTCTAAGGGGGGGATTAGAGAGGCAGTGATCCAGGTCTAAGGGGGGATTAGAGAGAGTGATCCAGGTCTAAGGGGGGATGAGAGAGAGTGATCCAGGTCTAAGGGGGGATTAGAGAGAGTGATCCAGGTCTAAGCAGGTGATCAGAGAGAGAGTGATCCAGGTCGAAGGGGGGATTAGGGAGAGTGATCCAGGTCTAAGGGGGGATTAGAGAGAGAGTGATCCAGGTCCAAGGGGGATTAGAGAGAGAGTGATCCAAGTCTAAGAGGGGATTAGAGAGTGAGTGATCCAGGTCTAAGGGGGGATTAGAGAGAGAGTGATCCAGGTCTAAGGGGGATTAGAGATAGAGTGATCCAGGTCCAAGGGGGGATTAGAGAGAGAGTGATACAGGTCTAAGGGAGGATTAGAGAGAGAATGATCCAGGTCTAAGGGAGGATTAGAGAGAGAGTGATCCAGGTCTAAGGGGGGGAGCAGAGAGAGAGTGATTCAGGTCTCAGGGGGATTAGAGAGAGTGATCCAAGTCTAAGGGGGGATTAGAGAGAGAGTGATCCAGATCTAAGGGGGGATTAGAGAGAGAGTGATCCAGGTCCAAGGGGGATTAGAGAGAGTGATCCAGATCGAAGGGGGATTAGAGAGAGTGTCATCCAGGTATAAGGGAGGATTAGAGCGAGAGTGATCCAGGTCTAAGGGGGGGATTAGAGAGAGAGTGATCCATGTCTAAGGGGGGATTAGAGAGAGAGTGATCCAGGTCTAAGTGGGGGATTAGAGAGAGAGTGATCCAGGTCTAAGGGGGGATTAGAGAGAGTGATCCAGGTCTCAGGGGGGATTAGAGAGAGTGATCCAGGTCTAAGGGGGGATTAGAGAGAGTGATCCAGGTCTAAGCGGGGGATTAGAGAGAGAGTGATCCAGGTCCAAAGGGGATTAGAGAGAGAGTGATCCAGGTCTAAGGGGGGATTAGAGAGAGAGTGATCCAGGTCCAAAGGGGATTAGAGAGAGAGTGATCCAGGTCTAAGGGGGGATTAGAGAGAGAGTGATCCACGTCTAAGGGGGGGATCAGCGAGAGAGTGATCCAGGTCTAAGGGGGGATTAGAGAAAGGGCTCTAGTTTTAAGGGGGGGATTAGAGAGAGAGTGATCCAGGTCTAAGGAGGATTAGAGAGAGTGTGATCCAGGTCTAAGGGGGATTAGAGAGAGAGTGATCCAGGTCTAAGAGGGATTAGAGAGAGAGTGTTCCAGGTCGAAGGGGGGATTAGAGAGAGAGTGATCCAGGTCGAAGGGGGGATTAGGGAGAGTGATCCAGGTCTAAGAGGGGATTAGAGAGAGAGTGATCCAGGTCTAAGGGCGGATTAGAGAGAGAGTGATCCATGTCTAAGGGGGATTAGGGAGAAAGTCATCGAGGTCTAAGGGGGATTAGGGGGAGAGTGATCCAGGTCTAAGGGGGGATTAGAGAGAGAGTGATCCAGGTCTAAGGGGGGATTAGAGAGAGAGTGATCCAGGTCTAAGGGGGATTAGGGAGAGAGAGTCATCGAGGTCTGAGGGGGATTAGGGGGAGAGTGATCCAGGTCTAAGGGGGGATTAGAGAGAGAGTGATCCAGGTCTAAGGGGGGATTAGAGAAAGTGCTCTAGGTTTAAGGGGGGGATTAGAGAGAGAGTGATCCAGGTCTAAGGGGGATTAGAGAGAGAGTGATCCAGGTCTAAGGGAGGATTAGAGAGAGAGTGATCCAGTTCTAAGGGGGGATTAGAGAGAGAGTGATCCAGGTCTAAGGGCCGATTAGAGAGAGTGTGATCCAGGTCTAAGGGGGATTAGAGAGAGAGTGATCCAGGTCTAAGGGAGGATTAGAGAGAGAGTGATCCAGGTCTAAGAGGGATTAGAGAGAGAGTGATCCAGGTCTAAGGGGGGATTAGAGAGAGAGTGATCCAGGTTTAAGGGGGGATTAGGGAGAGAGTGATCCAGGTCTAAGGGGGGATTAGAGAGAGAGTGATCCAGGTCTAAGGGCGGATTAGAGAGAGAGTGATCCAGGTCTAAGGGGGGATTAGAGAGAGAGTGATCCAGGTCTAAGGCGGGATTAGAGAGAGAGTGATCCAGGTCTAAGGGCGCATTTGAGAGAGAGTGATCCAGGTCTAAGGGGGATTAGGGAGAGAGTGATCCTGGTCTAAGGGGGGATTAGAGAGAGAGTGATCCAGGTCTAAGAGGGGATTAGAGAGAGAGTGATCCAGGTCTAAAAGGGGGATTAGAGAGAGAGTGATCCAGGTCTGAGGGGGATTAGAGAGAGAGTGATCCAGGTCTAAAAGGGGATTAGAGAGAGAGTGATCCAGGTCTAAGGGGGATTAGAGAGAGAGTGATCCAGGTCTCAGGGGGATTAGGGAGAGAGTGATCGAGGTCTAAGTGGGATTAGGGGTAGAGTGATCCAGGTCTAAGGGGGGATTAGAGAGAGAGTGATCCAGGTCTAAGGGGGGATTAGAGAGAGAGTGATCCAGGTCTAAGGGAGGATTAGAGAGAGAGTGATCCAGGTCTAAGGGACGATTAGAGAGAGAGTGATCCAGGTCGAAGAGGGATTAGAGAGAGAGTGTTCCAGGTCGAAGGGGGGATTAGAGAGAGAGTGATCCAGGTCTAAGGGGGGATTAGAGAGAGAGTGATCCAGGTCTAAGGGGGATTAGGGAGAGAGTCATCGAGGTCTAAGGGGGATTAGGGGGAGAGTGATCCAGGTCTAAGGGGGGATTAGAGAGAGAGTGATCCAGGTCTAAGGGGGGATTAGAGAAAGTGCTCTAGGTTTAAGGGGGGGATTAGAGAGAGAGTGATCCAGGTCTAAGGGGGATTAGAGAGAGAGTGATCCAGGTCTAAGGGAGGATTAGAGAGAGAGTGATCCAGTTCTAAGGGAGGATTAGAGAGAGAGTGATCCAGGTCTAAGGGACGATTAGAGAGAGTGTTATCCAGGTCTAAGGGGGATTGGAGAGAGAGTGATCCAGGTCTAAGGGAGGATTAGAGAGAGAGTGATCCAGGTCTACGAGGGATTAGAGAGAGAGTGATCCAGGTCTAAGGGGGGGATTAGAGAGAGAGTGATCCAGGTTTAAGGGGGGATTAGGGAGAGAGTGATCCAGGTCTAAGGGGGGATTAGAGAGAGAGTGATCCAGGTCTAAGGCGGGATTAGAGAGAGAGTGATCCAGGTCTAAGGGCGCATTTGAGAGAGAGTGATCCAGGTCTAAGGGGGATTAGGGAGAGAGTGATCCTGGTCTAAGGGGGGATTAGAGAGAGAGTGATCCAGGTCTAAGAGGGGATTAGAGAGAGAGTGATCCAGGTCTAAAAGGGGATTAGAGAGAGAGTGATCCAGGTCTAAGGGGGATTAGAGAGAGAGTGATCCAGATCTAAAAGGGGATTAGAGAGAGAGTGATCCAGGTCTAAGGGGGATTAGAGAGAGAGTGATCCAGGTCTCAGGGGGATTAGGGAGAGAGTGATCGAGGTCTAAGTGGGATTAGGGGTAGAGTGATCCAGGTCTAAGGGGGGATTAGAGAGAGAGTGATCCAGGTCTAAGGGGGGATTAGAGAGAGAGTGATCCAGGTCTAAGGGAGGATTAGAGAGAGAGTGATCCAGGTGTAAGGGGGGATTAGAGAGAGAGTGATCCAGGTCTAAGGGGGATTAGAGAGAGAGTGATCCAGGTCTAAGGGAGGATTAGAGAGAGAGTGATCCAGGTCTAAAAGGGGATTAGAGAGAGAGTGATCCTGGTCTAAGGGGGATTAGAGAGAGAGTGATCCAGGTCTAAGGGGGGATTAGAGAGAGAGTGATCCAGGTCTAAGGGGGGATTAGCAAGAGAGTGATCCAGGTCGAAGGGGGGGATTAGAGAAAGGGCTCTAGTTTTAAGAGGGGGATTAGAGAGAGAGTGATCCAGGTCTAAGGGGGATTAGAGAGAGAGTGATCCAGGTCGAAGGGAGGATTAGAGAGAGAGTGATCCAGGTCTAAGGGGGGATTAGAGAGAGAGTGATCCAGGTCTAAGAGACGATTAGAGAGAGTGTGATCCAGGTCTAAGGGGGATTAGAGAGAGAGTGATCCAGGTCTAAGGGAGGATTAGAGAGAGAGTGATCCAGGTCTAAGAGGGATTAGAGAGAGAGTGTTCCAGGTCGAAGGGGGGATTAGAGAGAGAGTGATCCAGGTCGAAGGGGGGATTAGGGAGAGTGATCCAGGTCTAAGAGGGGATTAGAGAGAGAGTGATCCAGGTCTAAGGGCGGATTAGAGAGAGAGTGATCCAGGTCTAAGGGGGATTAGGGAGAGAGTCATCGAGGTCTAAGGGGGATCAGGGGGAGAGTGATCCAGTTCGAAGGGGGGATTAGAGAGAGAGTGATCCAGGTCTAAGGGGGGATTAGAGAGAGAGTGATCCAGGTCTAAGGGGGATTAGGGAGAGAGTCATCGAGGTCTAAGGGGGATTAGGGGGAGAGTGATCCAGGTCTAAGGGGGGATTAGAGAGAGAGTGATCCAGGTCTAAGGGGGATTAGAGAGAGAGTGATCCAGGTCTAAGGGAGGATTAGAGAGAGAGTGATCCAGTTCTAAGGGGGGATTAGAGAGAGAGTGATCCAGGTCTAAGGGACGATTAGAGAGAGTGTGATCCAGGTCTAAGGGGGATTAGAGAGAGAGTGATCCAGGTCTAAGGGAGGATTAGAGAGAGAGTGATCCAGGTCTTAGAGGGATTAGGGAGAGAGTGATCCAGGTCTAAGGGGGGATCAGAGAGAGAGTGATCCAGGTCTAAGGGCGGATTAGAGAGAGAGTGATCCAGGTCTAAGGGGGGATTAGAGAGAGAGTGATCCAGGTCTAAGGCGGGATTAGAGAGAGAGTGATCCAGGCCTAAGGGGGGATTAGAGAGAGAGTGATCTTGGTCGAAGGGGGGATTAGGGAGAGTGATCCAGGTTTAAGAGGGGATTCGAGAGAGAGTGATTCAGGTCTCAGGGGGATTAGAGAGAGTGATCCAGGTCTAAGGGCGGATTAGAGAGAGAGTGATCCAGGTCTAAGGGGGGATTAGAGAGAGAGTGATCCAGGTCTAAGGGCGGATTAGAGAGAGAGTGATCCAGGTCTATGGGGGGATTAGAGAGAGAGTGATCCAGGTCTAAGGCGGGATTAGAGAGAGAGTGATCCAGGACTAAGGGCGGATTAGAGAGAGAGTGATCCAGGTCTAAGGGGGGATTAGACAGAGAGTGATCCAGGTCTAAGGTGGGGATTAGAGAGAGAGTGATGCAGGTCGAAGGGGGGATTAGGGAGAGTGATCCAGGTCTAAAAGGGTATTAGAGAGAGAGTGATCCAGGTCTAAAAGGGGATTAGAGAGAGAGAGTGATCCAGGTCTAAGGGGGGATTAGAGAGAGAGTGATCCAGGTCTCAGGGGGATTAGGGAGAGAGTGATCCAGGTCTAAGGGGGATTAGGGGGAGAGTGATCCAGGTCTAAGGGGGGATTAGAGAGTGAGTGATCCAGGTCTAAAGGGGGATTAGAGAGAGAGTGATCCATGTCTAAGGGGGATTAGAGAGAGAGTGATCCAGGTCTAAGGGGGGATTAGAGAGAGAATGATCCAGGTTTAAGGGGGGATTAGAGAGAGAGTGATCCAGGTCTAAGGGGGATTAGAGAGATTGATCCAGGTCTAAGGGGGGATTAGAGAGAGGGTGATCTAGGTCTAAGGGGGGATCAGAGAGAGAGTGATCCAGGTCTAAGGGGAGATTAGAGAGAGAGTGATCCAGGTCTAAGGGGGGATTAGAGAGAGAGAGTGATCCAGGTCTAAGGGGGATCAGAGAGAGAGTGATCCAGGCCTAAGGGAGGGTTAGAGAGAGAGTGATGCAGGTCTAAGGGAGGATTAAGTGATTCAGGTCGAAGGGGGGAATAGAGAGAGAGTGTTCCAGGTCGAAGGGGGATTAGAGAGAGTGTCATCCAGGTATAAGGGAGGATTAGAGCGAGAGTGATCCAGGTCTAAGGGGGGGATTAGAGAGAGAGTGATCCATGTCTAAGGGGGGATTAGAGAGAGAGTGATCCAGGTCTAAGGGAGGGATTAGAGAGGCAGTGATCCAGGTCTAAGGGGGGATTAGAGAGAGTGATCCAGGTCTAAGGGGGGATGAGAGAGAGTGATCCAGGTCTAAGGGGGGATTAGAGAGAGTGATCCAGGTCTAAGCAGGGGATCAGAGAGAGAGTGATCCAGGTCGAAGGGGGGATTAGGGAGAGTGATCCAGGTCTAAGGGGGGATTAGAGAGAGAGTGATCCAGGTCCAAGGGGGATTAGAGAGAGAGTGATCCAAGTCTAAGAGGGGATTAGAGAGTGAGTGATCCAGGTCTAAGGGGGGATTAGAGAGAGAGTGATCCAGGTCTAAGGGGGATTAGAGATAGAGTGATCCAGGTCCAAGGGGGGATTAGAGAGAGAGTGATACAGGTCTAAGGGAGGATTAGAGAGAGAATGATCCAGGTCTAAGGGAGGATTAGAGAGAGAGTGATCCAGGTCTAAGGGGGGGAGCAGAGAGAGAGTGATTCAGTTCTCAGGGGGATTAGAGAGAGTGATCCAAGTCTAAGGGGGGATTAGAGAGAGAGTGATCCAGATCTAAGGGGGGATTAGAGAGAGAGTGATCCAGGTCCAAGGGGGATTAGAGAGAGAGTGATCCAGATCGAAGGGGGATTAGAGAGAGTGTCATCCAGGTATAAGGGAGGATTAGAGCGAGAGTGATCCAGGTCTAAGGGGGGGATTAGAGAGAGAGTGATCCATGTCTAAGGGGGGATTAGAGAGAGAGTGATCCAGGTCTAAGTGGGGGATTAGAGAGAGAGTGATCCAGGTCTAAGGGGGGATTAGAGAGAGTGATCCAGGTCTCAGGGGGGATTAGAGAGAGTGATCCAGGTCTAAGGGGGGATTAGAGAGAGTGATCCAGGTCTAAGCGGGGGATTAGAGAGAGAGTGATCCAGGTCCAAAGGGGATTAGAGAGAGAGTGATCCAGGTCTAAGGGGGGATTAGAGAGAGAGTGATCCAGGTCCAAAGGGGATTAGAGAGAGAGTGATCCAGGTCTAAGGGGGGATTAGAGAGAGAGTGATCCACGTCTAAGGGGGGATCAGCGAGAGAGTGATCCAGGTCTAAGGGGGGATTAGAGAAAGGGCTCTAGTTTTAAGGGGGGGATTAGAGAGAGAGTGATCCAGGTCTAAGGAGGATTAGAGAGAGTGTGATCCAGGTCTAAGGGGGATTAGAGAGAGAGTGATCCAGGTCTAAGAGGGATTAGAGAGAGAGTGATCCAGGTCTAAGAGGGGATTAGAGAGAGAGTGATCCAGGTCTAAGGGGGATTAGAGAGAGAGTGATCCAGGTCTAAAAGGGGATTAGAGAGAGAGTGATCCAGGTCTAAAAGGGGATTAGAGAGAGAGTGATCCAGGTCTAAGGGGGATTAGAGAGAGAGTGATCCAGGTCTAAGAGGGGATTAGAGAGAGAGTGATCCAGGTCTAAAAGGGGATTAGAGAGAGAGTGATCCAGGTCTAAGGGGGATTAGAGAGAGAGTGATCCAGGTCTAAAAGGGGATTAGAGAGAGAGTGATCCAGGTCTAAGGGGGATTAGAGAGAGAGTGATCCAGGTCTCAGGGGGATTAGGGAGAGAGTGATCGAGGTCTAAGTGGGATTAGGGGTAGAGTGATCCAGGTCTAAGGGGGGGATTAGAGAGAGAGTGATCCAGGTCTAAGGGGGGATTAGAGAGAGAGTGATCCAGGTCTAAGGGAGGATTAGAGAGAGAGTGATCCAGGTCTAAGGGACGATTAGAGAGAGTGTGATCCAGGTCTAAGGGGGATTAGAGAGAGAGTGATCCAGGTCTAAGGGAGGATTAGAGAGAGAGTGATCCAGGTCGAAGAGGGATTAGAGAGAGAGTGTTCCAGGTCGAAGGGGGGATTAGAGAGAGAGTGATCCAGGTCGAAGGGGGGATTAGGGAGAGTGATCCAGGTCTAAGAGGGGATTAGAGAGAGAGTGATCCAGGTCTAAGGGCGGATTAGAGAGAGAGTGATCCAGGTCTAAGGGGGATTAGGGAGAGAGTCATCGAGGTCTAAGGGGGATTAGGGGGAGAGTGATCCAGGTCTAAGGGGGGATTAGAGAGAGAGTGATCCAGGTCTAAGGGGGGATTAGAGAGAGAGTGATCCAGGTCTAAGGGGGATTAGGGAGAGAGTCATCGAGGTCTAAGGGGGATTAGGGGGAGAGTGATCCAGGTCTAAGGGGGGATTAGAGAGAGAGTGATCCAGGTCTAAGGGGGGATTAGAGAAAGTGCTCTAGGTTTAAGGGGGGGATTAGAGAGAGAGTGATCCAGGTCTAAGGGGGATTAGAGAGAGAGTGATCCAGGTCTAAGGGAGGATTAGAGAGAGAGTGATCCAGTTCTAAGGGAGGATTAGAGAGAGAGTGATCCAGGTCTAAGGGACGATTAGAGAGAGTGTTATCCAGGTCTAAGGGGGATTGGAGAGAGAGTGATCCAGGTCTAAGGGAGGATTAGAGAGAGAGTGATCCAGGTCTACGAGGGATTAGAGAGAGAGTGATCCAGGTCTAAGGGGGGATTAGAGAGAGAGTGATCCAGGTTTAAGGGGGGATTAGGGAGAGAGTGATCCAGGTCTAAGGGGGGATTAGAGAGAGAGTGATCCACGTCTAAGGCGGGATTAGAGAGAGAGTGATCCAGGTCTAAGGGCGCATTTGAGAGAGAGTGATCCAGGTCTAAGGGGGATTAGGGAGAGAGTGATCCTGGTCTAAGGGGGGATTAGAGAGAGAGTGATCCAGGTCTAAGAGGGGATTAGAGAGAGAGTGATCCAGGTCTAAAAGGGGATTAGAGAGAGTGATCCAGATCTAAAAGGGGATTAGAGAGAGAGT
>NC_140990.1:79286564-79628932 GCF_052327205.1 Somniosus microcephalus
ATTGCTGTTTGTGGGAGCTTGCTGTGCGCTAATTGACTGCCGTGTTTCTTACATTACAACAGTGACTACACTTCAAAAGTACTTCATTGGCTGTAATGCGCTTTGGGTCGTCCGGTGGTTGTAAAGTCCGCGCCTCAATAATACACGGACTTCGGGAGAACAGTTTAACAGGTACTTTACTGAACAGGACGGCAACGTCAGACTGAAATACAGAAGCCTGCTAGGGCCTTTTATACAGGGGTGGTCACTGCTGGTACTGCAGTCTAAAACCAGTTCTTCCCTTAAAGGTACATACACAACAAATCCTCCCCTTTTAGATAAACAGTACATAACATTCATTTAACAACTAAATAATAACTAATTACAATTTTCTGGATACTATATACAGCAACTGAAATAATCATTTATAAGTTCAGTCTTTGAGGAGGCTTCCTGATCCTGACTGGATAGCGCCTTTCTCGAGTATCCTGTTCTTGCGGCGGAGTTGATTCTGGTTCATTGTCATTGGTTGGTTCGTCAGCTTCCAATACCACTGCTTCTGAGGTAGACGCAATCTGTACTTCGGGTTCATCACCAGGTGCACTTTCTCGTGGTATGGATTTGGCTTGTTCCTGTGACTCCAGAATCTGGTCAGCATGGCGTCTCACGATGCTCTCTCCAACGTCCACTGTGTACATTAGTGGTCCCTGCTGTGTGCATATCATTCCTGGTTGCCATTTTTCTGTTCGGTCGTCGCGGGCCAAGACTGGTTGCCCTATCTTGAAGCTCCTGGTTGGCTTCTCATTTATGTGCTGGAATTGCTTATCCTCAACATCTCGTCTTATGTTTGGTTTGAGCAAATCCAGGCGGCATCTTAGCCTTCGGTTGAGGAACAGTACGGCTGGAGCTTGGTTGGTGACTGCATGTGTCGCATTCCAGTAAGCAAACAAGAAATTATCCACCTTGTGTTGTAGTGGTATGTCATCATTATACATTGCCTTTATGGCCTTTTTAAAGGTCTGAACAAACCTCTCAGCCAATCCATTTGTGGCTGGATGATATGGGGCAGATGTGTAATGTTTCGCCCCATTATTCCTCAGAAACCTCCGGAAATCCTCAGACACAAACTGTGGCCCATTGTCGGAGCAAATCTGTTCTGGCAAGCCATTCCTGGCGAAGATGGTCCTTAGGACTGCAATAGTTTTCTCCGTGATGGTGGAGGACATTTTAATGACCTCTGGCCATTTCGAATGGGCGTCCACAGCGATTAGAAACATTGAGTCCATAAATGGACCAGCAAAATCAATGTGTACCCATTGCCATGGAGATGAGAGCCACTCCCATGGATGTAGCGGGGCCTGTGGTGGAGCGTTTTGGACCTTCTGGCATCCTGTGCATCTCTTGGTCATATCCTCAATTTCTTTATCGATTCCCAGCCACCACACAAACGCCCTGGCTAGGCTCTTCATTTTTACCCCTCCCAGATGACCCTCATGAAGCTCATTGAGCACTCTATCTCTCAACTTAGGTGGAATTACCACTCGGGATCCACACATCAAGGTTCCCCGGCACACTGACAGCTGTTCTCTCCTTGGCGAGAATGCTGGCAACAGTGAGTCGCCATATGCTGGCCATCCCTTCACCGTCAAATCATAGACCCGAGAGAGTGTCGGGTCATTTTGGGTTTCCTTCTCTATACTTGAGTTTGTAACAGGCAAACATTCGACTATGGTCGCATGGAATATCTCAACAGGGTCCACTGCAGGTGCTTCTTCTACCGTAGGCAATGGCAGGCGCGACAGCCCATCAGCGTTTCCATGCTGTTTCGTACCCTTGTACTCTATGTCGTACTGATGTGTCCCTAGAAAAAGTGACCATCTTTGCAGCCGTTGCGCCGTCATCACCGGAACGCCCTTCTTTGGGTTAAAAATGGCGACCAGGGGCTGATGATCAGTCAGTAGGGTGAATTTCTGCCCGTGCAGATAGTGATTGAACTTCTTCACCCCCCACACCAGGCTGAGGGCCTCCCTGTCAATCTGGGCATAGTTACGCTCGGCTGAAGTTAGCGAGCGCGACGCAAAGGCTATTGGCCTCTCTGAACCGTCAAGGAATTTGTGTGACAGCACCGCTCCAATGCCGTAGGGTGACGCATCACATGCCAACCGAATCGGTAGTGTTGGGTTGTAGTGGGCCAATACTTCTTTTGAAGTGATTAGGCATTTACATTCCTGAAAGGCATGCTTACACTCATCACTCCATTTCCATGTTACTCCAGTTTGCAGCAGGGCGTTCAGTGGGTGCAGAATTGTAGATAAATTCGGCAAGAACTTATGGTAGTAACTCACCAACCCGAGGAACGACCTCAGTTGCGACACATTTTCCGGTGCTGGAGCCTTGACTACAGCCTCAATCTTGTCCGGCGACTTATGCAACCCTTCCTCATCAATCATGTGGCCACAATACGAGATTTGTCTCCTGAAGAACTCACATTTGGGGTGGTTGGCTCGTAGCCCATATTCCTGTAATCTCGTGAGCACCTGCTCCAGGTTGGCAAGGTGTTCACTGTCATTTTCGCCCGTAACCAGGATGTCGTCCAAATAACACTGGGTCCCCGGGATCCCTTGCAGGACTTGTTCCATCGCCCTCTGCCAAATAGCCGGGGCTGATGCTACCCCGAATACCAGTCGATTGTACTGGTAAAGGCCTTTGTGAGTGTTTATCGTGAGGTACTTTCTAGATGCTTCTTCCACCTCCATTTGTAGATACGCTTGGGCCAGTTCAATTTTTGTAAAACGTTTCCCTCCAGATAGTGAGGCGAAAATATCTTCTATCCGCGGAAGTGGATACTGTATTGTGTGCAGGACTGGATTCACAGTCACCTTGAAGTCCCCACAGATGCGAACCTTCTTTGGCTCCCCAGGCGAGCTGCTCAATGCTTTCTTCATTACAGGAACGATGGGTGTGGCCCACTCGCTCCAGTCCACTTTTGACAGCACACCCGAATGCTCCAGACTCTCCAGTTCAGCTTCAATGGCTGGGCAGATCGCGTATGGCACCGGTCTGGCCTTAAAAAATTTTGGGTTTGCGTTATCTTCAATCTTTATGGTTGCCGTTACTCCTTTTAGAGTCCCAAGTCCTTGTTGGAACACCTCTTCCGTGTCAGATAGAATTTGTGACAGACGTCCAGGTGCGACGTCATCATCCTTTTTGTCAGTCACAGTTAGCGCCTGAATGGAATGCCAATCCAATTGTATTTTCCGGATCCATTCACATCCCAATAATGGTGGTCCTCCGTCTCGTAGTATATACATATATAGTTTCTGTGTTTCCTTGCCGTTATATTTAACTGGCACCCTTATTTTTCCTCTGGGGTAGACCTTTTGCCCCGTGTATGTCTTCAATACAATGGACGTGTCCTTTAAGGGTATGTGTGAGAATAGCTGCTCATAGTCTCGTCGATTCATGACAGTTAGGGCTGATCCTGTGTCCAATTCCATCTTTACTGGGGACCCTGCTATCATGAGGGTGACCCAAATGGTTCGGTGATCCTCCTTTGCGATCATGTTGTGTAACTTTAGACAACTTAGTGTCCTGCTCCCGGAGTCCTTATCACTCTCCTGATCTTCCAAACTACTGTCTGTCAGTTTCTTTACTTTCCTGTACTGTTCCTTAGTAGTTCTTGTCGTGTTGGTTTTCTTTCCCGACCTGCAGACTCTTGCTATATGTCCCATTTTTCCGCATTGCCTGCATACTTTGTCCTTAAACCAGCAGTCCTTCTGATCATGGGTTGTTCTGCCGCAGCGAAAGCACTTTTCTGCTCCATACGCCATTTCGTTAGCGCTGTATTCTTGTGGTTTCTGTTGTATTTCCGCAGCTCCCCGTGCTGCTGCTTCGTAGGATACTGCCACGCTGAAAGCCTGTTCTAGCGTCAGGTCCTTTTTCGAAAGTAGTCGTCTCTGGGTTCCTTCACTCTGGAGCCCGCAGACAAACTTATCCCGTAAGGTGTCTGCCAGTCCTGCTCCGAACTGGCAGTGCTTCGATAACTTGCGTAATTCCGTAAGATAGTCAGCATTGCTCTCATCTTTGTGCTGGTTTCTTTTATGGAACTTGAATCTTTCTGCTATCAGCAGCGGTGTAGGGTTTAGGTGTTCCTGTAAGATATTAACAATCTCCTCAAAACTTTTCTCCATTGGTTTAGCTGGGGTAATTAAATTCCGCAATAGGCCGTACGTACTCGCGCCCATCAAATTCAATAATACCGACACCCTCTTTCCATCGGCCACCTCATTTGCCTTGCAGTACACTTCAATTCTTTCCACATACGTGGTCCAGTCTTCTACCTCGTTGTCGAAAGCAGTGATACTGCCACTTTTTGGCATCTTGGGTGATTTAAAATGGCGCCTCCCGCGCTTTTTCTTCTTCCTCAATGGAATAAAATGGCACCTCCCGCGCTTTTCCTTCTTCCCCAATGGGATAAAATGGCGCCTCCCATGCTTTTCCTTCATCCCCTTGCTGCTACACTGCTCCTAGCGTTCTACAGGGTAATGGCGGCGACCCGCGGCTTCGGCACGTCTCGCTTTCCTTCCCCCCGTTTATTTTCTCTCCGCTGCCCGGTTCTTGAGCACCGACCGCGCCCTGTGCGCTCCACCCTCTCTCTCTTGTTTTCTTTTCCCGGCGACGTTGCGCGGCCCATTTTGTAGAGCCGCTCGATCGAGCTTGAGCCCGCCGCAGTCCAGAAGGGTCAGCGCACTACCTGCTACCAGCACGATTTGCTGGAACACCTTAACTGGGGAGCCAAGCACAGCTCTCCACAGCCTCTCCCGCAATTCTCCGAACAGTGATGAATCCTTTGGGCGGTTGCCCGCGGTCGACGCCCGTTGCTCAGACTACGACCTCCAAGAAACCTCCTCTCAGGGTGAGATCCCCGTGAGATGATGCAACACTGCAGGTGAGTTCGAACTTACTCGTCGCCACTGTAAAGTCCGCGCCTCAATAATACACGGATTTCGGGAGAACAGTTTAACAGGTACTTTACTGAACAGGAGGGCAACGCCAGACTGAAATACAGAAGCCTGCTAGGGCCTTTTATACAGGGGTGGTCACTGCCGGTACTGCAGTCTAAAACCAGTTCTTCCCTTAAAGGTACAGACACAACAGTGGTGGTGAAAGGCGCTATATAAATGGAAGTCTTTCTTTCTTCACTGGTCTCACCAGCGACCTCTTCTAGCTGATGGTTGATTGACATTACAAGAGGGTTTGAGTACAGGACTAAAGAAGTCTTACTCCAATTATATAGGGCCTTGGTGAGACCACACCTGGAGTGCTGTCTACAATTTTGGTCTCCTTACCTAAGGAAGGATATACTTACCATAGAGGGAGTGCAACAAAGGTTCAACAAGATCAATTCCTGGGATGGCGGGACTGTCAGGTGGTAGAGAGAAAACAGGGAATTACAGACCGGTAAGCCTGACATCGGTAGTGGGGAAAATGCTAGAGTCCATTATAAAAGGTGTAATAGCAGAACACTTGGAAAACAGTGACAGGATCGGACAAAGTCAATGTGGATTTACAAAAGGTAAATCGTGCTTGACTAATCTACTGGAATTTTTTGAGGATGTAACTGGTAGAATAGATAAGGGAGAACCAGCGGATGTGGTGTATTTGGACTTTCAGAAGGCTTTTGATAAGGTCCCGCATAAGAGATTAGCATGTAAAGTTAAGGCACATGGCATTGGGGGCAAGGTACTGACTTGGATAGAGAACTGGTTGGCAGACAGGAAGCAAAGAGTTGGAATAAACGGGTCTTTTTCCGAGTGGCAGACAGTGACTACTGGGGTACCGCAGGGATCGGTCCTAGGACCCCAGCTATTCACAATATATATAAATGATCTAGACGAGGGAACCAGGTGTAATATCTCTAAGTTTGCAGATGACACAAAGTTGGGTGCTGTGAGGGGGATGCCAAGAAACTCCAGGATGATTTGGACAGGTTGGGTGATTGGGAGATGCATGGCAGATACAGTATAATGTGGATAAATGTGACGTTATCCACTTTGGTGGCAAAAACAGGAAGGCAGATTATTATCTGAACGGCAATAGATTGGGAGAAGGGAAAGTGCAATGAGACCTGGGTGTCCTTGTGCACCAGTCGCTGAAGGTAAGCAGGCAGGTGCAGCAGGCGGTTAAGAAGGCAAATGGTATGTTGGCCTTCGTAGCGAGAGGGTTTGAGTACAGGAACAAGGACATCTTGCTGCAGTTGTACAGGGCCTTGGTGAGACCACACCTTGAGTATTGTATGCAGTTTTGGTCACCTTATCTGAGGAAGGATGTTCTTGCCATGGAGGGGATGCAGCGAAGATTCACCAGACTGATACCTGGGATGGCAGGAATGACGTATGAGGAGAGATTGGGTCGATTGGGCTTATACTCGCTGGAGTTTAGAAGAATGAGAGGGGATCTCATTGAAACTTATAAAATTCTAACAGGACTAGACAGACTAGATGCAGGAAGGATGTTCCCGATGGCGGGGGAGTCCAGAACCAGGAGTCACAGTCTAAGGATAAGGGGTAAGCCATTTAGGGCAGAGATGAGGAGGAATTTCTTCACCCAGAGAGTGGTGAACCTGTGGAATTCTCTACCACAGAAGGCAGCTGAGGCCAATTCATTAAATATATTCCAGAAGGAGTTGGATATATTTCTTAAGGCTAAAGGGATCAAGAGATATGGGGAGAAGGCAAGGGACAGGGTACTGAGTTTGGATGATCAGCCATGATCTCATTGAATGGTGGAGCAGGCTCGAGGGGCCGAATGGCCTACTGCTGCTCCTATCTTCTATGTTTACATTATAACAGTGACTACACTTCATTGACTGTAAAGCAGTTTGGGACATCTGTTGGTGGTGAAAGGCGCTATAGAAATGCAAGTCTTTCTTTCTTCACTGGTCTCACCAGCTCCCTCTTCTGGCTCATGGTTGATTGACAGACGATAGTCCGCGCATGCGCACGCGGAGCGGCGGTTTGGGCCGAGTGCGGCGGTTTGGGCCGAGTCCGGCACAGCGACCCCTCCCGGTCACCAAGGGTAATAACTCCGCATGCCCAAAGACCAACCTCCCGCCCCCACACGGAGCTGCGCCTGCGCACTGGGATGCTGTCGGACGGAGTCGGCGCGGGGCATTCGGGGAAAAGCCTTGGTGTTGGTTACAGAGTCGCGATCGGTGACGCAAAGTGAGTTTTCTCCGCTCCGATTGGGTGGAGAATCGCGCGGGGTGGGGGGGAGGGGTGGATCGGGAGAGAATAAAGAGAAATAGAAAAACCTGAGAGCCCGCGAGGCCCCGGACCGAACGGCGTCAGTTGGACTGAGCACGTGATCTCCTCGGGTACACGTGATCCGGGCCCACGGCCTGATTGACGGGAGCTTTCGACCAATAGGGAGCGCGCGGGGCGGGGCTGGCGGAGCGAGCCGGCGGCGGGTCCTCCAACCAATCGGGAAGCCCGAGGGGCGGGAGTAGCGCCGGCTGATTGTCTGATCCGCAGGCCAGCGAGTTTCTCCAGTCCCTTGTTCAGGGCCTGGGGCCAGGGGAGGCTGTGGGCCTTTATTCCCCTTATTGGACACAAGGCTCTTTGTCTCACAACACACTGGCTCAGGTTTTAATAGAGACTTTTTAAATTCATCAAAAAAAGCAGATAAACCTCGTGCTTCTGTGGCACAAACTTTCTAATATTTTATAGAATCATAGAATGGTTACAGCACAGAAGGAGGCCAATCGGCCCATCGAGCCCGTGCCGGCTCGCTGCAAGATCACTTCAGCGAGTCCCACTCCCCGCCCTTTCCCCGTAACCCTGTAATTCTTTTTCCTTCAGGTACTCATCCAATTCCCTTTTGAAAGCCGTGATTGAATCTGCCTCCACCACCCTTTCAGGCAGTGCATTCCAGATCCTAACCACTCGCTGCATAAAAAAGTTTTTCCTCATGTCGCCTTTGGTTCTTCTGTCAATCACCTTAAATCTGTGTCCTCTGGTTCTCGACCCTTCCGCCAATGGGAACAGTTTCTATTATAAAAGATGTAATAGCAGAGCACTTGGAAAACAGTGACAGGATTGGACAAAGTAAACATGAATTTACAAAAGGTAAATCGTGCTTGACTACTGGAATTTGTTGAGGATGTAAGTGGTACAATAGCTAAGGGAGAACCAGTGGATGTGGTGTATTTGGACTTTCAGAAGGCTTTCGATAAGGTCCCGCATAAGAGATTAGCGTGCAAAGTTAAGGCACATGGGATTGGGGGCAAGGTACTGACTTGGATAGAGAACTGGTTGGCAGACAGGAAGCAAAGAGTTGGACTAAACGGGTCTTTTTCCAAGTGGCAGGCAGTGACTAGTGGGGTACTGCAGGGATCGGTGCTAGGACCCCAGCTATTCACAATATATATTAATGATCTAGACGAGGGAACTAGATGTAATATTTCCAAGTTTGCAGACGACACAAAGCTGGGTGGGCATGTGTGCTGTGAGGAGGATGCCGAGAAACTCCAGTATGATTTGGACAGGTTGGGTGATTGGGCAGATGCAGTATGATGTGGATAAATGCGAGGTTATCCACTTTGGTGGTAAAAAACAGGAAGGCAGATTACTATCTGAACGGCAATAGATTGGGAAAAGGGGAAGTGCAACGAGGCCTGGGTGTCCTTGTGCACCAGTCGCTGAAGGTAAGCATGCAGGTGCAGCAGGCGGTTAAGAAGGCAAATGGTATGTTGGCCTTCGTAGTGAAAGTGTTCAAGTACAGGAACAAGGATGTCTTGCTGCAGTTGTACAGGGCCTTGGTGAGACCACACCTTGAGTATTGTGTGCAGTTTTGGTCGCCTTATCTGAGGAAGGATGTTCTTGCCATGGAGGGGGTGCAGCGAAGATTCACCAGACTGTTACTTGGAATGGCAGGTATGATGTATGAGGACAGATTGAGTCGATTGGGCTTATACTTGCTAGAGTTTAGAAGAATGAGAGGGGATCTCATTGAAACTTATACAATTCTAACAGGACTAGACAGACTAGATGCAGGAAGGATGTTCCCGATGGCCGGGGAGTCCAGAACCAGAGGTCATAGTCTAAGGATAAGGGGTAAGCCATTTAGGACAGAGATGAGGAGGAATTTCTTCACCCAGAGAGTGGTGAACCTGTGGAATTCTCTACCACAGAAGGCAGTGGAGGCCAATTCATTAAATATATTCATGAAGGAGTTAGATATATTTCTTAAGGCTAAGGGGATCAGGGGATATGGGGAGAAGGCAGGGACAGGGTGCTGAATTTGGTTGATCAGCCATGATCTCATTGAATGGCGGAGCAGGCTCGAGGGGCCGAATGGCCTACTCCTGCTCCTATCTTCTATGTTTCTATGAACTATCTACTCTGTCCAGAACCCTCATGATTTTGAACACCTCTATCAAATCTCCTCTCAACCTTCTCTGCTCTAAGGAGAACAACCCCAGCTTCTCCAGTCTAGCCACATAACTGAAGTCCCTCATCCCTTATCCCTAGAACCATTGTTGTAAATCTTTTCTGCACCATCTCTAAGGCCTTCACATCCTTCCTAAAGTGCGGTGCCCAGAATTGGACACAATACTCCAGTTGAGGCCGAACCAGTGTTTTATAAAGGTTCATCATAACTTCCTCGCTTTTGGACTCTATGTGGGTGATTTTAGCTCAGGTGCGGGATGGTGTCGTGTTAACGAATTTCGTGTTTCCCACACGAATCTAAATGGATGTGGGAGATTGATGCAATTTTAACTCAATTGGCCAATTGATTTCCAACATGTGGGAAGCCTTTACAAAGGGATTTTTCATGACTGAAAGTCCCCTCCGATGACGTCTTTATTGCTGCTGCATTTAAGGTCTGCAACAAGCCTTGCTTCTTCTGCAGACTGCCAACCTTCTGCCCGTTCATGCTGGAGGGACCTGGAGGCAGAATGGCCATCGAGAGACCGAGGTCTGCTCCCAGGTTTGATGACGTTGCCCTGCAAGCTCTAGTTGAGGGAGCAGGAGCTCATAAAGAGGTGCTCTTCCCTTCTTCAGGGAGGAAGAAGCCTCCCCAGTAGACCAAGGCTGTGTGGATCCAGGTGGCTGTGGAGGTCAACTCATTATCAGTAACCCGCAGAACCTGGATTCAGCGCAGGAAGAGATTTCATAACCTTCTCCGCACTGGAAAAGTGAGTATGACTTTGCCATCACCCTCAATCTGCACCCCATTGCCTTTCCTCACCAGCACTCAGCTTTAGCAATCTCTTCCTCCACATCCCACTTGACACTGACATCCATGCACCCTTATCCATTCCCTCTCTTTCTATGGTCACATTCACATCACTATTCGGCTATGCAGCCCTCACACTCCCTATCACTCTGATGCTATGAAAACAACTGACAACACACAGAGAGGGCCCTTGGTCTTGCAACCTCACTCCATCTTTGTTTCCTTCTAAGTATCTATGCTATGGAATCTCTACACTCACTCCTTCATTCTCACTCAAACTCCACTTGTCTCCCTCATTGCAGGAAAAGAGAGCTCACAACAGGAGAGAGCAAGCCAGGACAGGAGGAGGGCCACCCTCAGTAGCCCACCTCACCCCCTGGGAGGAGGCGGTCCTGGAGATCATAGGACTGGAGGAAGATGCGCAAGTGGGGGATGGACAGACGGGTGCCTCACAGCAAGCTGGTGACAGAATAGTTTTCCATCTCTCTCATTGGCATTGCATGAGTCGCTGATAATGATTCTGAACTTCTAACAGATGGACTTATGATCATCTGCAATATGCAATGTGCATGTAACCTTGGCATCACATCTCTGACTCTTTCCTTTACTTCCCCACAGGACCATCGCAAGCCGTCCCCACTAGCCAGGAGGAACAGCCTGAGCATCCAGACTCCTCAGAGGAAGCTGCAATCTCTGAGGGTGCAGCATCAGCAGAATGCAGCGCACCCAGCACCAGCGCAGACACTCACACCTCGGTGGGACCTTCGGGACATAGAGTAGTGTTGTCACCTGGTGTATCACAGCTCACAAGTGAGCATCAGCAGATTGTGGAGACAGGGACAGCAGTGGAGAGTGCTAGTCAGAGGGCGCAGGACTCTGCCAGCTCGGCTCAGCTGCATGTCGACCCTCTGCCTCTGGGTCCATCCATAAGATCAGCGGGGCTGGAACTCCAGGAACAGATGCAGGAGTCTCTGGCAGGTTTTGTCTCCAGGGTCGCTGCGAGTGTGGAGCGAATGGAGAAGTCCATAGCAAACATGAGCAGAGCCTTTGTGGAGTCATTAGCGCATGAACGCATCACCATGGAAAGGATGGCAACCTCCATGGAGGAGATAAGTCACCAGGGTATGGAAAACATGGTGCGTGTTCATAATAGAATGACATCTCTTGAGGAGCGATGGGCATCTATTGAACAGAGAAACCAGACCTTCATGGAAGTCCTTCTGAGTAGGACTGCCAGTGCAGATACGGGTCCCCATGGCCCCCTGATGTGCAGCAAGGTGCTCTCAAGCCACTTCCAAGCACTGGCCCCTTCTGGCCTGTGCAGCTTCAGGTGGGTGAGCAGCAGCCTGGCGCTCCTGTTGCTGCTGCTGTTCTTCCTGGTTCTGCTGGTGCCGTGGCTTGTGTTCGAGCTCATCTAATGCCCAGAAGGGAAGGAAATAAATGGCTCCCATGCTTCTGGTATATGCCTCCGTTGAGGAAGCGCTGAGTGAAGTGGGCGAGCGGGGTTTCCCAGGAGGTCACACTGGAGATGTGTGAGAGGCTCCAACCTTCCACAGGTGTGGTTAAGCCTGGTAAAAGTTGCCCCAGGCCTGAAACAACAAAGTCCTGCCACCTGCAAATGATGACTGATCAAATCTCTTTAATGGTTGACCTGCAGCAGATAGTCAGCAAGCCAATGGTGCTCACGCCAGGTTTCACAGGCGTGATCCCCACCAGGCGTGTTTTACTTGGCAAAGGGGTTCAAAATGCAAGGGCCTGTTGAAATGGGATTATAAAGGCCAATTATTGCTGATTAAGGGCCTTAAAGACCAGTCCCGCCTGTTGGAGGCGGGACTGATTCGGGACCATCAGACACGCCTGGGTTAAAATGGCTCGGGGTCGGGAACCAGGCCCCGGGGGGGGGGGGGGCGGTGGTCCCGACCCCCAGGTTTTGCGATTTTAACCCCCCACACACCTCAAAGCCCGCCTCACGGCTGAGTTAAAATCAACCCCACAGTGTGTCGAGACCTTGATTTCTCACAATAAGAGGAGACTAATTGTTGTCCTGTTACCGACTGTTCCATTTTTGGGCCATTTCTCCTTTGTTAATTAAAGACTTGTATTTATGTAGCACCTCACTCAACCTCAGGACGGCCCAAAGTGCTTCACAGCCAATGAAGTACAACAACATCAAAGTACATTTGAAGAACATTCACTGTTGTAGGAAATGCAGCAGCCAATTTGCACACAGCAAGCTGCCATGAACAGCAATGTGATAATGGCCAGACAATCTGTTTTAGTGACGTTGGTTGAGGGCTGATGGGGCCTCAGTTCAACAACTCATCCAAAAGACAGCACTTCCGACAGTGCCGCACTCTCTCAGCACTGCATTGGAGTGTCAGCCTAGCTTTATGTGCTCAAGTCCCTGGAGTGGGACTTGAACTGACAACCTTCTTGACTCAGAGGCAAGTGTGCCTACCCACTGAGCCACAGCTGATGCCCAATCATTGCTCTCGATTATTTCAGGTCTGATACCTACAGATACTCTCATGGACAAGCCACAGCTCCCCATACCTGCCAAAGTGCTTCTCCTAGCCTGGTACAGCATGGGTTAGATACAGAGTAAAGCTCCCTCTAAACTGTCTCATCAAACACTCCCAGGGCAGGTACAACACGGGTTAGATACAGAGTAAATCTCCCTCTACACTGTCCCATCAAACACTCCCAGGGCAGGTACAACATGGGTGAAATACAGAGTAAAGCTCCCTCTACACTGTCCCATCAAACACTCCCAGGGCAGGTACAGCACGGGTTAGATACAGAGTAAATCTCCCTCTACACTGTCCCATCAAACACTCCCAGGGCAGGTACAACATGGGTGAAATACAGAGTAAAGCTCCCTCTACACTGTCCCATCAAACACTCCCAGGGCAGGTACAACACGGGTGAGATACAGAGTAAAGCTCCGTCTACACTGTCCCATTAAACACTCCCAGGGCAGAAGTCATACCTAGCACAAA
The DNA here is from genome assembly GCF_052327205.1 of Somniosus microcephalus. Classification (NCBI taxonomy): domain Eukaryota; kingdom Metazoa; phylum Chordata; class Chondrichthyes; order Squaliformes; family Somniosidae; genus Somniosus; species Somniosus microcephalus. Next base: position 79,299,782 of record NC_140990.1, read on the forward strand.
GGAAGATGGTTGTGGTGGTTGGTGGTCAATCGTCACAGCCCCAGGACATCGCTGCTGCAGTTCCTCAGGGCAGTGTCCTAGGCCCAACCATCTTCAGTTGCTTCATCAATGACCTTCCCTCCAACATAAGGTCAAAAATGGGGATGTTCGCTGATGACTGCACAGTGTTCAGTTCCATTCACAACTCCTCAGATAATGAAGCAGTCCATGCCCGCATGCAGCAAGACCTGGACGACATTCAGGCTTGGGCTGATAAGTGGCAGGTAACATTCGCGCCACACAAGTGCCAGGCAATGACTATCTCCAACAAGCGAGAGTCTAACCACCGCCCGTTGACATTCAACGGCATTACCATCGCCGAATCCTCCAACATCAACATCCTGGGGGTCACCATTGACCAGAAACTTAACTGGACCAGCCACATAAATACTGTGGCAACAAGAGCAGGTCAGAGGCTGGGTATTCTGTGGCAAGTGTCTCACCTCCTGACTCCCCAAAGCCTTTCTACCATCTACAAGGCACAAGTAAGAAGTGTGAAGGAATACTCTCCACTTGCCTGGATGAGTGCAGCTCCAACAACACTCAAGAAGCTCGTCACCATCCAGGACAAAGCAGCTCGCTTGATTGGTACCCAATCCACTACCTTAAACATTTACTCCCTCCACCACCGGCCTACTGTGGCTGCAGTGTGTACCATCTACATGATGCACTGCAGCAACTCACCTAGGCTTCTTCGGCAGCACCTCCCAAACCCACGACCTATTCCACCTAGAAGAGCAAGGGCAGTAGGCACATGGGAACACTCCAAGTTCCCCTCCAAGTCACACACCATCCTGATTTAGAAATATATCGCTGTTCCTTCATCGTCGCTGGGTCAAAATCCTGGAACTCCCTACCTAACAGCACTGTGGGAGTACCTTCACCACACGGACTGCAGCGGTTCAAGAAGGCGACTCACCACCACCTTCTCAAGGGCAATTAGGGATGGGCAATAAATGCTGGGCCATCCAGCGACGCCCACATCCCACGAACATATAAAAGAAAAAGGTATAGCACGGGTTAGATACAGAGTAAAGCCCCCTATACACTGTCCCAGCAAACAGTCCCAGGACAGGTACAGCACAGGTTAGATGCAGTATAAAGCTCCCTCTACACTGTCCTGTAGTGTATGTGCCTTTAAGAGCCCCATATGTGCTGTAATGCCGGTAATGGCCACTCGGGCTATATAAGCCTGTATATTGTGTTATATCCGTTAGTACCCCTCCAGACTTTGCTTAGTAAACACCTATGAACCAACTCCTGTCTTCAGTGTCTCTATCAACACACGGACACTACATGTCCCATCAAACATTCCCAGGGCAGGTACAGCACGGGTCAGATACAGAGTAAAGCTCCCTCTACACTGTCCCATCAAACACTCCCAGGATAGGTACAGCACGGGTTAGATGCAGAGCAAAGCTCCCTCTACACGGTCCCATCAAACACTCCCAGGACAGGTACAGCACGGGTTAGATACAGAGTAAAGCTCCCTCTACACAGCCCCATCAAACACTCCCAGGCAGGTACCTGGATATGTTACTGATACCTAGGAGTGATTGATGGGACAGTGTAGAGGGAGCTTTACTCTGTATCTACCCCATGCTGTACCTGCCCTGGGAGTGTTTGATGGGACAGTGTAGAGGGAGCTTTACTCTGTATCTAACCCGTGCTGTACCTGACTAGAGAGTGTTTCATGGGACAGTGTAGAGGGAGCTTTACTCTGTATCTAACCCGTGCTGTACCTGCCCTGGGAGTGTTTGATGGGACAGTGTAGAGGGAGCTTTACTCTGTATCTAACCCGTGCTGTTCCTGCCCTGGGAGTGTTTGATGGGACAGTGTAGAGGGAGATTTACTCTTTATCTAACACATGCTGTACCTGCCCTGGGAGTGTTTGATGGGACAGTGTAGAGGGAGCTTTACTCTGTATCTAACCCGTGCTGTACCTGCCCTGGGAGTGTTTGATGGGACAGTGTAGAGGGAGCTTTACTCTGTCTCTAACCCATGCTGTACCTGCCCTGGGAGTGTTTGATGGGACAGTGTAGAGGGAGCTTTACTCTGTCTCTAACCCATGCTGTACCTGCCCTGGGAGTGTTTGATGGGGCAGTGTAGAGGGAGCTTTACTCTGTATCTAACCCATGCTGTACCTGCCGTGGGACTGTTTGATGGGACAGTGTAGAGGGAGCTTTACTCTGTATCTAAGCCGTGCTGTACCTGCCCTGGGAGTGTTTGATGGGACAGTGTAGAGGGAGCTTTACTCTGTCTCTAACCCATGCTGTACCTGACTGGAGAGTGCTTCAGGCAGACACTCAGTGCTCAGAACACCCCATTCCCCAGCACTGACATCCATCAGCTCGATGAGAACATTTAACCCAAATATAAGAGAAACCCATCAGTTTCTCCCCAGACACAGATCCGGAGGGACAGTGAATGTCCTGAACATTTTTGTACAGTGAGCTCGATAGTTCCTCCCTGGGTCTGAGCCTTTTGGTGATGATTTGAATTTGATGCCCTCTAGTTCCTGACTCACTGACTGGTGGAAATAGTTTTTCCTCATTTACCTGATCAAATTCTGAACACCTCCCTCAGATCCCCAATTACCCTTTGTTCGAATGAAAAGAGCCCCAGTTTCTATAGAGTTTAGAAGAATGAGAGGGGATCTCATTGAAACTTATAAAATTCGAACAGGACTGGACAGACTAGATGCAGGAAGGATGTTCCCGATGGCGGGGAGTCCAGAACCAGGGGTCACAGTCTAAGGATAAGGGGTAGGCCATTTAGGACAGAGATGAGGAGGAATTTCTTCACCCAGAGAGTGGTGAACCTGTGGGATTCTCTACCACAGAAGGCAGTTGAGGCCAATTCATTAAATATATTCAAGAAGGAGTTGGATATATTTCTTGAGGCTAAAGGGATCAAGGGATATGGGGAGAAAGCAGGGACAGGGTACTAAGTTTGGATGATCAGCCATGATCTCATTAAATGGCGGAGCGGGCTCGAGGGGCCGAATGGCTCCTATCTTCTATGTTTCTATGTTTCTCTAATCTCTCCTGATAACTAAAGGCTCTCTTCCCTGCTACCATCTCAGTGAATCTCTCTGCACCCTCTCCATGGCCTTGACATCCTTCCTGGTCTAAGATGCCCCAAAACTTGACACAATATTCTAACTGCAGCCTCACCAATGATTTGTCCAGGTTTACATGACCTCTGCCCTTTTGTACTCTACACCCCTATTTATAAAACCGAGGATCCCTCGTGCTTTTTTAAACTACTTTATCAACTTGTCCTCCCACTTTTAAAGGTTTGTGTATCTGAGTCGCTTGTTTCCTACAATACAGCACCGTCAGTGACTACACTTCCAAAGTATTTCATTGGCTGTGAAGCACATTGCGACGTCCTGAGGTGGTGAAAGGTGCTATATAAATGCAAGTCTTTCTTTCTTGTAGGTTTTAGAGATATTAACATAACATGGCTAAAATTAATTGTCATAAAGTGTCTGATACAATGTGTATTATGGGAAAGAGAAGTTTAGTCTGAGTTAGAAACTCAAACAGGCGTTTCACTGCAGACAGGTCGCCATGGCAACACTGATAAGACATTTCACTGAATCGACTGGTTGGAAACTGTAATCAGATCTGGAGAAACAACAGAGTTTGCCGTTATTAACCACAATATAAGCTTAAACCAGAGTGAGTAATACATTAGATTATAATGTGTGATGAAAGGGCCTGACGGAAGGTCAGTGACCTGAACCGTTAACTCTGTTTCTCTCTCCGCAGACGCTGCCTGACCTGCTGAGGATTTCCAGCATTTTCTCTCGTTATTTCAGATTTCCAGCATCCGCAGTATTTTGCTTTTGTAATTGGATGGATCTTTCAGAGAGCCGCACAGGCACGATGTGCCGAATGGCCTCCTTCTGTGCTGTATCATTCTAGGATTCTGTGAAGTGTCAGTTAATGCAATTTAAGAAGCATCAAAGGGTTTGTGTCAGAATTTAACTGAGTATCGAGCCAACATGTCCAGGTTATGTAAACTGGGCCTGCTCACACTGGAAAGAGAAGGTGGAGAGGTGATAGGATTGCTGTTTTTAGTATTCTAAAGGGACTGGATAATGTAGAGCACGACAATTTATTTCACCCTGTCCAGAACAGTAGAACCAGAGGACACGGCCTGCGCTTGAAGGGGGTAAATTCAAATCCAATCTGTGGAAACAATATTTCAGTGAGTGAGTTGTCAATCTATGGGACAGGCTCCCTAGGGAGACGGTGGAAGCAGTTAGTGTTGATTCATTCAAATGTAAATTGGACCGATTTCATTCATAGAATAAGATTTTGGGACACAGTGTGTGAGTAATTTGTGACATGATGTGTGGTAAGTGTAGAATGCTCGGGAGGAAGAGGTGACTTTGGTCCGATGGCTCCTAAAGCTCTCCACCAATGGGGTTTTCCTCACCTCATGTCTGGGTCTGTTGTAGACTCATTGATAGAGATTGATCGCTGTGATTAGTCAACAACTCCATTATCGTTGTATCATGGGACTCCCAGGATGGTAGAAGACCAATTAGATCAGAACCGAAATAATCCAGAGTAAGAAAGGAGAAATGGCCCAAAATTGGAGCAGTCAGTAACAGGACATCAATTAGTCTCCTCGTATCATGGAGACATCACAGACTCGACACAAAGTGTGTTTGAAACAAAGCTGATTTATTTGACATTTATACAGAATATTAAACTCCAGCCCAGTTATAGGGTTATTAACATCAGCAGAAACAAACCCCAACTGATAGAATGAACATGGTTCAGTCCTGGATGTGATTAACAGCAGCAATAAAAGCAGAATCCAACCCCTGCAGTCACTTGTGAACTCGCTGGTGCCTCAGTAGGGTGGATGACTGACTGAATCCCTTCCCACACTCAGAGCAAGTGAATGGCCTCTCCCCAGTGTGAACTCGCTGGTGTGTCAGCAAGTTGCATGAATGAGTGAATCCCTTCCCACACACGGAGCAGGTGAAAGGCTTCTCCCCAGTGTGAACAGGCTGGTGTATCAGCAGGTTGGATGAATCAGTGAATCCCTTCCCACAGACGGAGCAGGTGAACGGTCTCTCCCCACTGAGAGTGCGTTGGCATCTGAACAGATCCTTTGTGCTTTTAAAGCTCTTCTCACAGTCAGAACATTTAAACGGTCTCTTATCAGAGTGAACAAGTTGGTGTTCAATGAGGCTGGAGGAGTTAGTGAATCCCTTCTCACAGACGGAGTAGGTGAATGGCCTCTCCCCAGTATGAGTACGTTGGTGTTTTAGCAGGTCATTTACATAAGAACATAAGAAATAGGAGCAGGAGTAGGCCAATCGGCCCCTCGAGCCTGCTCCACCATTCAATAAGATCATGGCTGATCTGATCCTAACCTCAAATCTTCTATCACTCTCCATCCCTCCCGAACCCATGTGATCTCCTGGGAAAGGCGAAAAACCAGATAAAAAACCCAATGGCCAATTTGGGAGAAAAAAAATCTGGGAAATTCCTCTCCGACATATCTAGGCGATCTAAACTCGTCCAGGAGATCACTGTCCCTATATTTTCTACAGTACTTACCTTCTGTAAAGGCGATCTCCACCCCAGCCAGGAACAGGAATAGAACCATCTCCTGAAATCTAACACATAATTAGAACACAAGAAGTAGGAGCAGAACCAGGCTACACGGCCCCTGGGCCCGCTCCATTACCCACAGGGCCATGACCGTTCCGAACATAGACTCATGTCCAATTTCCTGCCCGCTCCCCGTAACCCCTAATTCCCTTTACTTCTAAGAAACTGTCTATTTCTGTTTTAAATTTATTTAATGATGTAGCTTCCACAGCTTTCTGGGGCAGCAAATTCCACAGACCTACTACCCTCTGAGTGAAGAAGTTTCTCCTCATCTCAGTTTTGAAAGAGCAGCCCCTTATTCTAAGATTATGCCCCCTAGTTCTAGTTTCACCCATCATTGGGAACATCCTCACCACATCCACCCGATCAAGCCCCTTCACAATCTTATATGTTTCAATAAGATCGCCTCTCATTCTTCTGAACTCCAATGAGTTGAGCCCCAATCTACTCAACCTCTCCTCATATGTCCACCCCCTCATCCCTGGGATTAACCGATTGAACCTTCTTTGTACTGACTCGAGAGCAAGTATGCCTTTTCTTAAGTATGGACACCAAAACTGTATGCAGTATTCCAGGTGCGGTCTCACCAATACCTTGTACAACTGCAACAATACCTCCCTGTTTTTATATTCTATCCCCCTAGCAATAAAAGCCAACATTCCATTGGCCTTCTTGATCACTTGCTGCACCTGCATACTAACTTTTTGAGTTTCGTGCACCAGGACCCCCAGATCCCTTTGTACTACAGTACTTTCCAGTTTCTTGCCATTAAGATAATAACTTGCTCTATGATTTTTCCTGCCAAAGTGCATAACCTCACACTTTCCAGTATTCTATTCCATCTACCAAATCTCTGCCCACTTACTTAGCCTGTCTATGTCCCTTTGCAGGTTTTTAATGTCCTCCTCACTCACTACTTTCCTTCCCATCTTTGTATCATCTGCAAACTTTGATATGTTACACTCGGTCCCCTCCTCCAAATCATTAATATAGATTGTAAAGAGTTGGGGACCCAGCACTGACCCCTGCAGAACACCACTAGTTACTGATTGCCAGTCTGAGAATGAACCATTTATCCCAACTCTCTGCTTTCTGTTAGATAGCCAATCCTCCACCCATGCCAGAATATTACCCCCAATCCCATGATTTTTTATCTTGAGCAATACTCTTTTGTGTGGCACCTTGTCAAATGCCTTTTGGAAGTCTAAATACACTACGTCCACTGGTTCTCCTTTATCCACCCTGTATGTTACTTCCTCAAAGAACTCAAGCAAATTTGTCAAACATGACTTCCCCTTCATAAAACCATGCTGACTTTGTCCTATTAAATTATGTTTATCCAAATGTCCCGTTACTGTCTCCTTAATAATGGACTCTAAAATTTTACCAATCACAGATGTTAGGCTAACAGGTCTATAGTTTCCAGCCTTCTGCCTACTACCCTTTTTAAATAAGGGTGTTACATTAGCAGTTTTCCAGTCTGCCGGGACCCTTGCTGAGTCCAGGGAGTTTTGGAAAATTATTACCAATGCATCCACAATCCCTACCGCCACTTCCCTCAAGACCCTAGGATGTAAGCCATCAGGTCCAGGGGATTTATCCGCCTTGAGTCCCATTATTTTACCAAGTACCACTTCCTTAGTGATTTTAATCGTACTTAGCTCCTCCCCCCTAGAGCCCCCTGCTGGTGTGTTAGCAGTTGTGCGCTTAAAGCTCTTCTCCCAGTCAAATCATTTAAATGGTCTCTTGTCAGTTGATGTTCAATTAAGTTCGATGAATAAGTGAATCCCTTCCCACAGACGGAACAGGCGAATGGCCTCTCCCCAGTGTGAGTGCGTTGGTGTCTCAACAGATCTTTTGTGCATTTAAAGCTCTTCTCACAGTCGGAACATTTAAACGGTCTCTTATCAGAGTGCACAAGTTGGTGTTCAATAAAGCTGGATGAACAAGTGAATCCCTTCCCACACACGGGGCAAGTGAACGGTCTCTCATCAGTGTGAACTCGCTGGTGTGTTAGCAGTTGGGATGACTGAGTGAATCCCTTCCCACACTCGGAACAGGTGAATGGCCTCTCCCCAGTGTTAACTCGCTGGTGTCTCAGCAGTTTGGATGACTGAGTGAATCCCGTCCCACACATGGAGCAGATGAATGGCCTCTCCCCAGTGTGACTGCGTCGATGAGTTTCCAGCTCAGATGGGTAATTGAATCCCTTCCCACAGTCTCCACATTTCCACGGTTTCTCCGTGGTGCGGGTGTCCTTGTGTCTCTCCAGGTTGGACGATCAGTTGAAGCCTCGTCCACACACACAACACGTGTACGGTTTCTCCCCGCTGTGAACGGTGCAATGTTTTTTTAGGCTGTGTAACTGGTTAAAGCTCTTTCCACAATCAATGCACTGGAACACTCTCACTCGGGTGTGTGTGTCTCGGTGCTTTTCCAGTCACACTGATGTTTGAAATCTTTTCCCACAGACAGAACAGGCAAACATTTCTCCTTCCACATTCAAAGGCCGATGATATTCCCTGTAAAAGCAGTTTACAAAGGACATCACTGTAAGTGCAGGATAAAAATGCAGAACAGATAATTCTAGTTTCTATGGAACATTCTTTCCTCTCTTATTACATAGAATTACATAGATTGTACAGCACAGAAACAGGCCATTCGGCCCAACTGGTCCATGCGGTGTTTATGCTCCACACGAGCCTCCTCCCATCTCTCTTCATCTCACCCTATCAGCATCTCCTTCTATTCCTTTCTCCCATGTGTTTGTCCAGCTTCCCCTTATTGGTTTGGTTTATATCAGTCAGGAGGAGATTGGTGTCTGTGACTGTGGGGTTGGTTTATATCAGACAGGAGGAGATTGGTGTCAGTGACTGTGGGGTTGGTTTATATCAGACAGGAGGTGATTGGTGTCAGTGACTGGGGTTGGTTTATATCAGACAGGAGGAGATTGATGTCTGATTGGGGTTAGGTTATATCAGACTGGAGGAGATTGGTGTCAGTGACTGGGGTTGGTTTATATTAGACAGGAGGAGATTGGTGACTGGGGTTGGTTTAGATCAGACAGGAGGAGATTGGTGTCAGTGACTGGGGTTGATTTATATCAGACAGGAGGAGATTGGTGTCAGAGACTGTGGGGCTGGTTTATATCAGACAGGAGGGGATTGGTGTCAGTGACTGTGGGGTTGGTTTATATCAGACAGTAGGAGATTGGTGTCAGTGACTGTGGGGTTGGTTTATATCAGACAGGAGGAGATTGGTGTCAGTGACTGTGGGGTCGGTTTTTATCAGACAGGAGGAAATTGGTGTCAGTGACTGTGGGGTTGGTTTATATCAGACAGGAGGAGATTGGTGTCAGTGACTGTGGGGTTGGTTTATATCAGACAGGAGGAGATTGATGTCTGACGGGTTGGTTTATATCAGACAGGAGGAGATTGGTGTCAGTGACTGTGGTTGGTTTATATCAGACAGGAGGAGATTGGTGTCAGTGACTGTGGGGTTGGTTTATATCAGACAGGAGGAGATTGGTGTCAGTGACTGTGGGGTTGGTTTATATCAGACAGGAGGAGATTGGTGTCAGTGACTGTGGGGTTGGTTTATATCAGACAGGAGGAGATTGGTGTCAGTGACTGTGGGGTTAGTTTATATCAGACTGGAGGAGATTGGTGTCAGTGACTGGGGTTGATTTATATCAGACAGGAGGAGATTGGTGTCAGAGGCTGTGGGGTTGGTTTATATCAGACAGGAGGAGATTGGTGTCAGTGACTGTTGGGTTGGTTTATATCAGACAGGAGGAGATTGGTGTCAGTGACTGTGGGGTTGGTTTATATCAGACAGGAGGAGATTGGTGTCAGTGACTGTGGGGTTGGTTTATATCAGACAGGAGGAGGTTGGTGCAAGTGACTGGGGTTGGTTTATATCAGACAGGAAGAGATTGGTGTCAGTGACTGTGGGGTTGGCTTATATCAGACAGGAGGAGATTGGTGTCTGATGGGTTAGTTTATATCAGACAGGAGGAGATTGGTGTCAGTGACTGTGGTTGGTTTATATCAGACAGGAGGAGATTGGTGTCAGTGACTGTGGGGCTGGTTTATATCAGACAGGAGGAGATTGGTGTCAGTGATTGTGGGGCTGGTTTATATCAGACAGGAGGAGATTGGTGTCAGTAACTGTGGGGTTGGTTTATATCAGACAGGAGGAGATTGATGTCTGACTGGGGTTCGTTTATATCAGACAGGAGGAGATTGGTGTCAGTGACTGTGGGGTTGATTTATATCAGACAGGAGGAGATTGGTGTCAGGGACTCTGGGGTTGGTTTATATCAGACAGGAGGAGATTGGTGTCAGTGACTGGGGTTGGTTTATGTCAGACAGGAGGAGATTGGTGTCAGTGACTGTGGGGTTGGTTTATATCAGACAGGAGGAGATTGGTCTCAGTGACTGTGGGGTTGGTTTATATCAGACAGGAGGAGATTGGTGTCAGTGACTGTGGAGCTGGTTTATTTCAGACAGGAGGAGATTGGTGTCAGTGACCGTGGGGCTGGTTTATATCAGACAGGAGATTGGTGTCAGTGACTGTGGGGCTAGTTTATATCAGATAGGAGATTGTTGTCAGTGACTGTGGGGTTGGTTTATATCAGACGGGAGGATATTGGTGTCAGTGACTGTGGGTTTGGTTTATATCAGACAGGAGACATCAAATATTGACACACTGTGTTATTTGAAACATCAAAATATTAAACTCCAACCCAGTTATAGGAGTTATTAACATCAGCAAAAACTAGCTCCAACTGTCAGAATGAACATGGTTCAGTCCTGGCTGTGATTAACAGCAGCAGTAACAGCAGAATCCAACTTAGGCAGTAACATGTGAACTCGCTGGTGTCTTAGCAGGTCGGATGACTGAGGGAAATTCTTCCCACACTCAGAGCAGGTGAACGGCCTCACCCCAGTGTTAACTCGCTGGTGTTTCAGCAGGTTGGATGACTGAGCGAATCCCTTCCCACACTCAGAGCAGGTGAATGGCCTCTCCCCAGTGTGAACTCGTTGGTGTGTCAGCAGGTTGGATGAACAAGTGAATTCCTTCCCACACACTGAGCAGGTGAACGGGCTCTCTCCAGTGTGAACTCGCTGGTGAGTTACAAGGTGGGATGACCAAGTGAATCCCTTCTCACACATGGAGCAGGTGAATGGCCTCGCCCCAGTGTGAACTCGCTGGTGCCTCAGCCGGTCGGATGACTGAGCAAATCACTTCCCACACACGGAGCAGGTAAACGGCCTCTCCCCAGTGTGACTGCGCCGATGAATTTCCAGCTGTGATGGGGAAATGAATCCCTTCCCACAGTCCCCACATTTCCACGGTTTCTCCATGGTGCGGGTGTCCTTGTGTCTCTCCAGGTTGGACGATCAGTTGAAGCCTCGTCCGCACACAACACGTGTACGGTTTCTCCCCGCTGTGAACGGTGCAATGTTTTTTCAGGCTGTGTAACTGGTTAAAGCTCTTTTCACAGTCAGTGCACTGGAACACTCTCACTCGGGTGTGTGTGTCTCGGTGCTTTTCCAGTCACACTGATGTTTGAAATCTTTTCCCACAGACAGAAGAGACAAACATTTCTCCTTCCACATTCAAAGGCCGATGATATTCAGGTCCTGATGAATCATGTGACTCTGTCAGATCTTGACGTGATGTTTGGTTTGAGTTTTCCGTCTGCAAATCCTCCCCTTCTAATACCCTGTAAAAGGAGTTTAATAAAGTCATCACTGTAAGTGCAGGATAGAAGTTCAGAACAGACAATTCTAGTTTCTATGGAACATTCTTTAATCTCTTGTTCCCCCACAGCTGTAAATCCCCATCCCACACACTCTCCCTCCTCCCTGTGCTGAAATCCAAACCCATCGCAACATCTCCAACATTTCTTTCCTGCACTCCCAGTTTTCCCCCTCCCTCTACTCTGGTTGGGTTCAGTTCTCCACCCACAGTGTGCAGAGTGAGCATAAAATCAATGAGTCAATGATTGTCTCTCCTGGTCACTGGGACCCTGAAGCCCCGCCCATTCTCTGTTACTGCCCAAGATGGCTGCGCATGCGCCGTGACCCCGCCCTGTCCAAGATGGCGGCCAGTGACCCCGCTGACCCGGGCGGCCAGGCCTGTCGCCGCGGGGCAAACACGGGGCCTGTGGGCTCTTATTCAGGGCCTGAGGCCTACACCGGGTGTTTATGAAGCTTCCCAGCCCACCCGTGGGTCCAATTCCTCCCCAGGTCCACAATCTGCTACCACCTCCCGATACCGTCTCTTCCGCTTCACTCCATCTCGCGGATAAGTACTGCGCATGCTCAGAACACTGCCCCGTGCTGCGCCTGAGCACTGGGCTCCTGTGGTCATTGATAGGCACTTTCTGCCGCGCGTGGGATGCCAGGTAAAAGCCCCCATTGGTGAACGGACAATAATGGTTTGACATCACAATCCAGATTGGGGCCAGAGGGCAACACACAAAATATAGAAATAAATTATACAGGAATCCGAGTGCCTGGGTCCTCCTTCATGATGCGAAGTCTGCTAGCCGCCACATTTGCTTTCGCACCCCAGGCCCCGCCCATGCTGGTTTAATCGCTAAATCTTTTCCAACTATGTTTTCTCACTCGTGTTCAGGACTGCAATTTTGAGGGAAACTTACGAGGCCTCGTTGATTGCGTGTCCTGCTCGTGAGGCTGTAAAAGGGTTTAATAAGTTGGCAACAAGTTTCTTATAAAGGTGGAAGGAGGTGAAAAACGCCACCAGCATTGCCTCAAAACACAAAGACAGAGAAGTTCACTTCATCAGCGCCCTGGCACAGGACTCAATATCCACCCCCTCCACCATTGGTGTACTGTGTCCACAGTAAGTACGATCTACAGGATGACCAAGGTCAGGCCATGTGGAGTCAAGGTCCAGGTAGCAGAATGGGTGGAAAGATGGCGACAAAACAGAAATCAGAGGGTGGAAGTTAAGAGGAACTTCTCGGACTGGCAGAAAGTGAGAAGTGGTGCCCCACACGGATCCGTGCTGGGACCACTGGTGTTCACTATCATTTGGACTCAGAAACTGGAATTTACAGATTACACCAAGTGCCTTCACACTGTGCAAACGATCCATTGTGCTAAGTGTGATAGAATTTGAACAGACTTAGCAGTTCAAAACTGGGTACCCATAAGGCACTGTGGGCCATCAGCAGCATTCATCCATCCATAGGGGAGGGCCCCATAGGCACGAGCATTAATCCTCCTCTGGGGAGAGCCCATCAGCCCAAGCATTCTATTCAAGAAAGGAGGGAGAGTGAAAACAGGGAACTACAGGCCAGTAAGCCTGACATCAGTCATCGGAAAAATGCTGGAATCCATTACTGAGTGAAGTAATTAAAATTTATAATTAATATCATTAAGTGTTAGACATAGGACCTAGGTAGAGGAAAAATATGTATTCAGTAAGTAAAGTAAGTAATGTGTGAATCGTAAAATGGCTGACAGCTAAAAACTGTTGGGAAAGTCTCACAGTCAGTAATCACAATCTGCTTGCTTTGCAGAAGTAACTTGAGCTTGTTAAGGAAAAATATGTATTCAAAGTAAGTTGAGCTTGTTAAGGATGCATTCAAAGCAACTTGAGCTTGTTACGAAAACAGAAACTGTTATCTTAAGAAAACATGTTACTGAACAAATCTTCTGGCCAGAGACAAAGGGCGGTTGTTGCAGCAATAAGACTAAGCCAAGGCCGCAGTCACAGAAGGTCCCGGAACCAACTGATAACAGAAATGTGATTAATGTCATGCTTTATATTTGCCATTCAGACGTTGATAGCTTTGCACCCGCCCCTAGGGCAGGGGTATGATTTTTGTGTATAATTGTGAATGTCGCTCGGGTATCGGTGGAGTCGAATCTGAGAAGGGCCTCAGAAGGTTCTCCCCAGGCCTGTGAAAATTAAAGGATCATTTTGAACCATCACTCGAAGTCTGTCATCTGTACCCAACTAAGCGTCGACCTTGTATATCACTTGGTCCACTTTTGACTTACATCAATTGGCGTAGTCGGCAGAATCACAGACCCTTGCCAGTCCACGGGAACATTGAGCTAGAGAGGGTGAGTACCTTTTAAATTACCACCCATAAATTAGAAAGCTCAGAACATACTGTGAGATCGGGTAAGGCTGTGATTAAAAGAACTAAAAAGAGACAGACTCGAGAAAGGGGTGCGGTCCAGTTAGCCGGGAAGGTGGCAAAATCCTCTAAATACGCGCAAAGTAAAAATAAGAATTCTTAGAAAAACGGGCAGAAGGGAAACTACCCACAGAAGGTAGAAACCCAGAATGTCAAAGAAAGGCTCAAACACAAAGGAGGAGGGACCATCCTTTAGTCTTTATTGGGGCTGCTTTCACTTCACGGTGTGCCGGATTGTAAGGTGGTGGGACTGGGGATATCCCGACTCCGTCACCCGCTATTTAGCAGACAAAAATCAGAAACTCATTGAAACTATGAAAAAGAAAGGATGGGATCCCGAAGACAGTGCAGAGCGCCAAAGGGCTTGGTGGAGGGGACAAACCAAAGATAAAGAGAGAAAAGGGGAAATGGTAATCTTAGCTTGTTACCAGAAACAATGTAAGGAGTTGAAACAGAAGGAAGAGGAAGAAAGGGAAGAGAAAGAAGTAGCAACTCCCAAACAAAGAGGGAAGGGGCACCCGGTGGCGGCAGCCAACTCCAGCAGTACGCCCGTATACCCAAAATTATCAGGAGATGGTAATATAGATGGGGGTGGGTTAGAAAAGGAAACAGCAAAATACACTGGAGAGGGACTGGCTGGAGCCACCGCCCGGGCCAAAAGAAAATAATCTCTCACCACCTTACAATCCGGCACACCGCAAAGTGAAAGTGGCCCCAATAAAGACTGAAGTAACACCCGCAGTCCCGGCAGTTCCAGCGATCCCAGCAGGGCCTGGCGGACAACTAGCGGCAGTTCCGGCAGTTCCAGCGATTCCGCAAGGGCCCCAAGTAATTCGAACTACGTATCAACCTTTTAAACCCTTAGAGAGACAAATGTTGGTGGATAAATTACCCCAATTACAGGTACGAGAAAATAACTACCCGTTTTGGCAAAAAATGAGGGAATTAAGAATAAGTCACAATCTGCACAATAAAGATGTGGATCAGTTAGTACGAGCAAAAATTCCGAACGATCACTGGGAACAATTAGGTCAGAATTTTAAAGACGGAACCTGGTGTCGAACGTTGAATATGACACACAACCAGTCGCAAATTGACTCTGACCCCTTTAAACTTGCAGTGGAGGGAGTGATGGGGCAAGCTCCAGTAGATTGGGCAACTATAACCAATATAACTCAAGACAAGGGAGAATCTGCTGTAGACTATAGCAAACGGAAATGGGGAAGATTCGTGGGATGCTCCAGCATTATTAACCCCACAAGGGATAATCAGTGTTTTCTACAATCATTTAAGGCCAGATGAGGTCCCGCACATCAAGCAGCTGTACGATTAGGAATCGTTACAATGAACACCTATGATGATTTAATTAGGTGGGCGACCGAAGTAGATAACATGCAAAAGGCTAAGGTAGCTGCAGCCGAAGAGTTGGAAGGACAGGAGGAAGCAGTAAGGATAGCAAGCTGCTATGCTTGCGGTGGAGAGGGACATTTCGCTAAAGAATGCAAACAGAAGCAGGGAGGGGATGTACGACCAGCATCGGATCCAAGACCAACCTGCCACAATTGTAACAAGCCAGGACATAAGAAAGCAGACTGTTGGAATAAAGGAGGAGGGAGAGAAGGTCAGGGGCCGAGACAAAAGGGGGGTCCCCACAGAGGACAGCCAGGAGGAAATGGGGGGAAGGGGAACTTCAAAAGATGGATGAGGGAAGAGAAAGGAGAGCAGGAGGATAGAGATAGAGAGAGGCAATACCAGAGGGAGTATAGGGAATATAGTAACTGGAAAAATTCCCGAGGTGAGGGGCGATATGGGTATGATTCAGAGGACGGGGAAGAAGGCGATGTATGTACCATGAGGCAGATGAGAGACATGATGAAGAAGTTGAATACTAAATGAAAGATAGCGGCCCTCGGGGAGAATGGTGAGGAGGATCCAAGGATGTTTGTTAACACATTGGTAGGGGGCTGGCAGTGCAAAATGTTAATAGACACAGGAGCCTCAATCTCACTGACAGATTTACCCTTACCCCGAACTAAACTTTCGATTAATGTGGCGGGAATAGGGGGAAGAAGACTTAAGGCTTATAAGAGCGAACCAATTCTATTAGAAACTGGATGTATAATAATACCTACACATTTGTGGGTATGCGAGAATACTGAAGGAACAATCCTAGGGATAGACTTACTGCGGGAAGTAGGAGCTTTAATCGACCCTAAAGCGAATAAAGTGATCTGGCCACCAGATCATAAGTCGAACAAACAAACGGTCCCGGGAAACAAAACAGATCGGGTAGGAGCAATTAAGATTATAGACCTGGAATGGGATAAGAAGGGACTATGGGCGATCCCATGTAGAGAGTATATTGGGGTGTGGGCAACACATAAACAAGATTGTGGATTAGTTCAAACCCCCCCGGTAAAAATACCGGGACCAATGCATCGCCCACATAAACAATATCCTTTAAAGGAGGAAGACAAAGCAGCAGTACGGGACACAGTGTTGGAATTAACCAAACAGGGAATCTTACTAGAAACTGTATCTGAAACTAATTCCCCGGAATGACCAGTAAGGAAACCAGATGCATCACATCGACTGACAATAGATTATACGGCACTAAATAAGGTGACCCCAAAGGAATACCCGATAGTGACAAGCCCTGCTACAATTTTTAATGGGCTAAAACCAGAACACAACATTTTTACAGTACTAGATATTGCAAACGGATTCTGGTCCATACCATTGGACAACGAATCGCAAGAGAAATTTGCCTTCACACTAGATGGGAAACAATATACTTGGACGAGGGTCCCTCAAGAGTCCCATAATAGTCCAGCTATATTCCACCGACACATGGTCAAGGCCCTGGAGGAAGTAGAGTTAGAGGAGGACGGCAGGACGGTGTTGCAGTATGTCGACAATTTACTGATAGCTTCCAGGGGCATGTTAAAGCATTGTCCAAAATTCTGAAAGCACTCCGGGATGCAGGATTTAAATTAAACCCCACCAAAGCTCAAGTAGGGAAATCAGAGGTAACCGATCTGGGCTATAATATCAGCATGGGCAACAGAGCCATGCCAGAGGATCGGAAGTGGGCCATAAACGATATGCCCAAACCTGTAACTGTGAGGGGAGTGCGACAAGTCCTGGGACTATTTAATTACAGCAGAAATTTTATTAAAGGATTCTCACAACTAGCTGCACCTTTGTATGAATTGACCAAAGGGGGAAAAGCTGCAGAGGAACCCATTGAATGGACAGAGTTACAGGCGGAAGCCTTTACTAAACTAAAACAAGCACTGACTGCCACACCAGCCTTAGGGTTACCCGATATGGGGAGGCCATATCATATCTTCTGTCACAATCACGGGGGACATTATAGTGCAGTAGTAGCACAAAAGCATGGGGATTACATGAGACCCGTAGCCTGCTATTCGACACGGAGATCCCCAATAGTGGCCGGTATGCCAAGATGTGTTGCCACGATTGATTGTGCATGGTGGTCAGTCAAAGTGAGTGAACCTGTAGTAATGACGGGGGAGATAGTGTTACATACACAACACACCTTAGTGGAATTGTTAAACACCGGACGATTAAAGACCATCTCAAATGGCCGGAAGGCTGCTTGGGAGGCCATTCCCAAAGATAAATGTATACAGATAGTTAGAGACATGAGCCAGAACCCCGCATCTATGATGGGAATGGAAGGAGAGGAACACTGTTGCACCAGCGAAGAGGAATTAGAGTATGTAGACAGGATCAGGGAATTATCTTTGACAGAGGCAGACCTAGAGCTATATGTGGACGGGTCCCGTAAATATGTTAACGGAACACCATGAACAGGTTGGGTTGTGGTGACGGGAGACGGCACCATCCAGAGGGAAGGAAGATTACCAGGGGGTAGTTCAGCACAAGTTGTCCAGCAAACGGCATTGACAGAGGCATTAAAATTGTCAGAAGGAAAACGGGTGAATATCTATACCGAGAGCCGCTATGCTTTTGGCATAGTGCATGATTATATGGCAGCCTGGAGTAGAAGGGGGTACATCGCCTCGGGGGGCAAACCTATACAGCATGAGGACTTAGTAAAGAAATTGGTAGCTGCCTCAGGGTTACCCACTGAAACAGCGGTAATAAAGGTAAAAGCCCATCAGTGAGGGAATTCCCCCACAGAAAAGGGAAATAGAGCCACGGATCGTGCAGCCAGAAAGGTGGTAGAGCAACAGATTGCAGCGGTAAACAAGAGCAACACAGAACCAGAAACGCAGATAGACACAGCCGCTATAACTGCATTACCAGAGGATAGAGACATATCCAAATTACATGAGGAAGTCTCCCAGGAGGAGAAGCAGCTATGGGAACGAAGAGGTGCAAGAGAAAGGGCGGGGGGAATATGGAGGAAAGAGCAGCAAATATGTACACCAAGCTGTATACAACAAGAATTAATGAAAATGTACCATGGTAGACAACACACAGGTATATCCAATATGTTGAACAACCTCCAGCGATGCTGGTGGTGGCCCAGAATGAAACAAGCTGTGGACAGATTCTGTAGACACTGCCCCATATGTGCGCAGTATAACATAGGGAATCCTGTCAAGGTAAAGTGGGGACATCAGCCGAGACCAAGAGGCCCATGGGAGAAGTTGCAGATAGACTTTACTGGACCTCCACCAAAATCAAAGGGAAAAATGTACTGTTTGGTAATAATAGATCAATTTACTAGATGGGTTGAAGCATTCGCCACTAGAGATTGTACGGCAACAACAGTAGCACGAATAATGGCAGAGGAGGTAGTACCACGATGGGGGGTCCCGCTGCAGATTGATTCAGACCAGGGAACACACTTTACAGGGAAGGTTATAAAGGAAACATGCACATTATTAGGTATCAGACAAAGGTTCCACATACCATACCACCCTCAGAGTTCAGGGGTGGTGGAAAGGATGAAATTATCCTTAGCTAAAGCAATAGAAGACACGGGGAAGGGATGGGCAGAGTTACTCCCGAGTATATTGATGAGACTTAGAGCGACCCCGAATAGAACTACGGGGCCGACACCTTTTGAACTAATGACTGGACGAGCAATGACACTGCCGGAAGGAGTCACTACCGGGGGTGAGGATGTCGGGCCCCTGAAGGATAGAATTAGGAGATTCATTAAACAATTGTGTACGCAATTACACGCTCTCAGACATGAGGCCAAAGACCAACAGATTTTACGGGATCTAGAACAGGATACACGGGATGACCAGAAGGAGGTCCCAGCAATAGGTAGCAAGGTGATGGCAAAAATAATACCAGCCAAACCAGGGCTAGCACCCAGATGGTCAGGACCATTAGAGGTATTAATGAACAGTGACACATGCGCTTGTATAGATGAGTCCGGAACGGGTAAAGGAAGGTGGAAGCACTGGACTCAGTTAAATATATTGAACAAGGACAATGAGTAAGCCAGAGATGGTGCTTTTTGAGGAGAGTGAGGAGTATGCTAGAAGGTATAAGGAATGGGAAGGGGAGTTTCTACATATATTAATGATAGGGCTGTGCGTGATGTTAATATTATACACCGTGGTCTGCATCTTCAAGTATATCTGGAAACAGAGCCACAGACCAAGAAATGAACAAGATGTACAACATCTCGAACTGATAGAACAAATAAGAATAGAATAATTCTAATCGGCTGGTGATGACTGGCCCCTTTGTCTATCTTTACAGGAACGATAAACTCGTAGGAAGATGAAGTGGAGCATCGTTCACGCTCTCATCGGGATTCTATGGCTAAGTATAAGCACTGAGTCTAATGGGAGGCGCGAGCAACTCGGGATTTTGTGGTTAAGTATACGCCCTGAGTCTGTAGTGGGACTTCTGATGCTCGTTGGTATTGACCAGACTTCAAACGTTATCATCCAGAATGGAATCAAGATGCCAACCAACGATATGCCGTCGTTAGAATGGGGAGCGTCTCCAGGAGACGGATGCGATATGACTGTGTACTATGATTATTGTGAACACGAGAATACGGCTAATGGGACTTTGTATATCCGGGCCAGAGAGGGTGAAGGGATTAAAATAGAGTGTCTATGTACTAAAGACAATGTTCAAATAACCCCAAAGTTTCAATTAGGAAAAGGAAAATTTGTAGATCTAGGGTTCGGATTTGACAAAGCAGTTGAGATTACACCAAATTATATCGGGATCCCATATCTGGGGCAGAGTTCGGATACACTGAATTGGCCCAAAATAGGTAAAAGACACAGGGGAATGATAGGATGTTTTAATGCGGAACACAAAGAGAGACCCAGGCAAGGACAAATACTACAGATGGAAATCAGGGGAAGAACAGAGGAGATAAGGTTACAAAGGAAAAGCGACAAACATAAAATTACCACAACCCACTAACGTGCCCGTCAATGGGAAAAGGAGCACGAGGGGGTTTAATAACAAGACAAACACAAGATGAGGTGTGTTTTAGTCTAACACAGAGTTAGTGAGCTCGCCATTAATAGGAGTACTTTTGAGATGCCCGCGATGTGTAACAATCATACAAAACAATTATGGAACTCCCTGTGGGTAAAACAATTAGAGGGTCCACAGGGAAAATCTATCTTACAAAGACGTAAGAAACGGGGAGTATTGGAAACGACTGGAGCAGGGTATGCGGCCGGGTTAGCAACAGTTAATAACCTGGACATAGAAGGAGTAAACGAAGGAGTAGAAGAACTACAAGCAAAAATAGAGAAGTTACTAAAACAAGCCACTGGAAATAGCCAGCAATTGGCACTGGCAGGAAAACAAACAATAATGCAATTGTTGGGGGTGGAAGAGATAGTAGCCCCCCATGCAGAAACAATCAATACAATTATTGATCGACTTAACAATGCTTCTCGCCAAATCCATAAGGAATTAGTATGTGCCATGTATGGCTCATGGCTATTGTTGAATGTTCAACATAACATGAGGCAAATAAATAATGGACAGATCCCTGATTGGATTACTAATGAGGATTTGGAACCTTGGATTGACACAAATAAAAGCCTATGTAAGGGGCGTAAAATGGGACAAGTATACCGGGCAGGCAATTGTCTGACCCCTTGGACTAACGTGATTGGCTTTGTACTGGCCATCTCACAACTCCCAGAAGAGGGACAGCCCCTATATGATGTGATTAATATAGGAGAGGTACAAAGGGAGAATTGGGTTAAAAATCATGATGTCCCTACCAAGGCAATTTGGGAAAGGGATGAAGATAATAACCAGAAGAATGGAACTTTAAGGGGAGTGGTAGTGGATGAGTGCCACCACAAGGAAGGGACATGGGCATGCACACCCCCCCCCCCACGAGGGAGACACAGCCGAGTGTGGATTCACAAAAACCACCAATTGCACCCTTGAGGTACACCCAAGGGGGATACACCGAACAAGGGTAGCACCGAGGAACAACGGGACATTTTGTGTCACAACTGAACAGAAATATGAATATCAAGATCTGATTTGTCCCATTCCCCAACCAAACTTTTGTTTTGATCCAAAGATATCTACACAGATAGGACACCAATATATACACCCACCAAGACCACAGGAAGGGAAAACCTGGTCACTTCATAATATGGGACTTAATAAAGAGGTTGAAACTTATGTCATACCGGAGCCCAAGGCAATTCCTAATTTAGAGGAAGAAAAAGCTTGGAAGAAATTACAGCAGGAAACGAAGGAAATTTTAAAGTATTATCATAAAATAGAAGAAGACTTAAAGAAACAACAAAAAGACATTCGTACAACATTAGCAGAAACTCCTTGGTACAATAAGATCTGGAACTGGGGGCTAAATGTCGATATACTCCCCTGGATAAGAATCATATCACACGTGTTGGTAGTTGTGCAAGGCGCCGTATTGATGATCCTTTTGTTCTTACTTTGTGAATATTGTCTTTGGCAGAAGAACCAAAACCTAGCACAAGCTGTGACCAAACAAATAAAGAAGGAAGGAGAGAAAGAAAGACTGTTGCTAACCACTAACAAACAAGGGGTAGGGCGTGAGAAGAATTATGATGAAAACTGTGTTTAGGATTGTGGAAGTATGAGTACTAGACACCCTGGGCTGGTACCACCAGGGCGACGGGAACTCATAGCAAACAATCTTAAACTGTAGCATATTGGCCATATTGGGTCAAGGTGACCAATGGGCCATAAGGGGGGACTGCAGTAACCAAATTAATATTATACTTTAGTTTATGTTAGAATATGTACAATGTAGCACCAATGTACAGGGTGGGGGTAGTGAATTAATTCATACCCTGAGTTAAACGGTATATAGGTCTGTATTTATTGTATTTATCCAGCTAAGCTCTAAAAACAGGATTAATTGACTAAGAAGCTCATGGGAAGATTGGGGAAGATGCCTGTTCAGCCAGACAAGGCAGCACGTATACAAGATAATATACATAAGAATTGAGTAACAAGGCGGCCTTCGCTTGTTTGTGAAGCTACAACATGGTTGTCTAAAAGACAAAATGGCTTACATCAAAGTCTGGTGGAGCGAATTACAAATATGCTTGCCTTGCAGAAGTAACATGAGCAGGTTACAAGGTCAGAATCTGTGCTTTGCAGAGATGGTTCGGACCAGTAGGCCGATTGAACAAGAACTGTTATCTTGTGAAAACATGTTACTGAGCTGGATCATCTGGCAGAGACAATGGACGACTGTGGCTCCAGGCGACAAGAATAGATAAGAAGAAGACCACGGTGATAGAGGAGTTGGAATAAGTCAAACAAGCAAAAAACATGATAAACTGCGGGATATGGGGAGAATTATTGAAACTTATAAAATTCTAACAGGACTAGACAGACTAGATGCAGGAAGGATGTTCCCGATGGTCGGGGAGTCCAGAACCAGGGGTCACAGTCTAAGGATAAGGGGTAAGCCATTTAGGACAGAGATGAGGAGGAATTTCTTCACCCAGAGAGTGGTGAACCTGTGGAATTCTCTACCAAAGAAGGCAGTTGAGGCCAATTCATTAAATATATTCAAGAAGGAGTTAGATATATTTCTTAAGGATAAAGGGATCAAGGGATATGAGGAGAAGGCAGGGACAGGGTACTGAGTTTGGATGATCAGCCATGATCTCATTGAATGGCGGAGCAGGCTTGAGGGGCTGAATGGCCTACTCCTGCTCCTATCTTCTATGTTTCTATTTAACTAATTACAAATATGCTTGCCTTGCAGAAGTAACATGAGTAGGTTACAAGGTCAGAATCTGTGCTTTGCAGAGATGGTTTGGACCAGTAGGCCGATTGAACAAGAACTGTTATCTTGTGAAAACATGTTACTGAGCCGGACCATCTGGCAGAGACTGAAGGGATTGAAGGCTGATAAATCCCCAGGGCCTGATAATCTACATCCCAGGGTACTTAAGGAAGTGGCCCTAGAAATAGTAGATGCATTGCTGATCATCTTCCAACATTCGATGGAATGTGGAACAGTACCCATGGATTGGCGGGTAGCTAATGTTACCCCACTATTAAAAAAGGTGGTAGGGAGAAAACGGGGAATTACAGACCGGTAAGCCTGACATCGGTAGTGGGGAAAATGCTAGAGTCCATTATAAAAATGTAATAGCAGAGCACTTGGAAAACTGTGACAGGATTGGACAAAGTCAACATGGATTTACGAAAGGTAAATCGTGCTTGACTAATCTACTGGAATTTTTTGAGGATGTAACTAGTAAAATAGATAAGGGAGAACCAGTGTATGTGGTGTATTTGGACGTTCAGAAGGCTTTCGATAAGGTCCCACATAAGAGATTAGCATGTAAAGTTAAGGCACATGGGATTGGAGGCAAGGTATTGACTTAGATAGAGAACTGGTTGGCAGACAGAAAGCAAAGAGTTGGAATAAACAGGTCTTTTTCTGAGTGGCAGGCAGTGACTAGTGGGGTACCGCAGGGATCGGTCCAAGGACCCCAGCTATTCACAATATATATTAATGATCTAGACAAGGGAACTAGATGTAATATCTCCAAATTTGCAGATGACACAAAGCTCGGTGGGCGTGTGTGCTGTGAAGAGGATGCTGAGAAACTCCAGTATGATTTGGACAGGTTGGGTGATTGGGTAAAAGCATGGCAGGTGCAATATAATGTGGATAAATGTGAGGTTATCCACTTTGGTGGCAAAAACAGGAAGGCAGATTATTATCTGAATGGCAATAGATTGGGAGAAGGGGAAGTGCAACGAGACCTGGGTGTCCTTGTGCACCAGTCGCTGAAGGTAAGCATGCAGGTGCAGCAGGTGTTTAAGAAGGCAAATGGTATGTTGGCCTTCGTAGCGAGAGGGTTTGAGTACAGGAACAAGGATGTCTTGCGAGACCACATTTTGAGTATTGTGTGCAGTTTTGGTCGCCTTATCTGAGGAAGGATGTTCTTGCCATGGAAGGAGTTCAGCGAAGATTCCCCAGGCTGATACCTGGGATGGCAGGAATGATGTATGAGGAGAGATTGGGTCGATTGGGCTTGTACTCGTTGGAGTTTAGAAGAATGAGAGAGGATCTCATTGAAACTTATAAAATTCTGACAGGACTGGGCAGACTAGATTCAGGAAGGATGTTCCCGATGATCGGGGAGTCCTGAACCAGGGGTCACAGTCTAAGGATAAGTGGTACGCCATTTAGGACAGAAATGAGGAGGAATTTCTTCACCCAGAGAGTGGTGAACCTGTCGAATTCTCTGCCACAGAAGGCAGCTGAGGCCAATTCATTAAATATATTCAAGAAGGAATTGAATATATTTCTTAAGGCTAAAGGGATCAAGGGGTATGGGGAGAAGGCAGGGACAGGGTACTGAATTTGGATGATCAGCCATGATCGCATTGAATGGCGGAGCGGTCTCGAGGGGCCGAATGGCCACTCCTGCTCCTATCTTCTACATTTCTATGAGACAATGGACGACTGTGGCTCCAGGCTACAAGGGTAGATAAGAAGAAGGCCACGGTGATAGATGAGTTGGAATAAGTCAAACAAGCAAAAAACATGATTAACTGCGGGATATGCGGAGAAGCGTAAAAATGTCATGCAGTAGAAGCAGTGGATATAATGGAATACCAGAGACTATGATTGATAGATTTGTACCCGCCCCTAGGGCAGGATGTGACTGATAAGATTATGTATAAGAATGTAACTCACTAATCTTTCGGTGGAGCCGGATCTGAGAGAGGTCTCAGAAGGTTCTCCCCAGGCCTGTGAATAAAGACCGTTTTGAACCTCCGATCGAAGCCTGTCATCTGTACTATAGCTCAGCGTCGACCTTGTATATCACTTGGTCTGCCTGTAGCTTACATCACTGAGGTACTGAATGTATACTGAGCATCTGTCTTCACAAAAGAAGAGGATGAAGTTAATGTCGCAATAGTGGAGGGGGGAGTAGAGAAATTGGATAGGATAAAAATGGATAGAAAGGAGGTGCTAAATAGGTTGTCACCACTCAAAGTTAACAAGTCACGCAGTCCAGATGCGATGCATCCTAGGTTGCTGAGAGAAGCTAGGGTGGAGATAGCAGAAGCTCCGACCACAATCTTTCAATCCTCCTTGGATATGGGACTAACCTGATTGAGTTCTTTGAAGTAACAGAGGGTTGATGAAGGTAGTGCAGCAGATGTTGTTAATATAGACTTTCAAAAGGCATTTGATAAAGTACCACACAAGAGACTTACTCGGAAAATAGAAGCACAGGGAATTAAAGGGCTGATGGTAATTTGGGTGCATAATTGGCTGAGGGGGAGGAGACAGTGAGCAGCGCTGAGGGATGTTTTTCTGACTGGAGGGAAGTATGCAGTGGGTTCCCCCAGGGGTCGGGATTAGGACCATTACTTTTCTTGTTATATATAACTGACCTGGACTTGGGTATAGGTGTACAAGTTTGAAGTTTACAGATGATACAAAACTTGGCAACGTAGTAAATAGTGAACATAGTAGTAGCAGGCTTCAGAAGGACAGAGACAGACTGTGAAATGAGCAGACACAAGGCAGATGAAATTAAATGAGGATAAGTGTGAAGTGATGCACTTTGGGAGAAACAACAGGGAGAGGCCGTATAATCTAAATGGGACTATTTCGAGGGGGTGCAAGAGCAGAGGGACCTGGGGGTCCATATTCACAAATCTATGAAAGTGCCACGGCAAGTTGGTGAGGTGGTTCAGAAAGCGTATGGGATACTTGGCTTTGCAAATAGGGCCATTCAATACAATAACAAGGAAGTTACACTAAACATTTACAAATCACTAGTTAGGAACATAGGACACGAGGAGGCCATTCAGCCCCTCGAGCCTGTTCCGCCATTCAATGAGATCATGTCTGATCTGCGACCTAACTCCATACACCTGCCTTTGGCCCATATCCCTTAATACCTTTGGGTAACAAAAACCTATCAATCTCAGATTTAAAATTAACAATTGATCTCGCATCAATTGCTGTTTGCGGAAGAGAGTTCCAAACTTCTACCACCCTTTGTGTGTAGAAGTGTTTCCTAATTTCACTCCTGAAAGGTCTGGCTCTAATTTTTAGACTATGCCCCCAGTCCTAGAATCCCCAACCAGCGGAAATAGTTTCTCTCTATCTACCCTATCTGTTCCCCTTAATATCCTGAAAACTTCGATCAGATTACCCCTTAACCTTCTAAATTCCAGGGAATACAACCCTAATTTGTGTAATCTCTCCTCGTAACTTAACCCTTGAAGTCCGGGTATCATTCTGGTAAACCTACGCTGCACTCCCTCCAAGGCCAATATATCCTTCCTAAGGTGTGGTGCCCAGAACTGCTCACAGTACTCCAGGTGTGGTCTAACCAGGGTTTTGTACAGCTGCAGGGTTTTGGCCTCAGCTGCAGTCTTGTGTACAGTTCTGGGCACCACACTTTAGGAAGGATGTCAAGGCCTTGGAGAGGGTACAGAGGAGGTTGACCAGGATGGTACCATGGATGAGGGACTTCAGTTAAGTGGTGAGATTGGAGAAGCTGAGATTGTTCCCCTTAGAGCAGAGAAGGTTAAGAGGAGACCTAATAGAGGTGTTCAAAATGATGAGGAGTTTTGATCGAGCAAGTAGGGAGAAACTGTTCACTCTGGCAAGTGGGTCGGTAACAAAAGGTCACAGATTTAAAATAGTTGCTCAAAGAACTAGAGGGGAATGAGGAGAATTGTTTTCACACAGAGGGTTGTTAAGATCTGGAACGCACCATCTGGAACGATGCTGGAATCAGGTTCCACAGGAACTTTCAAATGGTAATTGGACATGTCCTTGAAGAGGACTAATTTGCAGAGTTCTGGGGATAAAGCTGGGGTTTGGGACTAAATTGGACAGCTCTTTCAAAGAGCCGGCACAGACACGATGGGCCGAATCACCTCCTTCTGTGCTGTTAGATTCGATGATCAGTGTGAAGACGCTGGTGTCTCTTAAGGTTCTTAGAGCTTTTAAAGCTCTTCCCACAGTCAGAACATTTAAACGGTCTCTCGTCAGTGTGAACAAGCTTGTGTCTCAGCAGGGTGGATGACTGAGTGAATCCCTTCCCACACACGGAGCAGGTGAACGGACTCTCACCAGTGTGGAGGAGCCGGTGTCTCTTCAGCTCCCCGGAGCTTTTAAAGCTCTTCCCACAGTCAGAACATTGAAAGGGTCTCTCATCAGTGTGAGCTCGCTGGTGTTCCTTCAGTTCCCTGGGGCTTTTAACGCTCTTCCCACAGTTAGGACACTGAAATGGTCTCTCATCAGTGTGAACAAGCTGGTGTCGCTTTAGATCCCTGCAGCTTTTAAAGATCTTTTCACAGTCAGAACAGTTAAACGGTCTCTCAACAGTGTGAACAAGCTGATGTCCCATCAGATCCCCGGCGCTTTTAAAGCTCTTCCCACAGTCAGAACATTTAAAGGGATTCTCTCCAGTGTGAACAAGCTGGTGTGCCAGCAGGTGGGATGACTCAGTGAATCCATTCCCACACATGAAGCAGGTGAACGTCCTCACATCAGTGTGAACTCGCTGGTGTCTCTTCAGCTCCCCGGTGCTTTTGAAGCTCTTCCCACAGTCAGAACATTTAAAGGGTCTCTCGTCAGTGTGAACAAGCTGATGTGCCAGCAGGTTGGAGGACCGAGTGAATCCCTTCCCACATTCAGAGCAGATGAATTTCCTCTCCCCAGTGTGGAGGCGCTGGTGTTGCTTGATCTCCCAGGGGCTCTTAAAGCTCTTCGCATACTCAGAACATTTAAAGGGTCTTTCATTAGTGTGAACTCGCTGGTGTTGCTTCAGATCCCTGGAGCTTTTAAAGCTCATCCCACAGAACATTTAAACGGCCTCTCATCAGTGTGAGCTCGCTGGTGTTGCTTCAGATCCCCGGAGCTTTTAAAGCTCATCCCACAGAACATTTAAACGGCCTCTCATCAGTGTGAGCTCGCTGGTGCTGCTTCAGATCCCCGGGGCTTTTAAAGCTCTTCCCACAGTCAGAACACTGAAATGGTCTCTCATCAGTGTGAACAAGCTGGTGTCCCTTCAGATGGTGCAAGTACACAGATCCCTGAAGGCGGCGGAACAGGTGGATAAGGTGGTAAAAAAGGCATATGGGATACTTGGCTTCATTAGCTGAGGCATAGAATATAAGAGCAAGGAGGTTATGATGGAGCTGTATAAAACACTGGTTAGGCCACAGCTGGAATATTGTGTGCAGTTCTGGTCGCCACACAACAGGAAGGATGTGATCGCTTTGGAGAGGGTGCAGAGGAGATTCACCAGGATGTTACCAGGGCTGGAGCGCTTCAGCTATGAAGAAAGACTGGGCAGATTGGGTTTGTTTTCCTTGGAGCAGAGGAGGCTGAGGGGGGACATGATTGAGGTGTACAAAATTATGAGGGGCATAGATAGGATGGATACTGAGGAGCTTTTTCCCTTAGTAGAAGGGTCAATAACTAGGGGGCATAGATTCAAGGTAAAGGGCGGGAGGTTTAGAGGGGATTTGAGAAAGAACTTTTTCACCCAGAGGGTGGTTGGAGTCTGGAACTCACTGCCTGAAAGCGTTGTGGAGGCAGGAACCCTCACAACATTGAAGAAGCATTTGGATGAGCACTTGAAATGCCATAATATACAAGGCTACGGACCAAATGCTGGAATATGGGACTAGATTAGACAGGGCTTGATGGCCAGCACGGACACAATGGGCCGAAGGGCCTCTATCCGTGCTGTATAACTCTATGACTCTATGAGATCCCCAGCACTTTTAAAGCTCTTCCTGCAGTGTATGTAACCTGTACCACCTTAAGAGGATAGCTTAAGGTGATGGACTACTTTTTGATGGCTCCTGTACATTGTAGTACCAGTGGTGACCACACCGGTATATAAACCCTGTGGAGCAAAGTGTATTCCAGTTCAGCCCTGACCCTCAGTTACTAAAGACCTGTTTAAGTATTTCTGTAGTCTGTGTCCAGTTATTCAGCATAACTACATTTGAAAGCATAGACTCAACAGTGGCGACGAGTCTGATCTTACCTAGCGGCAGTTGCATCAAAGGAAGCTTCGCCTCTGAAACGGGCGTCGAACAAGGACATCCACCCTCAACATCCTGCTGGGCACTGCATAGCACGGGAGGCAATCGGGAACCCGGGTTGGGTTCTGGCCACGAAGTCTAACATCAGTGAACATCCCTTCGACGACAGCGGCGGGTAAGCCGATCGAGCGGCACGGGGGGGAAGTCGGCCGAGTTGTCAGTAAGAGAAGGGGAGGGAAACGACGAAAAGGGCAGAGAACACGACCGCAGCCAGTGTCAGGGGCTGGACTGCAATCGGGGCAGAGACGCGCAGCAGCCAGAAAAGCGTTTATGTCCACAAGGACCGCGGGAGCGGCGGGGAACAAGAGCAGCAGCGTCGGGGAAAATAAAGGACCGCTGGGAGGCGAGAACAGCAACAGCGCAGTAATCGCCATTTTTAGTCGGCGGGGGAAGAAGACAAGCGCGGGAAAAGCCGCCAAGCGCGGGAAGCCGCCATTTTGAAAAATAAAATAAAATAATAATCATAATCCGAAGGAAAGGAAACTCAACAAGGATGCCAAAAACGGGTAACATCACTGCTTTTGATAGCGATGTGGAAGATTGGGCCACTTATGTGGAACGCGTTGAAGTTTACTGTACAGCGAATGAGGTACCAGTGGATAAGAAAGCACTAACCCTATTAAACTCGATGGGTGTGAAGACGTACGGGTTATTAAGGAACCTTGTAACACCAGATAAACCGGTAGGAAAGAATTTCGCGGATATTGTTACTATCCTGCAAGAGCATGTAAACCCCATGCCGCTGCTGATAGCGGAACGATTTAAATTCGACAAAAGAATTCAACTTAAAGAGGAAAGCAACGCTGAATTCTTAATCGACCTGCGCAAGTTATCAAAGTACTGTCAGTTCGGTACAGGACTAGCAGACGCACTGAGAGATAAGTTTGTGTGTGGGCTACTAAGGGAAGGAACCCAGAAGCGACTGCTAGAGGAAAAGGATCTTACGCTGGACAAAGCTTTCAGCATTGCAGCATCGCACGAGGCAGCAGCACGAGGCACTGCAGAAATGCAGCAAAGGCCATTGGAATTCAACACCAATGAAATGGCATTGGGCGCAGTAAAGTGCTATCGTTGCGGAAGGACAACGCATGACCAGAACCAGTGCTGGTTCAAAGATAAAGAATGCAGGCAATGTGGCAAACTTGGTCACATAGCGAGAGTATGCCGGTCAGGAAAGAAGACCAGCAGCAAAAAGTCGCCGCAGGAGAAGTACAAAAAAGTACACAAGGTGACAGAACAGTTCGGATGAACAGAAGACGGATTCAGACTCCAGCAGTAAGGAACTGGGTTGTCTAAAAATACATAATGTGGGTAACACAGCAGACCACCAAACTATCTGGGTCATGCTTTGGATAGCAGGAGTCCAAGTGAAGATGGAATTGGACACTGGATCGGCATTGACGGTCATGAATAAGCAAGATTACAAAAGGTTATTCTCACACATTCCCCTGAGGGATACGGAGATTGTATTGAAAACATACACGGGGCAAAGAGTATACCCCATCGGAAAGATAAAGGTAAATGTGGTCTACAATGGTAAAGAAAGTCAGGAAATGGACTTGTATGTGTTACCTGAGGGAGGTCCGCCACTACTGGGACGGGAATGGATCCGGAGAATAAATGTGGACTGGCATTCCATACAAGCACTAACTGTAGATTCCTGTAAAGAGGACGACATCAAACCTAAACGACTGTCCAAAATATTGGACGATGCTAAGGAGGTGTTCCAACAGGGACTGGGAACACTGAAAGGAATTACGGCAAACATCAAGGTTGAAGAACATGCAAACCCAAAATTTTTCAAAGCCAGACCGGTACCTTATGCGATACGACCTGCTGTGGAAGCAGAGCTGGAAGGGCTAGAACATTCAGGAGTACTGTCAAAGGTGGACTGGAGCGAATGGGCCACACCCATTGTTCCCGTCATGAAGCGTTCGTTGAGCAACAAGCCGGGGGAACCTGGGAAGGTTCGCATCTGTGGCGATTTCAAGATCACTGTTAATCCGGTTCTTCACACGGTGCAATATCCGCTTCCGCGGATTGAAGATATCTTCGCTTCACTGTCTGGTGGGAAACATTTCACCAAGATAGACCTGGCGCAGGCATACCTACAGATGGAAGTTGATGAAGCGTCACGCCAGTATCTCACGATCAACACACATAAGGGCTTATATCGGTATAATAGACTGGTTTTTGGAGTGGCATCGGCTCCAGCAATTTGGCAAAGGGCCATGGAGCAGGTATTGCAGGGAATTCCAGGCACACAATGCTACCTGGATGACATTCTGATTACAGGAGATGATGATAAGGAGCACCTCGCGAATTTGGAGCAGGTGCTCACCAGATTGAAAGAATATGGACTCAGAGTTAATCGCCAGAAATGTGAGTTCTTTCAAAAGCGAATCTCGTACTGCGGCCACGTCATTGACCAGGAGGGGCTCCATAAGTCACCTGACAAGATCGAAGCTGTTGTGAAAGCTCCCGCTCCGGAAAATGTATCCCAGTTGAGGTTGTTCCTTGGGTTGGTTAACTATTACCACAAGTTTCTTCCAAATTTATCCACGGTGTTACACCCGCTGAACACTCTTTTGCAAATGGGAGTACCATGGAAGTGGAGCGAGGATTGTAAGCGGGCTTTTCAAAAAAGCAAGGCACTGATCACCTCTAAGGAAGTGTTGGCTCACTTTAACCCAACGCTGCCTATTCGCTTAGCTTGTGATGCTTCTCCATATGGTATCGGGGCAGTGCTCTCACATAAGTTGCCAAATGGCTTGGAAAGGCCAGTCACGTTCGCATCTAGATCATTGACCTCCGCAGAGCGCAACTATGCTCAGATAGATAGGGAGGCTCTCAGCCTCGTGTGGGGAGTTAAGAAATTTAACCATTACCTGCAAGGCCAAAAGTTTACGTTGCTGACAGATCACCAGCCGTTGGTTTCCATTTTTAACCCTAAGAAGGGTGTTCCGGTTATGACGGCGCAGAGGCTTCAGAGATGGTCCCTTTTCCTAGGGGCACATCAATATGATATCGAATTCAAAGGTACAAAGCAACATGGTAATGCTGATGGGCTGTCATGCCTGCCACTACCTACAGCGGAAGAGGCACTGGCAGTTGACCCTGTCGAGATATTTCACTCGGCCATCATTGAATGCTTACCAGTCACCAATGCGAGTATTGAGAGAGAGACCCGAAATGACCCGACACTGTCTCGGGTCTACGATTTGACAGTGAAGGGATGGCCAGCACATGGCGACCCACTGTTACCAGCATTCTCAGCCAGACGAGAACAGCTGTCCGTCTGTCAAGGAACATTGATGTATGGAACAAGGGTGATTATTCCTCCTAAATTAAGGGAGAGAGTTCTGAAGGAACTGCATGAAGGTCATCTGGGGGGAGTCAAGATGAAAAGCCTTGCTAGGGCTTATGTGTGGTGGCCAGGTATCGACAAACAAATAGAGGATCTGACTAAAAGCTGCTCAGGGTGCCAAAAAGTTCAAAACGCACCTCCAATTGCACCGCTGCATCCGTGGGAATGGCCTTCAACCCCATGGCAACGTGTGCATATCGACTTTGCAGGTCCATTCATGGATTCCATGTTTTTGATAGCGGTAGACGCACATTCTAAATGGCCAGAAGTGATTAAGATGTCGACCACTACCTCTGAAAAGACGATCACAGTTCTAAGAACCATATTTGCAAGGAATGGGTTGCCAGAACAAATATGTTCAGACAACGGACCACAGTTCGTGTCAGAAGAATTCCAGAAATTCATGAAAAAGAATGGGGTGAAACACTATACATCTGCCCCATATCATCCGGCTACCAATGGGTTGGCCGAGAGATTTGTACAAACGTTCAAAAAGGCGATAAAGGCCATGAGCGAAGACCATATTCCACTACAACACAAGGTGGACAATTTCCTGATGGCATATCGAAACGCCATGCATGCAGTGACAAATCAAAGCCCTGCCATAATGTTCTATAACAGGAGGTTGCGGTCCCAGTTGGATTTGTTAAAACCCAATGTGCGTAGGGAAGTCAAAAACAAGCAATTCCAGCACGTAAATAACAAGGCCACTCGGAGTTTCGAAATAGGACAACCAGTGTTGGCGAGGGACTATAGGAATGATAAATGGCAATCCGGAACAATTCGTGCCCGACAAGGACCCTTGATGTACACGGTAGACGTTGGAGAGAACGTAATATGACGTCATGCTGACCAACTTGTGGAATCGAGAACAAGGGTCGACCCCATGTCTACGGCAGAGACACCAGTTGAAGAAGTTATTGAGCCTGTAGCATCTACCTCAGACTCGAACGTAAATGATGATGTTCAATCCATAGGAGATCAAATGGATGAGTCATCCCAGCAACGAGAACCAGAGACCCCTGAAAGGCGTTATCCGGCCCGGATCAGGAGGCCTCCTCAGAGACTGAATCTTTGAACAGTTTTGTGTGAAAGTTGTATATATGTTATCCATGTAATGTTTAAATTGGGGTGTACACTGTTAAGCTAAAAGGGGAGGAATTGTAGTGTATGTAACCTGTACCACCTTAAGAGGATACCTTAAGGTGATGGACTACTTTTTGATGGCTCCTGTACATTGTAGTACCGGTGGTGACCACACCGGTATATAAACCCTGTGGAGCAAAGTGTATTCCAGTTCAGCCCTGACCCTCAGTTACTAAAGACCTGTTTAAGTATTTCTGTAGTCTGTGTCCAGTTATTCAGCATAACTACATTTGAAAGCACAGACTCAACACTTCCCACACTCAGAACATTGAAATGGTCTCTCATCAGTTTGAACAAGCTGGTGTTTCTTCAGTTCCCCGGGGCTTTTAAAGCTCTTCCCACAGTCAGAACACTGAAATGGTCTCTCGTCAGTGTGAACTCGCTGGTGTGTTTGCAGGTGGGATGAACAAACAAATCCCTTTCCACACACGGAGCAGGTGAACGGACTGTCCCTGGTGCGACTGCGCCGATGAACATCCAATCCAGGCGGGGAACTGAATCCCTTCCCGCCATCCCCACCTTTACCCGGTTTCTCCCCAGTGTGATGTGCATGTGTCTCACCAGGTCAGGCGATCGGCTGAATCCGCATCCACACACCGAACACGTGTGCAGTTTGTCATCGCTGCGATCGCTGCTTTCTCCTTCCATGTGCAAAAGCCGATGATGTTCAGGTCCTGATTAATCGAGCGACTCTGTCAGATCTTGATGTGATGTTTGGTCTGAGCTTCCCGCCTGTAACTGTCCACTTCTATAACCCTGTAAATTGAGATCAGAAAAGGATCAGTGGCAAACTGTTGTTTAATTTTCCCCTTTCCGACCCTAGGGGCAGTGAAGCTGATTTTCAGGCCCCAGCTGCTGCACAGGTTGGTTGAAAGGATCGGCAGTAATGGCGGCTGTAATACCCACAAGCCCCAGCGCTCCAGAAAGTGCTCTGTTGATGCTGAGTCCCGCGCCTGTGCTCATGGCCCCCGCGCTCTCCCTCCTGCTCTACAATTGCCCATCCCAATCAGTCCACAACGCGCATGCTCAGCACACAAAACCCCGCAGTTGGAACATCGGGCGTGCATGCGGAGCTGCAACATCTGGTACGTGTGCGCGGCTCAGGTGGGGGCGAGTCGATGTTTCGCCTCAGCCACCAGGGAGGTGCGCATACGCAGGATGACCCAACATTCTTCCTGTTAGCAATCACTCCCTCGTTTCTTTAATAAAAACAGAAAATGCTGGAAATACTCAGCAGGTCAGGCAGCATTTGTGGAGAGAGAAACAGAGTTAATGTTTCAGGTCGATGACCCTTCGTCAGAACTGCTTGTTCTTTAGTAGCTGCTGTGAATCAGTGGGTAGCACTCTCACCTCTGAGGCACAAGGCATTGTGGGTTCAAGTCCCACTCCAGAGACTTGAGCACAAAAATCTAGGCTGACACTCCAGTGCAGTGCTGAGGGAGAGCTGCACTGTCGGAGGTGCCGTCTTTCGGATGAGACGTTAAACTGAGGCCCTGTCTGCTCTCTCAGGTGGATGTAAAAGATCCCATGGCATTATTTCAAGAAAGAAAGACTTGCATTTATACAGTGCTTTCATGACCAGCAGATGTCTTGAAGTGCTTTACAGCCAATGAAGTACTACAATGAAGTAGTCACTGTTGTAATGTGGGAAAGAGCAGAGCAGTTATCCCCAGTCTCCGAGCCAATGTTTATCTCTCAATCAACAGAAAAAGATAGATTATCTGGTCATTATCACATTGCTGTTTGTGGGAGCTTGCTGTGCGCTAATTGACTGCTGCGTTTCCGACATTACAACAGTGACTACACTTCAAAAGTACTTCATTGGCTGTAAAACGCTTTGGGATGTCCGGTGGTGGTGAAAGGCGCTATATAAATGCAAGTCTTTCTTTCTTCACTGGTCTCACCAGCGACCTATTCTAGCTGATGGTTGATTGACATTACAAGAGGATTTGTGTACAGGAGTAAAAAAGTCTCCAATTATATAGGGTCTTGGTGAGACCACACCTGGAGTACTGTGTACAATTTTGGTCTCCTTACCTAAGGAAGGATATACTTGCCATAGAGGGAGTGCAGCGAAAGTTCACGAGATTGATTCCTGGGATGGCGGGACTGTCGTATGAGAAGAGGTTGAGTAAAATAGGCCTGTATTCTCTTGAATTCAGAAGAATGAGAGGGGATCTCATTGAAGCATTGAGGCCAATCGGCCCATCGAGCCCGTGCCGGCTCTCTGCAAGATCACTTCAGCTAGTCCCACTCCCCCGCCCTTTCCCCGTAACACTGCACATTTTTTTTACTTCAGGTACTTATCCAATTCCTTTTGAAAGCCGTGATTGAATCTGCCTCCACCACCCTTTCAGGCAGTGCATTCCAGATCCTAACCACTCGCTGCATAAAAAAGTTTTTCCTCATGTCGCCTTTGGTTCTTCTGCCAATCACCTTAAATCTGTGTCCTCTGGTTCTCGAGCCTTCTGCCAATGGGAACAGTTTCTCTCTATCTACTCTGTCCAGAACCCTCATGATTTTGAACACCTCTATCAAATCTCCTCTCAACCTTCTCTGCTCTAAGGAGAATGACCCCAGCTTCTCCAGTCTATCCACGTAACTGAAGTCCCTCATCCCTTATCCCTGGAACCATTCTTGTAAATCTATTCTGCACCATCTCTAAGGCCTTGTCATCCTTCATAAAGTGCGGTGCCCAGGATTGGACACAATACTCCAGCAGAGGCCGAACCAGTGTTTTATAAAGGTTCATCATAACTTCCTTGCTTTTGGACTCTATGCCTCTATTTATAAAGCCCAGGATCCCGTATGCTTTTTTAACCACTTTCTCAACCTGCCCTGCCACCTTCAACGATTTGTGCACACATACCCCCAGGTCGCTCTGTTGTTCATGCACACACTTTAGAATTGTACCCTTTCGTTTATATTGCCTCTTCTCGTTCTTCCTACTAAAATGTATCACTTTACACTTTTTTGCGATAAATTTCATCTGCCACATGTCCGCCCATTCCACCAGCCTGTCTATGTCCTCTTGAAGTCTATCACTATTTGTAGTGTATGTACCCGTCTACCTTTAAGAGAACTATTGTATGTAACCGTTCACCTTTAAGAGAACTATTTTAGGTGTGGCACTACTTTGTTTGGCTTCTGTATACTGTAATACCGACGGTGACCACACCAGTATATAAGTGTTGTGTCAGGATTTATTGGGCAGATTCGCCCTGACCTTCGAATAGTAAAGTCCTGTTTTAAGTTACTCTGATAGTCTGTGTATTAATTAACTAAACAACCCACAGACTTTACAGTGGCGACGAGTCCGATCGTACCCTGCGGCAACAATACTTCCGAAGCAGTTAACGAGCGTCGAGAAGAGGCAACCGCCCTCGTCATTCTGCTGGGAGAAAACTCGAGGCTGCAGAACTAGAAAGGAGGAAGAATTTAGAGACAAAGACTTCCATCAGCAACAGGCACTGACTGTCCCTTCTGCCACGGTGAGGAGTGAGCCGATCAGCACGAGAAGCAAGGCGGCCACGGGGACTGTGAGTAAGGGAAAGTAAAAAGAATAACCGGAGGATAAGGGCGGTGCACTCGACCACGGTCGAGGGGGAAAGGAGCCGGACAGAAGTCGGGTCCAGAGGCGCTGAGACTGGGGCAGCGTGGAGCAAGGAAGCCGCGGTACAGACAGGCTGGGGGACGCAACGGCGTCGTGAGACAGCTAGACCGCGACCGGCGAAAAAGGCCGGGCAGCGACCGAGGCCACGAAGCGCTGTGACCGGGAACGTAGGCGCGGGAAGAGATAAACTCAGCCGCAGCCGGGGAGGGAAGCACCGGACTGCGAGAGGGCTGGGAGGCGCGGTTGGGAGCCGAGCGAGCGGGAGAGGCAGAGCCGACCAAGGGAGACTGAGCGAGAGCTAGTCCAGCGGCTGAAACTGTTCTCCATCAACGGGGTGTACCCAGCGCCGGTAGAGCCGAGCGAGCGGGAGAGAGACAGAGCCCGAGCAAGGGAGACTGAGCGAGAGCCAGTCCAGCGGCTGAAACTGTTCTCCGTCAACGGGGTGTACCCAGCGCCGGTAGAGCCGAGCGAGCGGGAGAGAGACAGAGCCCGAGCAAGGGGAACTGAGCGAGAGCCAGCCTAGCGGCTGAAACTGTTCGCCGTCAACGGGGTGTACCCAGCGCCGGTTGCCCTGCCGAGAAAAGGGAAAGCACTGAAGCCGACGCGCAGGCTGTGAACCTGAAAGCCAGCGGCCGTCGCCCGTGGGGAAAGTGTACCCCTCCTGCCAGGGAAGAAACGCGGGAAGCCGCCATTAGGCGGGGAAGAAGACAGAAGCGGGAAACCGCCATTGAAGTGGGCGGGGAGAGAAGATAAGCGCGGGAAACCGCCATTTTCGCGGGAACCGCCATCTTGAAAAAAAAAAAAAAAATTTTAAAGAAATAATTCGTGGTGTTTATCAGGAAGAGAGGAAGATGCCTAAGCATGGTAACATCAACGATTTTAATTCCGAGGTAGAAGACTGGGCCACGTATGTGGAACGCATTGAGATCTATTGTGAGGCCAATAAAATAGAAGAAGATGACAAAGCTATAACCTTGCTAAACTCGATGGGCGCGAAGACACACGGGCTCTTGAAGCATCTACTATCACCAGCTAAACCGACGGATCTGACTTTCGATGATATTGTGGCTGTTCTGAAGGATCACTTGAACCCCACACCGTTGATGTTGGCGGAACGATTCAAATTCTATGCGAGAACGCAACGGAAAGACGAAAGCAACGCAGATACTTGATCGAACTGCGTAGACTAGCGAAATACTGCCAGTTTGGAGGGAATCTGACAGAGGCATTGCGAGACAAGTTCGTGTGCGGATTGGCAAAGGAAGGAACGCAAAAGCGACTACTCGAAGAGAACGACCTTACACTTGACGGGGCTGTCCTTATTGCAGCATCGCACGAAGCCGCAGCGAAGGGAACTGCGGAAATGCAGCTAAAGACAACGGCACTCAGTGTGGATCAAATTACCTCGACAACAACAAAATGTTATCGTTGTGGGAAGACAACACACGACCAGAACCAATGCTGGTTTAAGAACCAGGAATGTAGGAAATGTGGCAAACTGGGTTACATAGCTAAGGTATGCCGGTCAGGGAAGAAGACCAACAACCAAAGGACCAACAACCAAAGGAAGCCATCACAGGAAAAGTACAACAAGGTACACAAGGTGGCTGAGAAGAGTTCAGACGAACAGAATTCGGACTCAGACCCAAACGGCCAGGAGCTGGGTAGTCTGAGAATTCACAATGTGAGTAAGGAAGCTGACCTACAAACTATCTGGGTCATGCTAAAAATAGCTGGAGTCCAAGTGAAAATGGAGTTGGACACTGGATCAGCTCTATCAGTCATAAATCGAAGGGATTACCACCAGCTATTCTCACATATACCCTTAAGAGATACCAAGTTCGTATTGCAGACATACACGGGGCATAAAGTATACCCCATGGGAAAGATAAGAGTCAAGGTGAGAGATAGGGGTAAAGAACACCCAAGAATGAACTTATACGTACTACCTGAGGGAGGACCACCACTTCTAGGATGGGAGTGGATCAAGAAAATAGACATGGAATGGCACTATCTAAAAGCCATAACGAGTGAGGACTCGGTGCAGACAATCAGCTCAGATTCTGAATCGGATGACGATAAGACCAACCCAAATGTGAAAGACAAGGCTAAAATGGACTTGCCGACTAAGGTTGGAAAAACGAAGGCATGCAGAAAGGCTTATGCTCCAGAGAAGAACAAAGTTTCAGAACAGATCTCCACCGAACAACGACAACATAGTTTGACAGAGAATTCTGAGTCTGTTCAGTTTAAGGACATATCCATGACGGAAGAACACCGAGCTCGGACTCAACTTTATTTCAAATTACGACAACAATTAGAACAATTGAGTTACCGTCTCGTACAAGAGATGAAAACAATGAAAAAGTTCTATGACACCGAATGGGAGAATCTGGAAAGACAACAGAAGCAGCTAGCTCAAGCAGAGAGCGACCATAGAGCCATCGTGACCAATCACCGATCACATCTCCCTTATGATGTTCAGGAGTTAGAATATTTGCAGAAAGAAGCAAATGAAGAGGAATCTTCAGGAAGCCAGGATTTTATTCCAGTTCTTCTCTACGACTCCTTACAAGCAGAGTTTGAGAAGTTGAAGGAACAGTATGAACAGGCCCAGGCTACAATCCTGGAGGGGGTTAACTCGGCAACCTCCGAAAAGCTAGTTTCAGTGGAAGCTTATGAGCTTGGTTGAACATGAGCAAGAAGTCCAAAGGCTGCAGGAAATTCTTGATGAGCTCAAGGCCAAGACAGACTCATCGGTAGAAGTTCCATCCATAGATGAGAAATTAGAGGTGAAAGACATGGCAGAACATGAAAGTCAAGATGTCCAAGAACTCATAAAAATATTGAAGGAAACCCAAGACAAATATGAGGCGGCAATGACCGAGGTTCAACAACTTGAAGAACAGATTCAACTGGGAATTCTTTCAGTGAAAGAAAAGGCAACTGTAAGAAACACAGAGGCTGTAAGAATGGCCCCTGAACATGAGCTAGAGAGCATCAAGGCGCAACTTCTCCGAGCGCTTAAAGCCAAAGTACAAGAGGAAAAAAAGGTGAAAGCATTGGAGGAAAAGGTGGATGAAATGGAGAAGACTCTGATCCACAGGGTCCCCGTGGAAGAGTTAACGGTCAGCCAACTCCTTCATATGCTGAGAGACAAGACTCTGCAATGGGAACCATTTGAACACGAGCTTCAATCTTCAAAGGGAAGGGGTACGGAGCTCTCAAAAGTTTGGGGAATAGTTGAGGTTGCAACACAGATTTTACGGGGCTGCCGAAAGTACGCTGAATCACGTCAATGTGAACTATAGAATGTTGAAACAGCTGCTCCAGTAGAAGGATTGAATAGCCCGATCAATCAATCCCTGATGGAAGGGGAAGTATTGGAATCACAAATGAGGTCATTAGTGAAGGATTGGCAGGAAACCCAGGAAGAGCGGGATGAATATGAACGCATGAAGTAGCCTCTTCAGGAAAGATGTCTAGGGAGGGAACAACAGTCGGCTAACGTCCAGTTGGGTAAGGAAGAAGTAGCAGGCCCTCTCGCTAGACTAGCTCAGGATGACACCGAATATTACCATGACCTGTTGAGTGACACGGAATATTACGATGACTTGGTCTGCCCAGCTTGTGATGAAAACTCCCAAAGTGCAGAAATCAGGATGAAGCACTTAAAGTCTAAGGAACATAGGGAGATGGTGGCGCTACAGCTGGCAGCGGATAAGGGAGCCCCGAGAGTCTCCAAGAAGCAGAAAAGAAAAAGACGAAGCAGAAGACGATAACCATCTAAATCATTATCACTTCTATCAGATCATGCACGTGGGCCCTACGAAGGGGGCCAAATCAGTTGGAAAGTAGGAAAAATTACCAAGGCAGTCCAGCTGTTTGTAAAAGTCAGCACTGCTGGTTCAGCAGGACGGAAGTTCAAGCTGTTAAGCCAAGGGAAAGACTATTGGATGAGTCACGCTAGAAATGTGAACCGGCTACACCACAGAGATGTTGTTCGGACCGAGTCAAGACCAGAGACTGAATCTGTGAATTGTTCCCGCAGAGACTGAATCTGTGAACTGTTTCCCGCAGAGACTATATCTGTGAATTGTTTTACATGAAGTTGATTATATGTTATGTTTAATGGGGAATAAGTATGTTGTAAGCTAAAAAGGGAGGATTATAGTGTATGTACCCGTCTACCTTTAAGAGAACTATTGTATGTAACCGTTCACCTTTAAGAGAACTATTTTAGGTGTGGCACTACTTTGTTTGGCTTCTGTATACTGTAATACCGACGGTGACCACACCAGTATATAAGTGTTGTGTCAGGATTTATTGGGCAGATTCGCCCTGACCTTCGAATAGTAAAGTCCTGTTTTAAGTTACTCTGGTAGTCTGTGTATTAATTAACTAAACAACCCACAGACTTTACACTATTCTCCTCACTGTTCACTATACTTCCAAGTTTTGTGTCATCTGCATATTTTGAAATTGTGCCCTGTACACCCAAGTCTAAGTCATTAATATATATCAAGTAAAGCAGTGGTCCTAGTACCGACCCCTGGGGAACACCACAGTGTACCTTCCTCCAGTCCGAAAAACAACCGTTCACCACTATTCTCTGTTTTCTGTCACTTAGCCAATTTCATATCCATGCTGCCACTGTCCCTTTTATTCCATGGGCTTCATCTTTGCTGGCAAGCCTCTTATGTGGCACTTGTCGAACGCCTTTTGGAAATCCATGTACACCACGTTAACCACATTGCCCTCATCAACCCTCTCTGTTGCCTCATCAAAAACCTCAATCAGAATCAGAGCAGCCGGGCCCGGTGGACATACGGCTAGAATCCCGACACCAGGGAACCCAGGGTGCAGTGCCTCCCCCATCCGAGCCACCGCTTCCCGGTTTCTTCAGCCGGTTCCACCAAGTCCGACTCGGGAAAAGGACAGGAGCCAGGCTCCCAGAATGGCCCACAGCCCCAGGGAGCATGCGCACTCTCAGCGGGTAAATCAGTGCTTTGGATAGAGCGGTTTCTGGGGCGTGGGGAATTGTGAGTGCTGCGGCCGCTATTAGTCAGCGGCTGTGGGGAAGAGTTTTATTGCAGGCTGACGGAAGGTAAGTCCCTGGCCGCCTGTGTAGGTCTTTTTGTTGCTTCAGTTTGAGCTGGAGTGGAGGTGGAGGAGAAGCTACGGCCAATCCCCAGTTGCCCATTGAGAAGGGGGTGGTGAGTCACCTTCCTGAACTGCTGCAGTCCGTGTGGTGAAGGTACTCCCACAATGTTGTTCGGTAGGGAGTTCCAGGATTTTGACCCAGTAATGATGAATATGTCTAAGTCAGGATGGTGTGTGACTTGGAGGGGAACTTGGAGATGATGGTGCTCCCATGTAACAGCTGCCCTCGTCCTTCTAGGTGGTGGATGTTGTGGGTTTTAGAGGTTCTGTCAAAGTTCTGGTCGAGTTGCAGATGTATAAAGTTCCTTTCCTTCGCCCCCTGCCCCTCCCCATTGCCCCTCCTCTCTCTCTCCTCCCATAGAGGCCAGAGTCGTGTGTACGCCCAGACCAGGTGGCAGATTCCCTTCCCTGAGGGACATTGGTGAACCAGTTGGGTTTCTATGATAATCCAGCAGCTTTCATGGTCACTT
This sequence comes from Somniosus microcephalus, assembly GCF_052327205.1. Taxonomy (NCBI): domain Eukaryota; kingdom Metazoa; phylum Chordata; class Chondrichthyes; order Squaliformes; family Somniosidae; genus Somniosus; species Somniosus microcephalus. The sequence goes on from NC_140990.1 coordinate 79,342,977, forward strand.
TTTTCCAGTGCCGGCCCCACAGATGACCAGATTCATTGAGCTCAATTTCACATCCTGCCTTTGTTTTCATAGAAACATAGCAACATAGAAGATAGGAGCAGGAGTAGGCCATTCGGCCCTTCGAGCCTGCTCCGCCATTCGATGAGATCATGGCTGATCATCCAAATTCAGTACCCTGTCCCTGTCTTCTCCCCATATCCCTTGATCCCGTTAGCCTTAAGAAATATATCCAACTCTTTCTTGAATATATTTAATGAACTGGCCTCCACCGCCCTCTGTGGCAGAGAATTCCACAGGTTCACCACTCTCTGGGTGAAGAAATTCCTCCTCATTTCAGTCCTAAATGGCTTACCCCTTATCCTTAGACTATGACCCCTGGTTCTGGACTCCCTGGCCATCAGAAACATCCTTCCTGCATCTAGTCTGTCCAGGCCTGACAGAATTTTATAGGTTTCGATGAGATCCCCTCTCAATCATCTAAACTCCAGCAAGTATAAGCCCAATCGACACAATCTCTCCTCATACGTCAATCCTGCCATCCCAGGTATCAGCCTGGTGAATCTTCGCTGCACTCCTTCCATGGCAAGAACGTCCTTCCTCAGGTAAGGTGACCAAAACTGCACACAATACGCAAGGTGCGGTCTCACCAAGGCCCTGTACAACTGCAGCAAGACATCCTTGCTCTTGTACTCGAACCCTCTCGCTACGAAGGCCAACATACCATTTGCCTTGTTAACCGCCTGCTGCACCTGCAATCTTACCTTCAGCGACTGGTGCACAAGAACACCCAGGTCTCTTTGCACTTCCCCTTCTCCCAATCTATTGCCATTCAAATAATAATCTGCCTTCCTGTTTTTGCCACCAAAGTGGATAACCTCACATTTATCCACATTATAGTGCATTTGCCATGTTTCTGCCCAATCACCCAACCTGTCCAAATCGTACTGGAGTTTCACGACATCCTCCTCACAGCATACCCTCCCACCCAGCTTTGTGTCGTCTGCAAATTTGGAGATATTACATCCAATTCCCTCGTCCAGATCATTAATATATATTGTGAACAGCTGGGGTCCTAGGACCGATCCTTGCGATACCTCACTAGTCACTGCCTGCCACTCGGAAAATGACCCGTTTATTCCAACTCTTTGCCTTCTGTCCGCCAACCAGTTCTCTATCCAATTCAATACCTTGCCCCCAATTCCATGTGCCTTAATTTTGCATGCTAATCTCTTATGCGGGACCTTATCGAAAGCCTTCTGAAAGTCCAAATACACCACATCCACTGGTTCTCCCTTATCGATTTTACCAGTTACATCCTCAAAAAATTCCAGTAGATTAGTCAAGCATGATTTACCTTTTGTAAATCCATGCTGACTTTGTCCGATCCAGTCACTGCTTTCCAAGTGTTCTGCTATTACATCTTTTATAATGGACTCTAGCATTTTCCCCACTACTGATGTCAAGCTTACCGGTCTATAATTCCCCGCCTTTTCTCTACCACCTTTTTTGAATGGTGGGGTAACATTAGCTACCTGCCAATCCATGGGTACCGTTCCAGAGTCTATCGAGTTCTGGAAGATGACCAGCAATGCATCCACTACTTCTAGGGCCACTTCCTTAAGTACCCTGGGATGTAGATTATCAGGCCCTGGGGATTTATTGGCCTTCAGTCCCATCAATTTTCCTAACACCATTTCCCTACAAATACTGATTTCTTTCAGTTCCACCCTTTCATCAGACCCTATGTTCCCCAGCATCTCTGGGATGTTATTTGTGTCCTCCTTTGTGAAGACAGAACCAAAATATGTATTTAGTTGGTCTGCCATTTCTTTGTTCCCCATTATAAATTCCGCCGATTCTGACTGCAAGGGACCTACGCTTGACTTCACCAATCTTTTTCTCTTCGCATATCTATAAAAGCTTTTACAGTCAGTTTTTATGTTCCCTGGAAGCTTACTCTCATATTCTATTTTCCCTTTCTTAATTAATCCCTTTGTCCTCCTTTGTTGAATCCTAAACTGCTCCCAATCCTCAGGATTATTGCTTTTTCTGGCCAATTTATATGCCCTCTCCTTGGACCTTATGCTATCCCTAATTTCCCTTGTTAGCCACGGTTGGGTCACCTTTTTTGTTTTATTTTTATGCCAAACTGGGATGAACAAATTCTGTAGTTCATCCATTCGGTCTTTGAATGTTTGCCATTGCCTATCCACCGTCAACCCTTTGAGTGCCATTCCCCAATCAATCCTACCCAACGCGCTCCTCAGGCCGTCGTAGTTTCCTTTATTTAAATTGAGGACCCTAGTCTCCGAGTCAACTACTTCATTCTCCATCTTAATGAAGAATTCGATCACATTATGATCGCTCCAACCCAAGGGGCCTCGTACAACAAGATTGCTAATTAATCCTTTCCCGTTGCATAATACCCAGTCTAAGATGGCCTGATCTCTGGTTGGTTCCTCGACTTATTGGTCCAGGAAACCATCCCGTAAACACTCCAGGAATTCCTCCTCCACAGTATTGTTACTAATTTGGTTGGCCCAATCTATATATAGATTAAAGTCACCCATGATGACTGCTGTGCCCTTATTGCACGCTTCTTTAATTTCCCTTTTAATGCCATCCCCAACCTCTGCCTTACTGTTTGGAGGTCTATAAACCACTCCCACTAACGTTTTTTCCCCTTAGTATTTCTCAATTCTACCCATACAGATTCCACCTCATCAGAGCTAATATCCTTCATTACAATTGTGTTAATCCCTTCTTTAACCAGCAATGCTACCCCACCTCCCTTTCCTTTTTGCCTATCTTTCCTGAATATCGAATACCCCTGGATGTTGAGTTCCCAGTCCTGGCCTTCCTTGAGCCACGTTTCCGTAATCCCAACCAAATCATATTCGTTTACCTCTATTTGCGCAGCCAATTCATCCACCTTATTACAAATGCTCCTCGCATTAAGACACAAAGCCTTCAGGCTTGTTTTTTTAACGCTCTTAGACCTATTAGAATTATTATTTACTGTGGCCATGTTTGATGTAAACCGTTGATTTCTCTGACTGCCACTTTTGTTTTTCTCCTTCCTATCTTTTGCTTTTATCCTTGTTTCCCTTTCCTCTGTCTCCCTGCTCAGTTTCCCAACCCCCTGCCATTTTAGTTTAAACCCTCCCCCACAGCACTAGCAAACACTCCCCCTAGGACATCGGTTCCAGCCCTGCCCAGGTGCAAACCGTCCGGTTTGAACTGGTCCCACCTCCCCCAGAACCGGTTCCAATATCCCAGGAACTTGAATCCCTCCCCCTGGCACCATTCCTCTAGCCACGTATTCATCTGAAGTATCCTTCTGTTTCTACTCTGACTAGCACGTGGCATTGGTAGCAATCCTGAGATTACTACCTTTGAGGTCCTGTTTTTTAATTTATCTCCTAACTCCCTATATTCCGCTTTTAGGACCTCATCCCGCTTTTTACCTATATCGTTGGTGCCTATATGCACCACGACAACTGGCTGTTCACCCTCCCCTTCCAAGATGTTCTGCAGCCGCTCGGAGACATCCTTGACCCTTGCACCAGGGAGGCAACACACCATCCTGGAGTCTCGTTTGCGGCCGCAGAAATGCCTATCTATTCCCCTTACAATTGAATCCCCTATTACTGTAGCTCTACCCCTCTTTTTCCTCCCATTCTGTGCAGCAGAGCCACCCCTGATGCCAGGAAGTTGGCTGCTGCTGCCTTCCTCTGATAAGCCATCCCCCCCAACAGTACTCAAAGTGGTGTATCTGTTGGAGAGGGGGATGGCCACAGGGGACCCCTGCACTACTTGCCTGCGCCTAGTACTCTGCCTGTTCGTCACCCGTTCCCTTTCTTCCTGTCCAATCTCTACCTGCGGTGTGTCCAACTCCGTAAATGTGCTATTCACGATGTCCTGAGCATCGTGAACGCTCCAGTATGCATTCAATCGCAGCTCCAGTGCCGCAATGCGGTCTGTCAGTAGCTGCAGCTGGATGCACTTCCTGCACATGTAGTTGTCAGGGACATAGGAAGTGTCCCTGAGTTCCCACATTTCTCAGGAGGAGCAGATCACGGGGCCCAGCTGTCCTGCCATGACTTACCCTTTAATTAATTGAATTTAAATTAAATCAATCAATCCCACTAATTACACTACAGTTAAATGGTTTCCAACAGTCCCTGCTACACTAGAGAGGCCTTAGAAACTATAAACCAGAGTTAAAGTTGAAAAAAAGAGAGAAATACTCACGAACCAATCACTTACCTGCTTCCTGGTGATGTCACACTTTGATTACTTTTTACCTCTCTCCCCTGCTGTTGAATTGGTCGGGCCTCGCCTCACCCCTCCTTTTAAAGTTGCCGTGCTGCTTGTACCTAACGCAGGTACGCTCTGGTCGGGCGTCGCTGCTCATTCCACTCCCAGGTCAGCCGCTGTGGTCGGGCCTCGCCTCGCATCTCCTTTTAAAGTTGCCGCGCTGCTTGTACCTAACGCAGGTACGCTCTGGTCGGGCGTCGCTGCTCATTCCACTCCCAGGTCAGCCGCTGTGGTCGGGCCTCGCCTCGCCCCTCCTTTTAAAGTTGCCGCGCTGCTTGTACCTCACGCAGGTCCGCTCTGGTCGGGCGTCGCTGCTCACTGCACTCCCAGGTCAGCCGCTGTGGTCGGGCCTCGCCTCGCCCCTCCTTTTAAAGTTGCCGCGCTGCTTGTACCTCACGCAGGTCCGCTCTGGTCGGGCGTCGCTGCTCACTCCACTCCCAGGTCAGCCGCTGTGGTCGGGCCTCGCCTCGCCCCTCCTTTTAAAGTTGCCACGCTGCTTGTACCTAACGCAGGTCCGCTCTGGTCGGGCGTCGCTGCTCACTCCACTCCCAGGTCAGCCGCTGTGGTCGGGCCTTGCCTCGCCCCTCCTTTTAAAGTTGCCGCACTGCTTGTACCTAACGCAGGTCCGCTCTGGTCGGGCGTCGCTGCTCACTCCACTCCCAGGTCAGCCGCTGTGGTCGGGCCTCGCCTCGCCCCTCCTTTTAAAGTTGCCGCGCTGCTTGTACCTAACGCAGGTCCGCTCTGGTCGGGCGTCGCTGCTCACTCCAGTCCCAGGTCAGCCGCTGTGGTCGGGCCTCGCCTCGCCCCTCCTTTTAAAGTTGCCGCGCTGCTTTTACCTCACGCAGGTCCGCTCTGGTCGGGCGTCACTGCTCACTCCAGTCCCAGGTCAGCCGCTGTGGTCGGGTCTCGCCTCGCCCCTCCTTTTAAAGTTGCCGCGCTGCTTGTACCTAACGCAGGTCCGCTCTGGTCGGGCGTCGCTGCTCACTCCACTCCCAGGTCAGCCGCTGTGGTCAGGTCTCGCCTCGCCCCTCCTTTTAAAGTTGCCGCGCTGCTTTTACCTCACGCAGGTCCGCTCTGGTCGGGCGTCACTGCTCACTCCAATCCCAGGTCAGCCGCTGTGGTCGGGCCTCGCCTCGCCCCTCCTTTTAAAGCTGCCGCGCTGCTTTTACCTCACGCAGGTCCGCTCTGGTCGGGCGTCACTGCTCACTCCAGTCCCAGGTCAGCCGCTGTGGTCGGGTCTCGCCTCGCCCCTCCTTTTAAAGTTGCCGCACTGCTTGTACCTCACGCAGGTCCGCTATGGTCGGGTGTCGCTACTCACTCCACTCCCAGGTCAGCCGCTGTGGTCGGGCCTCGCCTCGCCCCTCCTTTTAAAGTTGCCGCGCTGCTTGTACCTCACGCAGGTCCGCTATGGTCGGGTGTCGCTGCTCACTCCAATCCCAGGTCAGCCACTGTGGTCGGGTCTCGCCTCGCCCCTCCTTTTAAAGTTTCTTGTGGGTTCTCTCTCACGCTCCCTGTTTTATATTAATTTTACAGTAATTAAAATAGATAAGGGAGAACCAGTGGGTGTGGTGTATTTGGACTTTCAGAAGTCTTTCGATAAGGCCCCACAGAAGAGATTAGCGTGCAAAATTAAGGCACATGGGATTGGGGGCAAGGTATTGACTTGGATAGAGAACTGGTTGGCGGACAGAAAGCAAAGAGTTGGAATAAACGGGTCATTTTCCGAGTGGCAGGCAGTGACTAGTTGGGTACCGCAAGGATCGGTCCTAGGACCCCAGCTGTTCACAATATATATTAATGATCTGGACGAGGGAATTGGATGTAATATCTCCAAATTTGCAGACGACACAAAGCTGGGCGGGAGGGTAAGCTGCGAGGAGGATGTCGGGAAACTCCAGTACGATTTGGACCGGTTGGGTGATTGGGCAGAAACATGGCAAATGCACTATAATGTGGATAAATGTGAGGTTATCCACTTTGGTGGCAAAAACAGGAAGGCAGATTATTATTTGAATGGCAATAGATTGGGAGAAGGGGAAGTGCAAAGAGACCTGGGTGTCCTTGTGCACCAGGCGCTGAAGGTAAGCATGCAGGTGCAGCAGGCGGTTAAGAAGACAAATGGTATGTTGGCCTTCGTAGCAAGAGGGTTCGAGTACAGGAACAAGGATGTCTTGCTACAGTTGTACAGGGCCTTGGTGAGACCGCACCTTGAGTATTGTGTGCAGTTTTGGTCACCTTACCTGAGGAAGGACGTTCTTGCCATGGAAGGAGTGCAGCGAAGATTCACCAGGCTGATACCTGGGATGGCAGGATTGACGTATGAGGAGAGATTGTGTCGATTGGGCTTATACTCACTGGAGTTTAGAAGATTGAGAGGGGATCTCATCGAAACCTATAAAATTCTGTCAGGTCTGGACAGACTAGATGCAGGAAGGATGTTTCTGATGGCCGGGGAGTCCAGAACCAGGGGTCATAGTCTAAGGATAAGGGGTAAGCCATTTAGGACTGAAACGAGGAGGAATTTCTTCACCCAGAGAGTGGTGAACCTGTGGAATTCTCTGCCACAGAGGGCGGTGGAGGCTAGTTCATTAAATATATTCAAGAAAGAGTTGGATATATTTCTTGAGGCTAAAGGGATCAAGGGATATGGGGAAAAGGCAGGGACAGGGTACTGAATTTGGATGATCAGCCATGATCACATTGAATGGCGGAGCAGGCTCGAAGGGCCGAATGGCCTACTCCTGCTCCTATCTTCTATGTTTCTATGTTTCTATGTATTAGAAGGGGAGGATTTACAGACAGTAAGCTTAAACCAAACATCAGGTCAAGACCTGACAGAGTCACTCGACTCATCGGATCTGAATATCATCGGCCTCTGAACATGGAAGCAGAGAGCACCGTTCACAGCGGGGAGAAACCGTACACGTGTTCTGTGTGTGGACAAGGCTTCAGCCAATCCTCTGGCCTATCGACACACAAGCGCAGTCACACCGGGGAGAGGCCGTTCACCTGCTCTGAGTGTGGGAAGGGATTCACTAATTCATCTCCGCTGCTGAGACACCAGCGAGTTCACACTGGGGAGAGGCTGTTCACCTGCTCTGAGCGTGGGAAGGGATTCACTCATTCATCTCACCTATTGAGTCACCAGCGAGTTCACACTGATGAGAGACCTTTTAAATGCCCCAACTGTGGGAAGTGCTATTAAAGTTCTGGGGATCTGACGTAACATCAACGTGTTCACACTGACGAGAGGCCGTTCAGGTGCTCTCACTGCGGGACTGGGTTCAGGCAATCATCTGAACTCACTGTCCACCAGCGTACTCACACTGGGGAGAGGCCGTTCACCTGCTCCGTATGTGGGAAGGGATTCGCTCAGTCATCCACCCTGCTGAAACACCAGCGAGTTCACAGTGGGGAGAGGCCGTTCACCTGCTCTGAGTGTGGGAATGATTCACTCGTTCATCCAACCTGCTGACACACCAGCGAGTTCACAAGTGACTGCCCGGGTTGAATTCTGCTGTTATTGCTGCTGTTAATCACATCCAGGACTGAACCATGTTCATTTTGACAGTTGGGGTTTGTTTCTGCTGATGTTGATAACTCTTGTAACTGGGCTGGAATTTAATATCCTCGATATATGTCAAATCAACCAGCTTTGTTTTAAACACATTGTTGTAGATTTTTGTCTTTCCCACCTGAGTGTTTAGCATCACCTGGCTGGAGCTCAGAAAGGACAATCTGGGGGAAGATCGTACGCCGGGAACAGAACTTCAGCCTGGACACAGTCCTTCAGGGCCACACTGAGAGGGGCAAATGGCACTTTGGTCTCTATCGTCTCTCTTCACTGACAGCAAAGGCTCCGTGTGGGTTAATCTCGAGGCGTGTGAGAAATGTGTCCCAGCCGCTCTCTGCCATGGTTCAGATTTCCTAGCCACGGAACAGAAGGCTCCTTTAGGAATGTACCCCAGTGCTTTTTTTAAATGGCCTTATTAACCTGTGTCGTTACTTTTAGTGATTTGTGTATCTGTATCCCCGGATCCCTCTGCTCCTCCAGCCCATTTAGACTCTTAGGGGGGAAATTCGGTGGCGCCCCCTTTGGGTCGCTAACGTCGCCGGGGCTAATTTTAGCGCCCTGAAAAAGTTAGCGCCCCTGTGCATTAAATTCAGTGGTAGCGCCCCAGGCAGGAGGCGGGGTGCTACTGGAAGCGCTCCCCTCCCTCTTGAGGCGCTACCAGTGAATTTCACGGCACTTTGTGTAACAGGGCCACGCCCGTCGGCACATAGCACCGTGTCATAGCAGGCCACCCTCCCTGATTAAAGAGGAGGCGCCTAGCACTGCGCACACTGGGGCCCTGCTGGACCACCGGAGAGCGGGGTGTCGGATCAAGAGGAGCGCCAGGCTGAGCGATCGCGGCTGGCACCCTGAAGAAGAAAGGGGAAGGGGGCAGGTGCTGGCAGTCGGCCAAAATAAAAAGTTGCTGCCCGACACCTGCCCTTTAAGTGGCGTTGCCACAGCTGCAGGAACGACCCCTGACCCTGTCGGACATATCGTCCGGCGATAGGTCAGCGGTCGCAATCCAAGGTTGCAGCCGGGGCGCTGTGCACGGCGATGACGTCATTGCCAGGGGTGCAGTGCCGTGGGGCGCTACCGGCTACCGCAGCCGCTAACCTCCTGCTGAATATCGCGGGAGGCACAAAGCAACCCAATTTCACCCCCTTGTTGTCCAAGTAGTGTGTGGCCTCCTTATTCTTCCCACCAAAACACACCACCTCACACTGATCTATAGTGACATTCATTTGCCAATTACACGTCCATTCTGATATTTATTAATGTCTTCTTGCATTTTGTCTTCCTCAGTATTAACTCTACCTCCCAATTTGGTGTTATCGACAAAATTTGAAATTGTACCTCTGATTCCCGAGACCAAATCGTTTATGTAAATGGTGAACAACAGTGATCCCAGCACTGATCCCTGTGGAACACCACTTCCCACCTTTTGTCAGTCTGAGTAGCTACTCCGAACCCCTACTCTCTGTTTTCTGTTTTGTAACCAGCTTGCTATCCATAAACAGTTTGTAAGATCGACAAGATGACCAAGGTCAGGCCGTGTGGAGTGAAGGGCCAGGCAGCAGAATGGATGGAAAGCTGGCTACAAAACAGAAATCAGAGGGTTGGAGTTAAGGGAAGTTTGTTGCGATCTTTCCATCCATTCTGCTGCCTGGCCCTTGACTCCACACGGCCTGACTGTGGTCATCTTGTAGACCGTACATACTGCAGACACAGTGCACCAGTGGTGGGGGGGGGGGGTGGATATTGAGTCCTGTGGCAGGGGCACTGATGAAGTGGATTTCTCTGTCCGCGAGTTTTGAGGCATCGCTGGTGGTGTTTTTCACCTCTTTCCTCTTTTTAAAATAAAAATCTTATTGCCAGTTTATTAAAGCCTCTCAGGTAGGTCACACTAAAAAATGAGGCCTCATAAGTTTCCCTCAGAATGACAGGCCTGAACCCGAGTTAGAAAACATTTAGTAATTAAACCAGACTGGGCGGGGCCTGAGGTGCGAGTTAGTAACGGAAAATTGGTGGCCAGCGTACTTCACACCAGGGCTGAGGACCCGGGGACTCGGGTTTCTGTATCATTTATTGATTCATTTGTTTATTGCCCAATCACAATCAGACTGACAGGTCATCTTGCTGTCTGGCGGAGGTGAGGTTCCCCAATGGAGGGCTCTCTATGCGGGGGTCCTTCCCTGCCCCATTGGGGATCTGGGGTGGAGACTGTTACGAGGAGCTGTCGTGTGCAACAGTTTTTAAGTTCCTTTCTGTATTGATTTCTTTGTGGGTTCAATGACGAGACATTTATGAAAGAGAATGTCTTTTAATCTAAAGTTTGTTCAACTCAGTTAACAGCATTACAGGAGACACCATCTTAGAGATCCCTCTAAAATGAAACCAAAACTAAACTCAACTACCTCTCTCACATGCCCTCTGCTGGTCAGGCATAAATAATCAAACAGGCAAATATGCTGGTAAGGCGTGATAATCAAACAGGCAAATACCATCACTATTTGCTGATATCATTACATCTCCCTTTCTTAAAACAAAAGTAGTTTACTTTTATCTAACAACATGTTTTCTTTGTATTACTCTACATTTTAACTGTAACACTTAATGAACTCACATTATCATTATCATTATCAAGGTTTTTTAACCTTGTTTTGTGTGTTCACATGAAATACGTAAATACCTAGAACTTGAAGAAAGAATAAGATAACATTACTTCCTTCTATAACAAGAGTCCTTAAACTTGCTCAATGAGTCTCTCAGGAGGCTTCACGTGTCTTGAGGATTTTCTGATTGATTGTCCTTGAATCTGAGTTGTTGCCTCAGATGATGGTTTCTCAGCTGCGTGATCAGGTTGTTCAACAGTATCAGTCTTTTGACCTGCTGTGTGATCAGGTTGTTCAACAGTATCAGTCTTTTGACCTGCTGTGGCTGGTCCCATGAGAAGATCTCGACGATTTCTTCGCAGAACAGCACCCTCATCTGTCTGAATGGTGTATGATCTTGGTTGAACTTCACTCAGGACAGTTCCCTTCTGAGTCCATATGTTTGTTTTGTCTTTGAACCTTACTTGGTCACCAGTGTGGAGTTCAGGTAGGTTTTGTGTTCCTCTGTCATAGTAGTACTTTTGCTTTTCTTTCTGTTGTTCTTTGAACTTCCTCACTTTCTCCCCCTCTTTTGTTTTCAGGAGGTTCTCCGGGATGGGTAGGTTTGACCTTAGCCGACGTCCCATAAGGAGTTGGGCTGGTGACATACCACACTCGAGCGGCGTTGTGCGGTATACAAGCATGCTCTGGTAGAAGTCAGTTCCACTGTTTTTTGCCTTGTACATCAGCACGGTGGCATAATGGTTAGCACTGTTGCCTCACAGCACCAGGGACCCGGGTTCGAATCCGGCCTCGGGTGACTGTCTGTGTGGAGTTTGCACATTCTCCCCGTGTTTGCGCGGGTTTCCTCTGGGTGCTCCGGTTTCCTCCCACAGTCCAAAAGATGTGCGGGTTAGGTTGATTGGCTATGATAAATTGATCCTTAGTGTTAGGGGGATTAAATACGTGGGGTTACAGGGATAGGGTGGGATATGTGTCGGTGCGGGCTCAATGGGCCGAAATGGCCTCTATCTGCACTGTGGCGTTTCTGTGATTCTGTGATTCTGTGGACCGATTTTTCCACTAGTCCACTGGGCTGTGGAAAGTGAGGACTTGACGTTGTGTGGACAAAGTCCCACTCTTTGGCAAAGTGTCGGAAACTTGCATTGTAAAACTGGGGTCCGTTGTCTGTGAAGACCTCGCTTGCCACGCCATGTCTGGAGAATATGGCTTTCATACATGTTATCACAGCATCTGCAGTGGTGGTGTACAGTCTACAAACCTCTGGATGCAGGGAGTAATAGTCTGTGACTACAAGATAGTCCTTCCCTTGACATACGAATAGGTCAGCGCCTACCTTCTGGTAAGGTCTGTCTGGCGCTGGGTGTGGCTTTAGTGGTTCTACCGGATTGCTTGCTCGATATTTCAGGCATATTGTGCAGTTTGACACCTCATTTGTCACATCTTGGTTGATTCATGGCCAGTACATCACCTCTCGTGCTCTTTTCTTACACTTTTCGATTCCCAGATGTCCTCCATGGATCCGTTTTAGCATCTCTTTTCTCAGACTCTTTGGGATAACTATTTTACTTCCTTTATAGATGATGTCTTCGACCACTGATAGTTCCGCCCTGCAGTTCCAGTACTCTGCCATGTCAGGTGAGCAGTCTTGCTTCATGTTGGGCCATCCATCCAAGATGCTTTTCCTCAGTCGTCTCATTGTTTCATCTTTGTTTGTCTCAGTCTTTATGAGCTCCATTTTTGCATCTGCTATGGGTAGTGCACTTGTGATCATGTCCACGTAGGCGTTCACTTTTTCATCCATTTTGGTGTTTGCAGGCTCACTTGGGTCAACAGCTCTGGACAACGTGTCTGCTGTATACATCAGCTTACCCGGCGTGTACGCAACATTCAGTGTATAGCATTGCAGCCTGATCATCATTCTTTGTATTCTAAGCGGACATCCATTTAGTGGCTTTTGGAACAATGCAATCAAGGGCTTATGGTCAGTCTCTACACTGATTGCTTGTCCTGACACAAACTGGTGAAATCTTTCACAGGCGTATGTGATGCTGAGCAGCTCCTTTTCTATTTGAGCATATCGCGTCTCTGCATCTGTCATTGAGCGCGATGCATATGCAATAGGTTGCCAGTAGTCATATTTTTGCAGAAGAATGGCACCGAGCCCACTCTGTGATGCATCTGATGATATCTTGATGGGTCTCGCTGGGTCATAAAACCTCAGAACTGGTTCCTCTGTGAGCAGTTTCTTTAGATCGCTCCATGACTTCTCATGCTCATGATTCCATTCCCATTCTATGTTCTTTTCAGTTAGTCGTCTCAGTGGCGCCATCTTTTCTGAGAGGTTGGATATGAATTTACCCATGTAATTGATCATTCCATTAAACCTCTGCACGTCCTTTTTGCATTGTGGCTTTGGCATATTCTCAATGGCGGACACCTTTCTGGGATCTGGTCTGATGCCCTCACCGCTAAGGATATCTCCCACGAATGTCAGTTCTGTCACTCCGAGCTGGCATTTCTCTCTATTCAGCTTCAGGTTTGTTTTCCTTGTTGCTTCCAGCACTTTTTTCAGTCTCTCGTCATGCTCAGTTCTCGTGGTTCCCCATACTATGATGTCATCCATTGATGTATCAACTCCCTCCAGGTGCTCATAGATCATATGGATAGTTTTGTGATACACTTCAGGAGCTGAGGCAATGCCAAATGGTAACCTTAGGAATCTGTATCTGCCAAATGGACTGTTGAACGTGCACAGTCTTGAACTTGCTTCGTCCAGTTTCATCTGCCAAAATCCTGATGATGCATCTAACTTGCTGAAATACTTTGCATTTGCAAACTGTGACATGATTTCCTCACGTGTCGGAAGCTTGAAGTGCTCTCTCTTTATTGCTCTGTTTAGATCTCTTGGATCCAGGCAAATTCTGAGCTTTCCATTCTTTTTGTCCACAACGACGAGGGAACTCACCCACTCAGTTGGCTCATCTATCTTCTGAATCACGTTCAGGCTTTCCATCCTGTCCAACTCTGCCTTCAGTTGCTTTTGAAGAGCAAACGGAACTTTTCTGCATGGATGTATGACCGTTGGCATACTTTTATCTACTCTGATCGTGTGTTCTCCTGGAAGGCAGCCTAGACACTGAAATAGGTCGTTGTACTCTTTCATGAGTTCATCATAGACTGTCTCTCCTTTGCTTTCCACAACGAGGACTCTCTTTACCAGGTTCAGTCTCTCACAGGCTATTAAACCTAGTATGGCTTGCACATCCTTTGGCACCATGATTAATGCTAGCGTGTGCTCTCTGTCCTTGTGTGTCACTTTGACAATGCATTTTCCTTTCACTGGTATATCAGTACCTGAGTATCCTGTCACTTTCACTTTTATTCCATGTATCTTTGGTCTGGGTCTAATTTTCTTAAAATCAGTCTCTGATATCACATTAACTTGTGCTCCAGTATCCAATTTAAATGGAATGTGTATGTCATTCACTTTTAGTGTCAACATCCAGTCTCTTTTTTCTTTTTTGTTTTCAGACACAACATCCACATAGAACTCCTCTATCTCACTTTCATCTACTGCATGGACCTTGCTTTGTTGCGCTTGGTTCTTACAGCAACGGGCATAATGGTTGTTTTTGTTGCAACTATTGCATGTTTTATCATATGCTGGACACTTTTTTGGTGTATGCTGTGTACCGCATCGACTACATGACTTTCGATTGTCCCTTTCATTTTTGTTCGCTGGCCACGCCTCTTTTTTCACATTGGCGCTCTTTTTGTTAAACGGTTTGTGTCCGTTCTTTCTCACTGCATCCACGTTGCAGCTACTGTCACTGAACAGCTCCTTTGCCTGCGACTTCACAGTGTCTGTAGCCCTACACAGTGCTATGGCTTTTCCCAGGTCTAGATTTTGCTCTCTTAGCAGTCTTTCTCTTAGACCATTATCTGGAATACCACACACCAGTCTGTCTTTTATCAGTGAGTCTGTCAGTCCCCCAAATTCACACGTTTTGCTTCTGTTTCTCAGTTCAGTCACATACTGATCAATAGTCTCACCCGTTTTCTGTACACATGTGAAAAATCTGTGCCTCTCAAACGTCACGTTATGTTTAGGTATGCAGTAGGCCTCAAACTGTTCCATTATTTTATCCAGCTTCATTTTGTCTCCATCAGCAGCGAATGTGAAGTTATTATACACCTCCAGCGCTTCATCACCCACGACATGTAAAAACACTGACGCTTTCATTTTATCACTTTTCTCGTCAGCTCTGATTGCTGATAAATACAACTCCAAACGTTGTTTGAACCTTCTCCAATTTTCAGCCACATTACCTGTCAACTGAAGCTTCACCGGTGGGTGTAAACCTACCATTTTTTCACTTTGTTAGCTATTCTTCAAAGGTAAGTAACGATGTTCTCTTTTGGCTTGCTAATATGTGGAGAGCTGATTTAACTTCAGATTTTTCCTCTTCATCTCTTTCAATCACTTCTGACACCATGTATTGATTTCTTTGTGGGTTCAATGATGAGACATTTATGAAAGAGAATGTCTTTTAATCTAAAGTTTGTTCAACTCAGTTAACAGCATTACAGGAGACACCATCTTAGAGATCCCTCTAAAACGAAACCAAAACTAAACTCAACTGCCTCTCTCACATGCCCTCTGCTGGTCAGGCATAAATAATCAAACAGGCAAATATGCTGGTAAGGCATGATAATCAAACAGGCAAATACCATCACTATTTGCTGATATCATTACACTTTCCAGACTCCAAGGCCAGATGTGTTTTTTGCGGCCTAGAGGAGTCCATGGGCCGTGTATATATTCAGTGTGAGAGGTTGCAGCCCCTGTATAGTTACCTGAAGGAGCTGCTCCTCAACTCTTGGTTACACTTTAGCCCCACGCTCCTAATCTTTGCCCGCCCGGTGTGGAGAGGGGTGGGTAAGTCAGAGGATCTTCTCCTGGACCTACTCTTGGGCCTGGTGAAAACAGCAATTTGTAGGCCCAGGATGGGTGGGGCTCATGGGGGGGTCACTCTGGCTGCCTGCCTCTCTCCCGTGGTCTTGTCCCTGCCTGGGTGGCCCTGGAGAGGGAGCAGGCGGTGTCCACCGGTTCACTTGATACCTTCCTCGACCGGTGGGCACGGAAGGTATCAAGAGGCGATAATCGATCCTCACAATCACATTGTGATTTAATTATTAATTGTGTGTGTGTCACAAATACATTTCTTCTATTTTGATACAAAAGCTCTACTAGACATGTTAAACTACTAGTTATTTAATCAGGGCTGCAGCTGTTGAAAGGTTGACTGTACTGAGGTTTGTGGCCAGAGCTGGCAGACGTGTTGTTCTGAAGTCTGATGTCTCACACCTGAAGAGTCTGTTTATGTCGTGTTGTAATGAGCTTTTTCTGTTGCCTGCTGTCAGAAATAGAAATCAAAGGGAGATGATGCCCCACTCTGTTAATCAACTCTTTGACACATTTCCATGCATTTCCTTTCTTAATTTACAAAGATCACAACTCCATTAGTGAACAATGGATTGCCAGTCTGCCACTTTTTAGTGAGGTTTGAAAGGAAACATAGAAGATAGGAGCAGGAGTAGTCCATTCGGCCCCTCGAGCCTGCTCCGCCATTTAATGAGATCATGGCTGATCATCCAAATTCAGTACCCTGCCCCTGCTTTCTCCCCATATCCCTTGATCCCTTCAGCCTTAAGAAATATATCTAACTCCTTCTTGAATATATTTAATGAATTGGCCTCAACTGCCTTCTGTGGTAGAGAATTCCACAGGTTCACCACTCTCTGGGTGAAGAAATTCCTCCACATCCCTGTCCTAAATGGCTTACCCCTTATCCTTAGACTGTGACCCCTGGTTCTGGACTCCCCTGCCATCAGGAACATCCGTCCTGCATCTGGTCTGTCTAGTCCTGTTAGAATTTTATAAGCTTCAATGAGAGCCCCTCTCATTCTTCTAAACTCCAGCGAGCATAAGCTCAATTGACCCAATCTCTCCTCATACGTTATTCCTGCCATCCCAGGTATCAGTCTGGTGAATCTTTGCTGCACTCCCTCCATGGCAAGAACATCCTTCCTCAGATAAGGTGACCAAAACTGCACACAATACTGAAGGTGTGGTCTCACCAAGGCCCTGTACAACTGCAGCAAGACATCCTTACTCCTGTACTCGAATCCTCTCGCTATGAAGGCCAACATACCATTTGCCTTCTTAACCACCTGCTGCCCCTGCATGCTTACCTTCAGCGACTGGTGCACAAGGACACCCTTGTCTCGTTGGACTTCCCCTTTTCCCAATCTATTGCCGTTCAGATAATAACCTGCCTTCCTGTTTTTGCCACTGAAGTGGATAACCTCGCATTTATCCACATTATACTGCATTTGCCATGCATCTGTCCAATCATACTGGAGTTTCTCGGAATCCTCCTCACAGTGCACATGCCCACCCAGCTTTGTGTCGTCTGCAAACTTGGAGATATTACATCTAGTTCCCTCGTCTAGATCATTTATATATATTGTGAATAGCTGGGGTCCTAGCACCGATCCCTGCGGTACCCCACTAGTCACTGCCTGCCACTTGGAAAAAGACCCGTTTATTCCAACTCTTTGCTTCCTGTCTGCCAACCAGTTCTCTATCCAAGTCAGTAACATACCCCCAATCCCATGTGTTTTAACTTTGCACATGGAAAGGATTCGCTGTGAAGCTACACCTGCCCATCTGTCTGTGTGTCACTGTGTTTGGATTGTGTTAGACAACAGTCCTAATATCTCGTCTGCATCCATTACAATTTTTGAAATGTTAGATTGTACTTGGAAGAAATTGAGTTTGAATCTGACAATTCTGAAATTGGGAGCTGTTAATGATTTCTGTTTTTCACATAACTATATAGTGATGTGATCAGTCAAAGCAAATTAAAAGATGCTGCTATTTACTGAACACAACTGAATAATTCTACAAGGATGCTATCGCAGTCTTCCTCAGACACCCCCCAATTTAGTGTCATCAGCAAATTTTGAAATTGTACTTCTGATTCCCAAGTCCAAATCATTCATGTAAATGGTGAACAACAGTGGTCCCAGCACCGATCCCCGTGGAACACCACTTCCTACCTTCCGCCCGTCTGAGTAAATACCTTTAACTCATCCCGTTACTATAACTGGACTTGTCTCGCCTTTGTTTTCCCTAACTTTTCACCCTGTAGTAATTGGTTCTTACTTTACACCAAGGAAAGAGTCCGAGAGTGGGAGCAGTCATACAACAACAACTGTGAAACTGCTAACATGACGTCACAACCAGGGAAGGAGCTGATTGGTAAGTAGGACCTGGTGAGTATTTCTACAGTCCAGTCATTAAAGTGAAAGTAAGGCCTCTAGTTTAGAGTAAGTAGTGTTTAAAGGGAAGTAAGGTCCCAAGTGTATTTAATATTCTTTAATTTAAAGGAAGTAAAGGGAGTAAATTAAGGGTAGGACATGGCAGGGCAGCTCAGCACTGTGGAGTGCTCCTCCTGTGCTATGTGGGAAGTCAGGGACACTTTCGGTGTCCAGGGCGAACACATGTGCAGGAAGTGTCTCCAGCTACAACTGCTCGAAATCCGCATTTCGGAGATGGAGCTGCGGCTGGAGTCACTGTGGAGCATCCATGAAGCTGACATCTTCGTGGATAGCATGTTTAATGAGGTGGTCACACCGCAGGTAAAGAGTGCACAGGCAGACAGGAAATGAGGGACCGCCAGACAGAATAAAAGAACTAGGAGGGTAGTGCAGGAGTCCCCTGAGTCCATCTCCCTCTCCGACAGATTTTCCGTTTCAGATACTGATGGGGGAGATGGTTTCTCAGGGGAATGCAGCAAGAGCCAAGTCCGTGACACTACGAGTGGCTCAGCTGCACAAGAGGGGAGGAAAAAGAGTGGGAGAGCAATAGTGATAGGGGATTCTATCATAAGGGGAACAGATAGATGTTTCTGTGGTCGCAGATGTGACTCCAGGATGGTATGTTGCCTCCCTGGTGCCAGGGTCAAGGATGTCACTGAATGGCTGCAGGGCATTCTGAAGGGGGAGGGCAAACTGTCAGAGGTCGTGGTTCACATTGGTACCAATGACATGGGTAGAAAGAGGGATGAGGTCTTGCAACAAGAATTTAGGGAGCCAAGTAGCAGATTAAAAAGGACCTCAAAGGTTGTAATCTCTGGCTTACTCCTGGTGCCACGTGCTAGTGAGTATAGGAATAGGAGGATAGAGCAGATGAATGCATGGCTAAAGGGATGGTGCAGGAGGGAGGGCTTTAGTTTCCTGGATCACTGGGTCTGCTTCTGGGGAAGGTGGGACTTGTACAAGTCGGACAGGTTGCATCTGAACCAGAATGGGACAAATATCCTTGTGGGGAGGTTTGCTAGAACTGTTGGGGGGGTGGCTTAAACTAACTTGGCAGGGGGATGGGATACAGACTGGAGCTATAATAGGGGGTGATGCACAGCCAAATATAGAGGAAAAAGCAAGTCAGCCTGGAAGGCAGAGCAAATATGTAACAGCACAAGGGAGTAGGGCAAGGCTGGATGGCATTTATTATAATGCAAGGAGTCTTGCGAGTAAGGCAGATGAATTGAAGGTGTTGATGAACACATGGGAGTATGATATTGTTGCTATCACGGAGACATGGTTGAGGGAGGGGCAGGACTGGCAGCTCAATATTCCAGGGTATAGAATCTTCAGGCGAGACAGAGGGGGTGTAAAAGAGGAGGGGGTGTCGCAATATTAATCAAGGAGTCAATTACTGCAGTAAGGAGGGATGATATCTTAGCAGGTGCCTCTAATGAGGCCATATGGGTAGAACTTTAAAAAAAAAGGGGGCAAGCACTTTGTTGGGAGTGTACTATAGGCCCCCAAACATTCAGGGGGAGATAGAGGAACAGATATGTAGGCAAATCTCAGAGAAGTGTAGAAATAATAGGATAATAATAGTAGGGGATTTCAACTTCCCCAATATTAACTGCGATAGTCAGAGTGTGAAAGACTTAGAGGGTGCGGAATTCTTAAAGTGCATCCAGGAGAGTTTTTTGAGCTAGCATGTAGAAAGTCCTACAAGAGAGGGGGCGGTACTGGACCTAATTCTAGGGAATGTAGCCGGGCAAGTGGTAGAAGTGTCAGTAGGAGAGCATTTTGGTGACAGTGACCATAATTCGGTGAGATTTAAGGTAGTCATGGAAAAGGACAAAGATGAACCAGAAATAAAGGTACTAAATTGGGGAAAGGCCGATTTTAATATGATAAGGCAGGATCTAGCCAAAGTGAACTGGGATCAGCTACTTGTAGGAAAATCCACATCAGAGCAGCGGGAGTCTTTCAGAAAGGAAATAGAGAGAGTACACCAACATGTTCCTGTAAAGGTCAAGGGTGGGACCAACAAGCCCAGGGAACCCTGGATGTCAAGGGATATACAAGAATGGATTAGGAAAAAAGGGGATGCTTTTGGCAGATACAAAGGATTAAAAACAGTGGAAGCCCTAGAGGAGTATAGAAAGTGCAGGGGGTAATTAAAAAAGAAATTAGGAAAGCGAAGAGGGGACATGAAAAAACACTGGTGGGCAAAATAAAGGAAAATCCCAAGGTGTTTTATAAGTATATTAAGGGCAAGAGGATAACCAGGGAAAGAGTAGGACCCATTAGGGACCAAAGTGGCAATCTGTGTGTAGAGCCGGAAGATGTGGGTGAGGTTTTAAATGAATATTTTGCATCTGTGATCACTATGGAGAAGGACGATGTAGGCATAGAAATCAGGCAGGGGGATTGTGATATACTTTAACAAATTAGTATTGAGAGGGAGGAGGCAAGCGGTTTTAAAAGTGGATAAATCCCCAGGCCCAGATGAGATGTATCCTAGGCTGCTGTGTGAGGCAAGGGAGTAGATTGCAGGGGCTCAGACACAAATTTTCAGAACCCCTCTGGCCACAGGGGAGGTGCCACAGGACTGGAGGACAGCTAACGTAATACCATTATTCAAGAAGGGTAGTAGGGATAAACCAGGGAATTACAGGCCAGTGAGCCTAACATCAGTGGTAGGGAAATTATTGGAAATAATTCTGAGGGACAGAATTAGTCTCCACTTGGAGAGGCAAGGATTAATCAAGAATAGTCAGCATGGCTTTGTCAGGGGGAGATCATGTCTAACCAATTTGATTGAATTTTTCGAGGGGGTGACTAGGTGTGTGGATGAGGGTAGTGCAGTTGATGTAGTCTACATGGACTTCAGTAAGGCTTTTGACAAAGTCCCGTGTGGGAGACTGGTCAAGAAGGTAAGAGCCCATGGGATCCAGGGCAATTTTGCACATTGGATCCAAAATTGGCTTAGTGGCAAGAGGCAGAGGGTGATGGTCGAAGGTTGTTTTTGTGACTGGAAGCTTGTGTCCAGTGGTGTACTGCAGGAATCAGTGCTGGGACCTTTGCTGTTTGTAGTGTACATTAATGATTTAGATATGAATGTAGGAGGTATGATCAGTAAGTTCGCAGATGACACGAAAATTGGTGGCATGGTAAATAGAGGAGGGAAGCCTCAGGCTACAGGACGATATAGATGGGTTGGTTAGATGGGCAGAACAGTGGCAAATGGAATTTAACCCTGAAAAGTGTGAGGTGATGCATTTTGGGAGGACTAACAAGGCAAGGGAATACACAATGAATGGTAGGACCCTAGGAAGGACAGGGGATCAGAGGGACCTTGGTGTGCATGTGCATAGATCACTGAAGGCAGCAGGACAGGTAGATAAGGTGGTAGAATATAAGAGCAGGGAGGTTATGATGGAGCTGTACAAAACGCTAGTTAGGCCACAGCTGGAATACTGTGTGCAGTTCTGGTCGCCACACTATAGGAAGGATGTGATTGCATTGGAGCGGCTGCAGAGGAGATTCACCAGGATGTTACCTGGGCTGGAGTGTTTCAGCTATGAAGAGACTGGACAGGCTGGGGTTGTTTTCCTTAGAGCAAAGAAGGCTGAAGGGCACCTGATTGAGGTGTACAAATTTATGAGGTGCATAGATAGGGTAGATAGAAAGGAACTTTTCCCCTTAGTAGAGGGGTCAATAACCAGGGGGCATAGTTTCAAGGTAAGGGGCAGGAGGTTTAGAGGGGATTTGAGGAAAAAGTTTTTCACCCAGAGGGTGGTTGGAATCTGGAACTCACTGCCTGAAAGGGTGGTAGAGGCAGGAACCCTCACAACATTCAAGAAGCATTTAGATGAGCACTTGAAACACCATAGCATACAAGGCTACGGACCAAGTGCTGGAAAATGCGATTAGAATAGACAGGGTTTGATGGCCGGCACGGACACGATAGGCCGAAGGGCTTTTTCTGTGCTGTATAACTCTGTGACTCTATGTCTCCATTCCCGTGCCGAGGGGATTGCTGTACCAGACGGGAGGGGCAACATTTGGGGATTCTCGATTCTCCACCAATTCCCATTCCCCTTCTTTCTGGTGGATAATGGAGGTGCCACTGTGTGTAATGTGCAAGTCAGTAAGAATTGTCAGCGAGGATTAATCAGCACTTTCTAATTGGAGATGTTAATCAGTGGAACCTTTCAGACACTGAATTGTAGATTTTGTATCAAAGATTAATATACGATTGAAGTAAACATTCATAATTTTATTGTAATATAATTCAGGGACTCTCATCAGAAATTATGGGGAAGATCAGACAGCAGTTCTTGAACGAGCACTGCAGCCCCGACAGGTCAATCAGCTATATATCCAGAATATTAAACTCCAGCCCAGTTATAGGGGTTATTAACATCAGCAGAAACAAGTTCTGACTGTCAGAATGAACATGATTCAGTCCTGGATGTGATTAACAGCAGCAATAACAGCAGAATCCAACCTCTGCAGTCACTTGTGAAGTCGCTGATGTCTCAGCAGGTTGGATGACTGATTGAATCCCTTCTCACACACTGAGCAGGTGAACGGCCTCTCCCCAGTGTGAACTCGCTGGTGTGTCAGCAGGTTGGATGACTGAGTGAATCCCTTCCCACACACAGAGCAGGTGAATGGCATCTCCCCAGTGTGAATGCGCTGGTGTGTCAGCAGGTGGAATGACCGAATGAATCCTTTCCCACACACGGAGCAGGTGAACGGCCTCTCCCCAGTGTGAATGCGCTGGTGTTTCAGAAGGTCAGAGGAATTAGTGAATCCCTTCCCACACACGGAGCAGGTGAACGGCCTCTCTGCAGTGTGAATGTGCTGGTGTATCAGCAGGGCGGGTGAATGAGTGAATCCCTTCTCACACACGGAGCAGGTGACCGGCCTCTCTACAGTGTGAATGTGCTGATGTATCAGCAGGGCGGATGAATTAGTGAATCCCTTCCCACACACAGGGCAGGTGAACGGTCTCTCCCCAGTGTGAATGCACTGGTGCTCAATGAGGTGAGATGACTGCCTGAACCTTTTCCCACAGTGAGAGCAACTGAACGGTCTCTCCTCTGTGTGAACTCGCTGGTGTGTCAGAAGCTGGGATGACTGACTGAATCCCTTCCCACACTCGGAGCAGGTGAACGGCCTCTCCCCGGTGTGAACTCGCTGGTGTGCCAGCAGGTTGGATGATTGAGTGAATCCCTTCCCACACTCGAAGCAGGAGAACGGCCTCTCCCCGGTGTGGCTGCGTCGATGAGTTTCCAGCCGGGACATGTAATTGAATCCCTTCCCACAGTCCCCACATTTCCACGGTTTCTCCGTGGTGCGGGTGTCCTTGTGTCTCTCCAGGTTGGACGATCGGTTGAAGCCTCGTCCATACACAGAACACGCGTATGGTTTCCCCGCTGTGAACAGTGCGATGTTTTTTCAGGCTGTGTAACTGGTTAAAGCTCTTTCCACAGTCAGTGCACTGGAACACTCTCACTCGGGTGTGTGTGTCTCGGTGCTTTTCCAGTCACACTGATGTTTGAAATCTTTTCCCACACACAGGACAAACATTTCTTCTTCCACATTCAAAGGCTGGTGATATTCCCTGTAAAAGCAGTTTACAAAAGACATCACTGTAAGTTCAGGATAAAAATACAGAAGATAATTCCAGTTTCTATGGAACATTCTCTCCTCTCTTATTACATAGAATTACATAGATTGTACAGCACAGAAACAGGCCATTCGGCCCAACTGGTCCATGCAGTGTTTATGCTCCACACGAGCCTCCTCCCATCTCTCTTCATCTCACCCTATCAGCATCTCCTTCTATTCCTTTCTCCCATGTGTTTATCCAGCTTCCCCTTAACTGTATCCCTGCTCTTCACCTCAACTACTCCCTGTGGCAGCAAGTTCCACATTCTCAGCACTCTCTGGGTGGAGGAGTTTAATCTAAATAGGACTTTCCTGGGCAGCCAGAGCACTGCTGCCTCTTTTGTGCATTCCCTGGCGAGGCGAAACAGTTGATATTTTCTGATCAAAAAGAGCTGAGCTCGGCAGCATTAGTCCTGTTTTGCATCCTTTGGAGACCAGGTGTACGAGCAGAGTGAGCACAGCCTTCACAGCAACTGGAATAAAATTGTTACAGTTGTGAAGGAACTTTGAGTAAGTGCACTGGACCACAAAGTATGTGTCGATTATTGTCTTATTACGCTACTGTAAATGTTTTAAAAGCTCTATATAAATGTAAATTGTTATTGGTGTACAGAGTACTCTGTTGAAATTTAGTGAAATGATCGATAACCAAGGAAGATCATTTCTTTGTTTGGTTCTGTTAGTTTTCATAGAATCATTGAAAAGTGCAGCACGAAGGAGGCCATTTGGCCCATCGTGCCTGTGCTGGCTCTTAGAATGAGCACTCGTGCTTAGTCCCACATCCCTGCTTGTTGTCCGTAACCCTGTAAGATCCTCATCCTCAAGTACCCGCCCAACTCCCTTTTAAAATCATTGATGGAATCAGCTCATGACCTTTCCAGATAGAGCGTTCCAGATCCCGACAGCTCTCTGAGTTTTATTCAATTGTTACCACAGTTGTCTTCTGTGAAGGTTTAATAATAAATGCATTTTGCTATGAAAGCAATTAAAAGATTCCTAGTATATAAATAGACAGATGCATCAAAATATTAAAATTGTGGGGGGGGAGGGCAGTGCCCGCCAGGGCCCAATAAACAATGGAATTCTTGTTTCCCAACCCAATGCTCAGAAGATGAAGTCCCAGAGCTGCCTCTGGCTCGGTTCCACCTGCCCTATTCTGACAAGCGAAGGTGTCGGTCAGTGCACTGTGATTGACCTGTGGGCAGAAGATGGCAAATCTAGAAATATGACCAAAATAACACATTTTAACCCCAAAGCTGTAAATCCCCGTCCCACACATTCTTCCTCCTCCCTGTGCTGAAATCCAAACCCATCGCACCATCTGCAACATTTCTTTCCTCCACTCCCAGATTTCCCCCTCCCTCTACTCTGGTTGGGTTCAGTTCTCCACCCGCAGTGTGCAGAGTGAGAATAAAATCAATGAGTCAATGATTGTCTCTGCTGGTCACTGGGACCCTGAAGCCCCGCCCACTCACTGTTCCTGGCCAAGATGGCCGCGCATGCGCTGTGATCCCGCTCTGTCCAAGATGGCGGCCAGTGACTCCGCTGAGCCGGGCGGCCGGGCCTGTCACCGCGGGGCAAACACGGGGCCTGTGGGCTCTTATTCGGGGCCTGAGGCCTACACCGGGTGTTTATGCAGCTTTCCAGCCCAGCCGCGGGTCCAATTCTACCCCGAGCCCACAATCTCCTACCGCCTCCTGAAACCATGTCTTCCTCATCAGCCCAAAGCCTCCACTGGCACTGCGCATGCTCAGAGCACCGCCCAGTCTTGCGCCTGCGCACTGAGCTCCTGTGGTCGTTAATGGGGCACAGTCTGCCGCGCGGGGGATTCTGGGTAAACGCCCCACTATGGAAAGCCCCAATTGTAAATATTTGTTTACCATAAACTGCACTCAGAAATTGGAGGTATATTGTCGCAATTTGAAGATGACGCCAAATTGAGTGATATATAGCTAATAATTTTGACTGCACAGAAATACAGGAATACATAAACAGGCTTGCAGACTGTGCAGATAAATGGGAAATGAAATTCAATATAGTGAAATGTGAGGTGGTTCATTTTGGTGGGAGGAATAAGGAGGCCACCTATTCCTAAGAAGGTAAGAAACTAAATGGAGTGAAGTAGCAAAGAAATCTGGAAAAACACACACATAAATTGCTAAAAGTAGTAACGCAAGTTGATAAAGCCATAAAGCGTGGAAAGAAAATACTGTGGTTCATTTCTAGAGGAATATAATAACAATGCAGGGAGTTAATGTTAGATTTATATAGAACCTTGGTTAGACCACACTTGAAGTACTGTGGGCCGTTCTGGTCTCCATATAACAGGATATTGAAGCACTGAAGAAAGTGCAGAATAGATTTACAAAGGTGTCACCAGAGAGGATGCGACTAGCAAACAAGATTGAGCAAGCTGAGGCTCTCTTTGGTAAAGAGAAGACTAAGAGGAGACCTGTTAGAGGTCTTTAAAATTATGCCAGGGTTCGAAACCATGGAGAAGGAGAAACTTTCCATTTAACGGTAAGTCTGATAGTAGCTGCATTGTGGTCATTGTCAGTATTTGAAGAAAACCCTTTAAAACGTGAAGTGTTTGGAAAAAGTAAAAATAAACTCCATTGAAGGCAAACACAATCAGCAGAATTTTTACCTGACCCTTCACCCTTTGATTAATTTGATATATACCCAGAATATTAAGCTGCAGCCCAGTTATAGGGGTTATTATTATCAGCAGAAACATACCTCAACTGTCAGAATGAACACGGTTCAGTCCGAGATTTGACTAAGAGCAGCAATAACAGCAGCTGCCATCCCCTGCCATCACATGTGAACTCGCGGGTGTGTCAGCAGGTTGGATGAACGAGTAATTTATTTCCCACACACGGAGCAGGTGAATGGCCTCTCCCCTGTGTGAGTGCTTTGGTGTGTCTGCAGATTGTTTTTGCTTTTGAAGCTCTTCTCATAGTCCAGACATTTAAAAGGTCTATCACCAGTGTGAACCGGCTGGTCTATCAATGTGCAAACATTGGTGCATGACTGAGTGAATCGCTTCCCACACACTGTCTCTTTAAAAAACGACCTCACTCCCACAGGCAAGCAGAGGCACTCTACCTTTACCCAAAAAAAACACACAACATAGAAAAGGATTAATTCTCCACCCCACTAAAATGGTGAACTCTCTGTCCTCTGCCTCCTACACTGTTCCAATGAAGCTCAACTTCATCTTTCTATTAGGCACTCTACAGCCTTCCAGACTCAACATTGAGTTCAACAATTTCAGATCATAACCTCTGCCCCCATTTTTTCTGATGGCAGTTGTTGCTGATGATTCTGATATTCCCATTTACACCTCCTCTAGACCCATCGTTTGTTTCTTCACTTGTCCCTTTACCATCTCCTTTTGCCTTGCACCAACATCCCTTTTGTCATTTAATCTCTCCTGTCTTTCATCCTATCGCAGACCTTCTGTTTTGTTCTTTCCTCCCCTCCCCCTTTCCCCGTCTCTGTAATTTCATAAAACCTGTTACATCTCTAACTTTTTGCAGTTCTGACGAAAGTTAATTGACCTGAAACGTTAATAGAATCATAGAAATCATAGAAATTTACGGCACAGAAGGGGGCCATTCGGCCCATTGTGTCTGTGTCGGCCGAAAAAGAGCTACCCAGCCTAATCTGGCAGTGAGTTCCAGACCCCCATCACCCTCTGGGTGAAAAAAATTCTCCTCAACTCCCCTCCCCTCTAATCCTTCTACCAATTACTTTAAATCTATGCCCCCTGTTTATTGACCTCTCTGCTAAGAGGAATACGCCCTTCCTATCCACTGTATCTAGGGCCCTCATAATTTTGTACACCTCAATTAAATCTCCTCTCAGCCTCCTCTGTTCTAAAGAAAACATCCCCAGCTTATCCAATCTTTCCTCAAAGCTAAAATTCTCCTGTCCTGGCAACATCCTCGTAAATCTCCGATGTACCCTCTCGAGTGCAATCACATCCCATAATCTGGTGATCAGAACTGCACGCAGTATTCTAGCTGTGTCCTAACTAGTGTTGTATACAGTTTTAGCATAACCTCGCTGCACTTTTGGGACATACAATGACAGGATGGGAACCTTCCTCCACAAAGCAATGCAAATAATTTAATCATTGATGCTGCACCACATTTTGTGTATAATGTCACACTTGCTTATTTAATGGGAACAGGTGCATAAAGCAGTTCAATGATCATGTTAACACCAAAAGTTAAAAACACTAAATACAGCCCTTCATGTTCCCTGACACAACATAAGCAGCCTTGTAAAGTGGCTGGAAACGAAACCCAAGGTTATGATGATTTCAAACAGCAAGCTGTGAGAGTGACTGGCAATGATGTGATGACATGGGAATTTTGGCTACAGATATCGTGGCCCTGTGGGAGACTAATAACCAAATGTAATGTTGCTAGAAGGAGGAGGGAACACCCACAGGACCACTGACTACTGGCGACCGAACAAGGCAAATTCTATTTTTACTACATGGGATTCTGGGAATGTTACCAGAATTTTTGAGGCTGAATTCATCAATCCATCCATTTTTTCCTGTGAAAACCATAAAATCGTTTGCTATAATGTTCTTATATTTAGACAGATGGTACACATTGGCTATTAGCAGCTTTAAGAAGATGCCTGACTTATTGGCATTTAAAGCAAACAGTAGTTTATCTTTTTCAATTCCTGGTGGAATATTCTAATTTTTGTTTGTACAAGATCACAGGATAGGTTTGGATGAAGATGGCCCTTCAGCCCATTTAATCTCCTTCTAGAATACCAACCTTACCATTTTTCCATTACAGCATCTGTTTCTTAATTACTCCAGTGTCCTGGCATAAACCACCCTGCTGGCAACCCATTTCAGCTGTTGATCACCCTCTGAGTAAAGAAAGATTTCCTGCCATCTATCCTAAATTTGATCTTCACACCCATGAACCCTGTGCCCTCATGTCCTGCTGCCCAGACATATCTGAAAGTATTGTTCCAGATTTACTTTCTCTATCCAGGCAAGTGACAAAGTCAACATGGATTTACAAAAGGTAAATCGTGCTTGACTAATCTACTGGAATTTTTTGAGGATGTAACTGGTAGAATAGATAAGGGAGAACCAGTGGATGTGGTGTATTTGGACTTTCAGAAGGCATTCAATAAGGTCCCTCATAAGAGATTAGTGTGTAATGTTAAGGCACATGGGATTGGGGGCAAGGTACTGACTTGGATAGAGAACTGGTTGGCAGACAGGAAGCAAAGAGTTGGAATAAACGGGTCTTTTTCCGAGTGGCAGGCAGTGACTAGTGGGGTACCGCAGGGATCGGTCCTAGGACCCCAGCTATTCACAATATATATTAATGATCTAGATGAGGGAACTAGATGTAATATCTCCAAGTTTGCAGACAACACAAAGCTGGGTGGGCGTGTGTGCTGTGAGGAGGATGCCAAGAAACTCCAGTATGATTTGGACAGGTTGGGTGATTGGGCAAATGCATGGCAGATGCAATATAATTTGGATAAGTGCGAGGTTATCCACTTCAGTGGCAAAAACAGGAAGGCAAATTATTATCTGATGGGCAATAGATTGGGAGAAGGGGAAGTGAAACGAGACCTGGGTGTCCTTGTGCACCAGTCGCTGAAGGTAAGCATGCAGGTGCAGTAGGCGGTTAAGAAGGCAAATGGAATGTTGGCCTTCGTAGCGAGAGGGTTCGAGTACATGAACAAGGATGTCTTGCTGCAGTTGTACAGGGCCTTGGTGAGACCACACCTTCAGTATTGTGTGCAGTTTTGGTCGCCTTATCTGAGGAAGGATATTCTTGCCATGGAGGGAATGCAGCGAAGATTCACCAGACTGATACCTGGGATGGCAGGAATGACGTACGAGGAGAGATTGGGTTGATTGGGCTTATGCTCGCTGGAGTTTAGAAGAATGAGAGGGGATCTCATTGAAACCTATAAAATTCTAACAGGACTAGACAGACTAGATGCAGGAAGGATGTTCCCGATGTCAGGGGAATCCAGAACCAAGGGTCACAGTCTAAGGATAAGGGGTAGGCCATTTAGGACAGAAATGAGGAGGAATTTCTTCACCCAGAGAGTGGTGAACCTGTGGAATTCTCTACCACAGAAGGCAGTAGAGGCCAATTCATTAAATATATTCAAGAAGGAATTAGATATATTTCTTAAGGCTAAAGGAATCAAGGGATATGGGGAGAAGGCAGGGACCGGGTACTGAGTTTGGATGATCAGCCATGATCTCATTGAATGGTGGAGCAGGCTCGAGGTGCCAAATGGCCGACTCCTGCTCCTATCTTCTATGTTTCTATGTTATATACCTCTATTAATGTTGCTTCTAAGACTTGTTGAAGAAGAGGACTTGCTGATCAAGTTGTACATCATGGCCTAGAAATTCAGTAGGCTTAGCGCCCCATTTGGGGCGCTGGAGGGCCTAGCGCCGGAGTTATGGCCAGTTGGCAAATTCAGTGGGGCCCTTCCGTCGGCGTTACACCGGTTGCGCTGCGCCGGCACCGATGACGTCATCGGTGTGCGCAGCGTCCCGGTTGCCGTGGTGACGGGCCCCAGCGCCGAAATTGAGTTGCGGCCGCCTCGCCCGTGGCAGCTGCAACTAAGACTTTGGCAACCGAGTCTTGCAGGAGTTAGCGCCGGCGCATTAAGGTCGCGCGGCGGCTGGCCGCTTTCCCGCCAGCCGCCTGCCCGCACCTCCCTCCCCGGACTCCTCCACCCCCCCCCCGGCGGAACAGATGCGTCTGGCCTGCAAGCCCGGCACTTGTCCGAGGTGCCGGGCTCATTTTTCTGAACATTTGAACGGCCAGCGGGCGGGTGCAGGCAGCTCCTCCTTAACTGAAGGAGGAGGCCTGCACTTCCCCAGCCTGCCGCACCGCATCGGGTGCCGCAGCGCCGGAATTGCGCCGCAATGCGGCACTCAGCGCCCATTTCGAGGCGCTGACACCCTCTAGTAGCGCCGGCAGCCGTTTGGGCGCGGCGCTACTGAATTTTTGGCGCGCGCAGGGGGACTTAGCGCCGGCGCTAAATTTCCGGCGCTAAAGCCCTGGCGAACCCACAACCGAATTTCTAGGCCCATAACTCTTCCCTCTAACACCATGGATCAGGGCTTGTTGCTTTCTTCTGGATTGCCAGTAAGACCTGGATGGCTCCCATAATATCACGGTGACCAGGACTATATGCAGCATACCAAGTGTAATGTGCCCAGGGCAGCTTCGACATTAGCTCTAGGTATTTGAACTGAACTGATTTGACAATATGATCCAGCATGCTATTTCATTTGTTTATTAATGGGCCACATCTTTTAGGAATGATTAGTGGTGACTCATCTAACACCCTAAGGTTTGTCTCTACTTCCTGCTTGACAAGTTCTATCCCACCCATTTCCATTTTTCCATAATAAGCAGTATCTTGCCTTTTTCTATATTGAGTTTCATCTGCCAATGGTCATTCTCTGAAAGCTCCCTTTATAAGATCCTAGTTGCCTCTTCTGAATTCACATTCTTTCCTAGCTTGGTGTCATCTCCAAATGTAACTGTTTTATATTATGATTATGATTCTAGGTCACCTTTGTAGACCAAGACCAGGAGGGATTCCCAGCATGGACCCCTGGGGTAACCCACTCAGTATCCTCCCTTTGCAACCCAGCTTCACCTCGACAGTAATTAATCAATATGCATGTTTCACCTTGAAACCTACGGACCTTAGTTTGTAAAGAAGTCTCTCATGCTATGCTTTGTCAAAGGCCTTTTTGATGTCCAGGTAAACTACACCATTTAATTTGGGATACGCCCCATTTAATTCGGGATGTCATCTCTTTCAAAAAAGCCTAAGAAGTTGGTTAGGGAAGATCTATCTATTAACGCTGATTCTCTCTCCACAGATGTGGAGATGCCGGTGTTGGTCTGACTGACCTGACTGTTTGGACACCATTCACACCTTTGATTTCTGTGATTATCTCTCTGCCGAGGTGTGATAAAGGGCAGTTAGAAAGATTACCTGTAATCATCTGGCAGTGTTCTCTGACTATATATGCTGTGCCTATATGCATCTCTTCACTTTACCTGATGAAGGAGCAGCGCTCCAAAAGCTTGTTATTTCAAATAAAGCTGTTGGACTATAACCTGGTGTTGTGTGACTTCTCACATCTCTCCATAGATGCTGCCTGACCTGCTGAGTATTTCCTGTTTTTATTTATAATGGAGAAAGGTGAAGCTGTGTCTGTGCCTTTAACGGCAGCTGCCCAGACACAGGATGCTGTCCCTTTAAGAATGAGTGACGGGGACAATCCAGATTCCTCTTTCAGGTTTTCTGGGAAGGATGTCAGAAGCCCAGTGTGCAGGCGCGGGACAGGCTCTGCGTGTTCGCCGGGCGGAGCTGCAGGTCGGCAGGAGTGGGGTCGGGTGATTAATAAACTGCGGGTAGACCGCGCCGCAGGGTTTATAAAGTTGGAGAATGGCCTCAGGCCAGAATGAGATCCAGCGGCCCGGTCAGTGTTCCACCGGACGGCAGCGGCGAGGCTTTTTCTTGGTGATAGGGCCGGGTTACGTGCTGCCATCTTCGTAGAGGAAAGACAGACCAGTTCCACCTCCAGCACGGCGCATGCGCGGCCATCTTTGTACAGGAAAAAAAGTGGGCGGGGCTTCAGGGTCCCAGTGACCAGGAGGGACAATCATTGACTCATTGATTTTATTCTCACTCTGCACACAGCGGGTGTAGAACTGAACCCAACCAGAGTAGAGAGAGGGGGAAAACTGGGAGTGGAGGAAAGAAATGTTGGAGATGGTGCGATGGGTTTGGATTTCAGCACAGGGAGGAGGGAGAGTGTGTGGGATGGGGATTTACAGCATTGGGGGAACAAGAGAGGAAAGAATGTTCCATAGAAACTAGAATTGTCTGTTCTGAATTTCTATCCTGTACTTACAGTGATGACTTTTGTAAACTCCTTTTACAGAGTTTTAGAAGGGGAGGATTTGCAAACGGGAAACTTGAACCAAACATCACCCCAATATCTGACAGAGACATTCCATTCATCAGGACCTGAATATCATCGACCTTTGAATGTGGAAGGAGGAATTTCTGTCTGTTCTATCTTGGAAAAGATTTCAAACATCAGTGTGACTGGAAAAGCACCGAGACACCCACACCCGAGTGAGAGTGTTCTAGTGCACTGACTGTGGAAAGAGCTTTAACCAGTTACACAGCCTGAAAAAACATCACACCATTCACAGCGGGGAGAAACCGTACACGTGTTCTGTGTGTGGACAAGGCTTTAACCGATCGTCCAACCTGGAGAGACACAAGGACACCTGCACAACGGAGAAACTGTGGAAATGTGGGGACTGTAGGAAGGGATTCAATTATCCGTCCCAACTGGAAACTCATCGACGCAGTCACACTGGGGAGAGGCCATTCACCTGCTCCGTGTGTGGGAAGGGATTCATTAAATCATTTCACCATCTGAGACACCAGCGAGTTCACACTGGGGAGAGGCCATTCACCTGCTCCGTGTGTGGGAAGGGATTCACTCAGTCATCCAACCTGCTGACACAACAGCGAGTTCATGATCGACTGCAGGGGTTGGATTCTGCTGTTATTGCTGCTGTTAATCACATCCAGGACTGAACCATGTTCATTCTGGCAGTTCGGGTTTGTTTCTGCTGATGTTAATAACCCCTACAACTGGGCTGGAGTTTAATATTTTGATATGTCAAATAAATCACCTTTGTATCAAACACACAGTGTGTCGAGTCCTTGATTTCTCCAAGGTAAGAGGAGACTAATTGATGTCCTGTTACTGACTGCTCCATTTTGGGCCTTTTCTCCTTTCTAACTCTAGATTATTTCAGTTCTCATACCTTCGGTTACTCTCATGGACAAGTCCCAGCTCGTCATACATTCCAGAGTGCCTCTCCCAGCCTTGGTATCCAGGGAAGGTATCGGTAACACGCCCGGGATCACTAAACACAAAACCAAGTCTGTGAATCACTTTCAGCGACTGGACTTAGCGTGTGACCCACAGCATCTCTCACCTTCGATGTGTGAATAGAGCATCACACCTCAGAACCTGGTTTTAAATTTAATTCCACTCAGAAAATATATATTTCACAAGTAAACACGTCTCATCAAATAATGGACAAAAAGCTAGAGGGGAGATGAGACATTTTTCACTCAGTGAGTTGTGGTGATCTGAAATGCACTGTCTGAAAGGGGGTGGACGCAGATTCAGCAGTAATTTTCAAAAGGGAATTGGATCTACTTAAAGGAAAAGTTTGCATGGCTGTGCAGAAAGGGCCGGGGAGTGGGATTAATTGGCAGCTCTTTCAAAGATGATCATGGCCCTATAAGGCAGCTCAATATTCACAGGAGAAAGGCTGATATCGAACTCCCTGAGAACAGAGAAAGATCCCAACTCTCTGGGAACTCTCTGAATTCTTTGTAAATACCTTTCAAATGCTGACAGATTCCTCCTTTTGAAATTCCACTGCCGTGCGCCGGGGGTGCAGGCAGTGCTGGGCACAGAGGGAGCAGCAAACCGGGTTCAGAGTGGGCTCGCTGGGTGTACCTTACCCGGGGTTTTCAGATGAGCAGTAAACCGGGTTCAGAGTGGGCTTGCTGGGTGTACCTTACCTGGGGTTTTCTGATGAGCAAACCGGGTTCAGAGTGGGCTCGCTGGGTGCACCTTACCCGGGGTTTTCCGATGAGCAGCAAACCGGGTTCAGAGTGGGCTCGCTGGGTGTACCTTACCCGGGGTTTTCCGATGAGCAAACCGGGTTCAGAGTGGGCTCGCTGGGTGTACCTTACCCGGGGTTTTCCGATGAGCAGCAAACCGGGTTCAGAGTGGGCTCGCTGGGTGTACCTTACCCGGGGTTTTCCGATGAGCAGCAAACCGGGTTCAGAGTGGGCTCGCTGGGTGTACCTTACCCGGGGTTTTCCGATGAGCAGCAAACCGGGTTCAGAGTGGGCTCGCTGGGTGCACCTTACCCGGGGTTTTGCGATGAGCAGCAAACCGGGTTCAGAGTGGGCTCGCTGGGTGTACCTTACCTGGGGTTTTCCGATAAGCAGTAAACCGGGTTCAGAGTGGGCTCGCTGGGTGTACCTTACCCGGGGTTTTCCGATGAGCAGTAAACCAGGTTCAGAGTGGGGTCGCTGGGTGTACCTTACCCGGGGTTTTCCGATGAGCAAACCGGGTTCAGAGTGGGCTCGCTGGGTGTACCTTACCCGGGGTTTTCCGATGAGCAGCAAACCGGGTGCAGAGTGGGCTCGCTGGGTGTACCTTACCCGGGGTTTTCCGATGAGCAGCAAACCGGGTTCAGAGTGGGCTCGCTGGGTGTACCTTACCCGGGGTTTTCCGATGAGCAGCAAACCGAGTTCAGAGTGGGCTCGCTGGGTGTACCTTACCCGGGGTTTTCCGATGAGCAAACCGGGTACAGCGTGGGCTCGCTGGGTGTACCTTACCCGGGGTTTTCCGATGAGCAGTAAACCGGGTTCAGAGTGGGCTCGCTGGGTGTACCTAACCCGGGGTTTTCCGATGAGCAAACCGGGTTCAGAGTGGGCTCGCTGGGTGTACCTTACCCGGGGTTTTCCGATGAGTAAACCGGGTTCAGAGTGGGCTCGCTGAGTGTACCTTACCCGGGGTTTTCCGATGAGCAGCAAATCGGGTTCAGAGTGGGCTCGCTGGGTGTAACTTACCGGGGTTTTCCGATGAGCAGCAAACCGGGTTCAGAGTGGGCTCGCTGGGTGTACCTTACCTGGGGTTTTCCGATGAGCAGTAAACCGGGTTCAGAGTGGGCTCGCTGGGTGTACCTTACCCGGGGTTTTCCGATGAGCAGTAAACCGGGTTCAGAGTGGGCTCGCTGAGTGTACCTTACCCGAGGTTTTCCGATGAGCAAACCGGGTTCAGAGTGGGCTCGCGGTGTGTACCTTACCCGGGGTTTTCCGATGAGCAGTAAACCGGGTTCAGAGTGGGCTCGCTGGGTGCACCTTACCTGGGGTTTTCTGATGAGCAGCAAACCGGGTTCAGAGTGGGCTCGCTGGGTGTACCTTACCCGGGGTTTTCCGATGAGCAGCAAACCGGGTTCAGAGTGGGCTCGCTGGGTGTACCTTACCCGGGGTTTTCCGATGAGCAGTAAACCGGGTTCAGAGTGGGCTCGCTGGGTGTACCTTACCCGGGGTTTTCCGATGAGCAAACTGGGTTCAGAGTGGGCTCGCTGGGTGTACCTTACCCGGGGTTTTCCGATGAGCAATAAACCAGGTTCAGAGTGGGCTCGCTGGGTGTACCTTACCCGGGGTTTTCCGATGAGCAGTAAACCGGGTTCAGAGTGGGCTCGCTGGGTCTACCTTACGCGGGGTTTTCCGATGAGCAGCAAACCGGGTTCAGAGTGGGCTCGCTGGGTGTACCTTACCCGGGGTTTTCTGATGAGCAGTAAACCGGGTTCAGAGTGGGCTCGCTGGGTGTACCTTACCCGGGGTTTTCCGATGAGCAGCAAACCGGGTTCAGAGTGGGCTCGCTGGGTGTACCATACCCGGGGTTTTCCGATGAGCAGTAAACCGGGTTCAGAGTGGGCTCGCAGGGTGTACCTTACCCGGGGTTTTCCGATGAGCAGTAAACCGGGTTCAGAGTGGGCTCGCTGGGTGCACCTTACCCGAGGTTTTCCGATGAGCAGTAAACCGGGTTCAGAGTGGGCTCGCTGGGTGTACCTTACCCGGTGTTTTCCGATGAGCAGCAAACCGGGTTCAGAGTGGGCTCGCTGGGTGTACCTTACCCGGGGTTTTCCGATGAGCAGTAAACCGGGTTCAGGTTGGGCTCGCTGGGTGTACCATACCCGGGGTTTTCCGATGAGTAAACCGGGTTCAGAGTGGGCTCGCTGGGTGTACCTTACCCGGAGTTTTCCGATGAGCAGCAAACCGGGTTCAGAGTGGGCTCGCTGGGTGTACCTTACCCGGGGTTTTCCGATGAGCAGTAAACTGGGTTCAGGGTGGGCTCGCTGGGTGTACCTTACCCGGGGTTTTCCGATGAGCAAACCGGGTTCAGAGTGGGCTCGCTGGGTGCACCTTACCCGGGGTTTTCCGATGAGCAGCAAACCGGGTTCAGAGTGGGCTCGCTGGGTGTACCTTACCCGGGGTTTTCCGATGAGCAGTAAACCGGGTTCAGGGTGGGCTCGCTGGGTGTACCTTACCCGGGGTTTTCCGATGAGCAAACCGGGTTCAGAGTGGGCTCGCTGGGTGTACCTTACCCGGGGTTTTCCGATGAGCAGCAAACCGGGTTCAGAGTGGGCTCGCTGGGTGTACCTTACCCGGGGTTTTCCGATGAGCAGCAAACCGGGTTCAGAGTGGGCTCGCTGGGTGTACCTTACCCAGGGTTTTCCGATGAGCAAACCGGGTTCAGAGTGGGCTCGCTGGGTGTACCTTACCCGGGGTTTCCCGATGAGGAGTAAACCGGGTTCAGAGTGGGCTCGCTGGGTGTACCTTACCCGGGGTTTTCCGATGAGCAGTAAACTGGGTTCAGAGTGGGCTCGCTGGGTGTACCTTACCCGGGGTTTTCCGATGAACAAACCGGGTTCAGAGTGGGCTCGCTGGGTGTACCTTACCCGGGGTTTTCCGATGAGCAGCAAACCGGGTTCAGAGTGGGCTCGCTGGGTGCACCTTACCCGGGGTTTTCCGATGAGGAAACCGGGTTCAGAGTGGACTCGCTGGGTGTACCTTACCCGGGGTTTTCCGATGAGCAGTAAACCGGGTTCAGAGTGGGTTCGCTGGGTGTACCTTACCCGGGGTTTTCCGATGAGCAACAAACTGGGTTCAGAGTGGGCTCGCTGGGTGCACCTTACCCGGGGTTTTCCGATGAGCAGTAAACCGGGTTCAGAGTGGGCTCGCTGGGTGTACCTTACCCGGGGTTTTCCGATGAGCAGCAAACCGGGTTCAGACTGGGCTCGCTGGGTGCACCTCACCCGGGGTTTTCCGATGAGCAGCAAACCGGTTTCAGAGTGGGCTCGCTGGGTGTACCTTACCCGGGGTTTTCCGATGAGCAGCAAACCGGGTTCAGAGTGGGCTCGCTGGGTGTACCTTACCCGGGGTTTTCCGATTAGCAGTAAACCGGGTTCAGAGTGGGCTCGCTGGGTGTACCTTACCCGGGGTTTTCAGATGAGCAGTAAACCGGGTTCAGAGTGGGCTCGCTGGGTGTACCTTACCTGGGGTTTTCCGATGAGCAAACCGGGTTCAGAGTGGGCTCGCTGGGTGTACCTTACCCGGGGTTTTCCGATGAGCAAACCGGGTTCAGAGTGGGCTCGCTGGGTGCACCTTACCTGGGGTTTTCCGATGAGCAGCAAATCGGGTTCAGAGTGGGCTCGCTGGGTGTACCTTACCCGGGGTTTTCCGATGAGCAGCAAACCGGGTTCAGAGTGGGCTCGCTGGGTGTACCTTACCCGGGGTTTTCCGATGAGCAGTAAACCGGGTTCAGAGTGGGCTCGCTGGGTGCACCTTACCCGGGGTTTTCCGATGAGCAGCAAACCGGGTTCAGAGTGGGCTCGCTGGGTGTACCTTACCCGGGGTTATCCGATGAGCAGTAAACCGGGTTCAGAGTGGGCTCACTGGGTGTACCTTACCCGGGGTTTTCCGATGAGCAGTAAACCGGGTTCAGAGTGGGCTCGCTGGGTGTACCTTACCCGGGGTTTTCCGATGAGCAGCAAACCGGGTTCAGAGTGGGCTCGCTGGGTGTACCTTACCCGGGGTTTTCTGATGAGCAGTAAACTGGGTTCAGAGTGGGCTCGCTGGGTGTACCTTACCCGGGGTTTTCCGATGAGCAAACCGGGTTCAGAGTGAGCTCGCTGGGTATACCTTACCCGGGGTTTTCCGATGAGCAGTAAACCGGGTTCAGAGTGGGCTCGCTGGGTGCACCTTACCCGGGGTTTTCCGATGAGCAGTAAACCGGGTTCAGAGTGGGCTCACTGGGTGTACCTTACCCGGAGTTTTCCGATGAGCAGTAAACCGGGTTCAGAGTGGGCTCACTGGGTGTACCTTACCCGGGGTTTTCCGATGAGCAACAAACCGGGTTCAGTGTGGGCTCGCTGGGTGTACCTTACCCGGGGTTTTCCGATGAGCAGCAAACCGGGTTCAGAGTGGGCTCGCTGGGTGTACCTTACCCGGGGTTTTCCGATGAGCAGTAAACCGGGTTCAGAGTGGGCTCGCTGGGTGTACCTTACCCGGGGTTTTCCGATGAGCAAACCGGGTTCAGAGTGGGCTCGCTGGGTGTACCTTACCCGGGGTTTTCCGATGAGCAGCAGACCGGGTTCAGAGTGGGCTCGCTGGGTGCACCTTACCCGGGGTTTTCCAATGAGCAGTAAACCGGGTTCTGAGTGGGCTCGCTGGGTGCACCTTACCCGGGGTTTTCCGATGAGCAGTAAACCGGGTTCAGAGTGGACTCGCTGCGTGCACCTTACCCGGGGTTTTCCGATGAGCAGCAAACCGGGTTCAGAGTGGGCTCGCTGGGTGCACCTTACCCGGGGTTTTCCGATGAGCAAACCGGGTTCAGAGTGGGCTCGCAGGGTGTACCTTACCCGGGGTTTTCCGATGAGCAGCAAACCAGGTTCAGAGTGGTCTCGCTGGGTGTACTTTACCCGGGGTTTTCCAATGAGCAGTAAACCGGGTTCTGAGTGGGCTCGCTGGGTGCACCTTACCCGGGGTTTTCCGATGAGCAGTAAACCGGGTTCAGAGTGGGCTCGCTGGGTGTACCTTACCCGGGGTTTTCCGATGAGCAGCAAACCGGGTTCAGAGTGGGCACACTGGGTGTACCTTACCCGGGGTTTTCCGATGAGCAAACCGGGTTCAGAGTGGGCACACTGGGTGTACCTTACCCGGGGTTTTCCGATGAGCAGCAGACCGGGTTCAGAGTGGGCTCGCTGGGTGCACCTTACCCGGGGTTTTCCAATGAGCAGCAGACCGGGTTCAGAGTGGGCTCGCTGGGTGTACCTTACCCGGGGTTTTCCGATGAGCAGCAGACCGGGTTCAGAGTGGGCTCGCTGGGTGCACCTTACCCGGGGTTTTCCAATGAGCAGTAAACCGGGTTCTGAGTGGCCTCGCTGGGTGTACTTTACCCGGGGTTTTTCAATGAGCAGTAAACCGGTTTCTGAGTGGGCTCGCTGGGTGTACCTTACCCGGGGTTTTCCGATGAGCAAACCGGGTTCAGAGTGGGCTCGCTGGGTGTACCTTACCCGGGGTTTTCCGATGAGCAAAACGGGTTCAGAGTGGGCTCGCTGGGTGTACCTTACCCGGGGTTTTCCGATGAGCAGTAAACCGGGTTCAGAGTGGGCTCGCTGGGTGTACCTTACCCGGGGTTTTCCGATGAGCAAAACGGGTTCAGAGTGGGCTCGCTGTGTGTACCTTACCCGAGGTTTTCCGATGAGCAGCAAACCGTGTTCAGAGTGGGCTTGCTGGGTGTACCTTACCCGGGGTTTTCCGATGAGCATCAAACCGGGTTCAGAGTGGGCTCGCTGTGTGCACCTTACCCGAGGTTTTCCGATGAGCAGCAAACCGTGTTCAGAGTGGGCTCGCTGGGTGTACCTTACCCGGGGTTTTCCGATGAGCAAACCGGGTTCAGAGTGGGCTCGCTGGGTGTACCTTACCCGGGGTTTTCCGATGAGCAGTAAACCGGGTTCAGAGTGGGCTCGCTGGGTGTACCTTACCCGGGGTTTTCCGATGAGCAGTAAACCGGGTTCAGAGTGGGCTCGCTGGGTGTACCTTACCCGGGGTTTTCCGATGAGCAACAAACCGGGTTCAGATTGGGCTCGCTGGGTGCACCTTACCCGGGGTTTTCCGATGAGCAAACCGGGTTCAGAGTGGGCTCTGTAGTGTCCGTGTGTAGATAAAGTCACTGAAGACAGGAGTTGGTTCATAGGTATTTACTAAGCAAGTCTGGGGCGGGGGGTTTCTAAATGATATACACAATACACAGGCTTATATAACCCAAGTGGCAATTACCGGCATTACGCACACCTGGGGCTCTTAAAGGCACATACACCACAATTCCTCCCCTTCTAGCTAACTAGTACATCCTATTTTAAGTAATTATTAATTACATGTTATATTCAAAATAATATACATTGCTGTATTATTTAATTATAAGTTAGTCTCTCAGGAGGCTTCCTGACTCGGTCCGGATAACGCCTCGGGGGTGTAGTAGTTTCTGGTGGTGTAGTAGGTTCTTCTGGCAAGGCTGATTCGGCTTGAAGGCCAGTGTCGGGTTCATCGGGCTCCAGTATCACCGGATCGGAGGTAGATATGGGTATCTCTACTTCATCGTTAGATGTATAGAGTGGTGGTTTAGGTTGTCCCTTTTCGGATGGCTTGATGATTTGGTCAGCATGGCGCCTTATTATGCTGTCTCCGATGTCCACGGTATACATCAGTGGTCCTAATCGTGTGCAGATAGTTCCAGGCTGCCATTTCTCGGTACGGTAGTCCCGGGCCAAAACCGGTTGGCCTATCTGGAAGGCCCTAGTTGGCCTTTCATTCATGCCCTGAAACTGCCGGTTCTCCACGTCCCTTCGGATGTTGGGCTTGACCAAATCCAGCCGGCATCTTAGGTTTCTATTGTAGAACATCATGGCGGGAGTTTGGTTAGTAACCATATGCGTTGCATTCCTATATGCAAATAAGAAGTTATCTACCTTGTGCTGAAGTTTTATGTCTTCATTACCCATGGCCTTGATGGCCTTCTTGAAGGTCTGGACAAACCTTTCAGCCAATCCATTGGTGGCGGGATGGTATGGGGCGGACGTGTAGTGCTTAACCCCATTGTTCTTTAAGAACTTCCTGAATTCTTCGGACACAAATTGCGGTCCATTATCAGAACATATCTGCTCCGGCAGCCCATTCCTGGCAAATATGGTCCTTAATACTGTGATGGTTTTTTCCGTGGTGGTGGAGGACATCTTTATTACCTCCGGCCACTTGGAGTGTGCATCAACTGCGATTAAGAACATTGAGTCCATAAATGGACCAGCAAAGTCGATGTGCACCCTTTGCCAGGGAGATGAGGGCCACTCCCATGGATGTAGAGGGGCCTGTGGCAGAGCATTTTGGACCTTCTGGCATCCTAGGCAGCTCTTGGTCATGTCTTCGATGTCTCCATCGATACCTGGCCACCATACAAATGCCCTAGCTAGGTTCTTCATTTTCACTCCACCCAGATGCCCCTCGTGAAGCTCCTTTAGCACTTTATCCTGGAGTTTGGGTGGAATCACCACTCTGGATCCACACATCAAGGTTCCTCGGCACACTGACAGCTGTTCTCTTCTTTGCAAGAATGCTGGCAACAGTGGTTCGCCATGTGCTGGCCATCCCTTCACTGTTAAATCGTAGACCCGTGAGAGAGTAGGGTCATTTCTTGTCTCCCTTTCAATGGCAGAATTTGTCACCGGTAGACATTCCACTATGGTAGAGTGGAATATCTCTAAAAGGTGCCTCTTCTATCGTTGGCAACGGTAGGCGTGATAAACCGTCAGCATTCCCATGCTGTTTTGACCCTTTGTATTCAATGTTGTATTGGTGTGCCCCTAGAAAAAGGGACCACCTCTGTAGTCTTTGTGCCGTCATAATGGGGACACCTTTTTTAGGGTTGAATATGGAGATGAGGGGTTGATGGTCAGTCAGCAAGGTAAATTTTTGTCCGTGTAGGTAATGGTTGAATTTCTTCACTCCCCATACCAGGCTGAGTGCTTCCCTGTCTATCTGGGCATAGTTACGCACAGCTGAGTTCAATGAGCGTGACGCAAAAGCTATCGGCCGTTCCGAGCCATCAGGGAATCTATGGGACAATACCGCTCCTATGCCGTAAGGGGATGCATCGCATGCCAGTCTGATTGGTAGTGATGGGTTGTAATGAGCCAAAATTTTCTCGGATGTGTTTAAGTCTTTACATTTATGGAAGGCACGTTTACAGTCTTCGTTCCATTTCCAAATCACTCCTGTCTGTAGAAGATCATTAAGAGGGTGTAGAATAGTTGATAAGTTCGGTAAAAATTTATGATAGTAATTTATTAATCCCAGGAATGACCTTAATTGTGAAACATTTTCAGGTGCTGGGGCTTTTATAACT
This sequence comes from Somniosus microcephalus, assembly GCF_052327205.1. Lineage (NCBI taxonomy): Eukaryota > Metazoa > Chordata > Chondrichthyes > Squaliformes > Somniosidae > Somniosus > Somniosus microcephalus. Next base: position 79,385,647 of record NC_140990.1, read on the forward strand.
GCTTCAATTTTTTCAGGTGACTTATGCAACCCTTCCTTATTAATTATGTGGCCACAATATGATATCTGATTTTGGAAAAATTCGCACTTGGGGCGATTTGCTCGTAGGCCCCGTTCTTTCAGCCTAGTGAGCACCTGCTCCAAATTGGCAAGGTGCTCGTTGTCGTTTTCTCCTGTTATAAGGATGTCGTCTAGGTAGCATTGAGTCCCCGGAATCCCTTGCAGGACTTGCTCCATAGCTCTTTGCCAGATAGCTGGAGCTGATGCTATTCCAAAAACCAGTCGATTGTACTGGTACAGGCCTTTGTGTGTGTTTATTGTGAGATACTTTTTAGAGGTCTCCTCAACCTCCATCTGTAGATATGCCTGTGCCAAGTCAATTTTTGTGAAACGTTTCCCTCCGGATAGTGAGGCGAAAATATCTTCTATCCTCGGAAGAGGATACTGTACCGTGTGAAGGACCGGGTTTACAGTCACCTTAAAGTCCCCACAGATGCGAATTTTTTTCTGTTCCTCAGAGTTATTTTTCAATGTTTTTTTCATGACTGGAACGATGGGTGTTGCCCATTCGCTCCAATCTATTTTGGATAATACGCCTGCCTTTTCCAAATTCTTCAGCTCTGCTTCGACTGCCGGACGTATTGCGTATGGCACCGGTCTTGCCTTAAAAAAATTTGGAATTGCTGTATCTTCCACTTTTATTGAGGCGGTGATGCCTTTCAAGGTTCCTAGTTTCTCTTGAAACACTTCTTTGGCGTTGGCCAAGATGTCTTTTAATCGTTCAGGTATGATGTCATCATTGTTTTTTTCCTTACTGGTCACTGTCAGTGCCTGAATGGAGTGCCAGTCTAAACGTATCTTCCTTATCCATTCACGTCCCAACAACGGTGGACCACCATCTTGTAGAATGTATAAATACAACTTTTGTATTTCTTTGCCGTTGTATACCACAGGCACCCTTATTTTTCCTTTGGGGTAGACTTTCTGCCCCGTATATGTTTTTAAGATAATGGATGTGTCTTTTAGAGGTATATGCGAAAATAGCCTCTCGTAATCTCGTCGATTTATTACGGTTAGAGCTGATCCTGTATCTAGCTCCATTTTAACTGGGGACCCTGCTATTGTGAGGGTAACCCAAATGGTTTGGTAATCCTCTTTGGCAAGTACATTATGTAATTTGAGACAGCTTAGTCTCTTGTTTCCGGAGTCGCTATCGCTATTCTGGTCTTCGGAGCTATTGTCCGTCATCATTTGTACCTTCCTGTACTTTTCTTTATTGATTTTTTGTTTTCTGTCAGTGGATTTATTTTGTCCAGATTGGCATACCCGTGCAATGCGTCCAATCTTACCACATTGCCTGCATGCTTTGCCCTTGAACCAGCAGTCCCTCTGGTTATGGGTGGATCTGCCGCAGCGATAACATCTTCCGAACTCCTGTGTCATTTTATGGGTGCCGAAGTCCTGTGTCTCTTGTTGTATCTCTGCAGCTCCTTTTGCTGCTGCTTCGTATGATACAGCCATACTGAAAGCTTTGTCCAATGTTAAATCTTTTTCAGAAAGCAGTCTTTTTGTGTTCCTTCACTTAAGAGACCGCAAACAAATTTGTCTCGAAGATAATCCGATAGTCCTGCTCCGAATTGGCAGTACTTTGATAGCTTTCTTAATTCGGTTAGGTAATCAGCGTTACTTTCATTCTTGTGTTGATTTCTCTTGAAGAACTTGAATCGTTCCGCTATCAGCAGCGGTGTTGGGTTTAAATGCTCCTGCAGGGTATCAACAATTTCTTTAAAAGTCTTGTCCTTTGGTTTGGCTGGAGTGATTAAATTTCGTAACAGCCCGTATGTCTTCGCGCCCATTAAGTTCAGAAGTACTGAAGCTTTTTTTTCATCTGTTATTCCATTTTCAGTGCAATAAACCTCTACTCTTTCCACGTATGTGGTCCAATCTTCTATTTCGCCATCAAAAGCCTCAATATTACCAGATTTAGGCATTTCAGAAAAGATATGGTGCTTCCCGCGCTTTTTTTTTCTCTCTGTAGCAACGATATGGCGCTTCCCGCGCTTTCCTGCCGCTGCTACCGATAACAACACTGTTTTACTGTGGTTTCCGTTTATTCACTGTTGGAGACTCGTTCCCGACGGAGGTCTAAACGCTGACCTGCTTGCCGCACCGGCCGTCTATCGAGTGCACCCTCCCAGTCCGTCATTGCTTGCCTCCGATTTTGCTGCCTGTCTCAGCTGTAGAGCCCGCCGCTGGAGCTCCAGCCTGACGCCCAGGAAGGATTAGCGCAGTACCTGTCACCAGCTTGGCCAGCTGGTGAAACCACAGTTTCTCTTACTTCCTTGAGTCTTCTGGACGCTGGAGGAATCGATGTCCTTGAGGTGCTGCCGAATTGCAGGTAAGTCCATTTCCACTTCGTCGCCACCGTAGTGTCCGTGTGTAGATAAAGACACTGAAGACAGGAGTTGGTTCATAGGTATTTACTAAGCAAGTCTGGGGGGGGGGGTTTCTAAAGGATATACACAATACACAGGCTTATATAGCCCAAGTGGCAATTACTGGCATTACGCACACCTGGGGCTCTTAAAGGCACATACACCATAATTGCTCTTAAAGGCACATGCACCACAGGCTCGCTGGGTGTACCTTACCCGGGGTTTTCCGATGAGCAGTAAACCGGGTTCAGAGTGGGCTCGCTGGGTGTACCTTACCCGGGGTTTTCCGATGAGCAGTAAACCGGGTTCAGAGTGGGCTCGCTGGGTGTACCTTACCCGGGGTTTTCCGATGAGCAAACCGGGTTCAGAGTGGGCTCGCTGGGTGTACCTTACCCGGGGTTTTCCGATGAGCAGCAAACCGGGTTCAGAGTGGGCTCGCTGGGTGTACCTTACCCGGGGTTTTCCGATGAACAAACCGGGTTCAGAGTGGGCTCGCTGGGTGTACCTTACCCGGGGTTTTCCGATGAGCAGCACACCGTTTTCAGAGACGTTTACCCTGAGATTTCTGATTGAGCAGGTTAATAAGGCCGTTAAAAAAACAATCCAAGCGCTGGGGTTAATTTCTAGAGGGATAGAATTGAACAGTGGAGAAGTTCTGTTAAACTTGTTTCGAACCTTGGTTAGACCACACTTGCAGCACACTGCACAATTCTAGTCTCCATGTTACCAAAGGATACAGAGGCATTGGATAGGGTGCAAAAAAGATTCACAAGGATGATGCCAGAACTGAGGGGATATACTGATCAGGAAAAACTGAACAATCTGGGGCTGTTTTCTCGAGACCTGAGTAGCCTGGATAGAGGATTGGTTAACGGACAGAAAACAGAGAGTCAGGATAAACGGATCTTTTTCAGGTTGGCAGGCTGTAACTAGTGGGGTGCCGCAAGGATCAGTGTTGGGGCCTCAGCTATTTACAGTCTATATTAATGACCTAGATGAAGGGACCGGGTGTAATGTATCCAAGATTGCTGATGATACAAAGCTAGGTGGGACAGTGAGCTGTGAGGAGAACACAGAGTCTGCAAAGGGAGATAGATAGACTAGTGAGTGGGCAGTAAGGTGGCAGATGGAGTATAATGTAGGGAAATGTGAGGTTATTCACTTTGGTAGGAAGAATAGAAAAACAGAATACGTTTTAAATGGTGAGAAACTTTCAAATGTTTGGTATTCAGAGAGATTTGGGTGTCCTCATGCAAGAAACACAGAAAGCTAGCATGCAGGTACAGCAAGCAATAAGGAAGGCAAATGGCATGTTGGCCTTTATTGCAAGGGGGTTGGAGTATAAGAGTAAGGAAGTCTTGCTCCAATTGTACAGGGCCTTGGTGAGACCACACCTGGAGTACTGTGCACAGTGTTGGTCTCCTTATCTAAGGAAGGATATACTTGCCTTGGAGGCGGTGAAATGAAGGTTCACTAGATTGATTCCTGGGACGAGAGGGCTGTCCTGTGATGAGAGATTGTGTAGAATGGGCCGATACTCTGGAGTTTAGAAGAATGAGAGGTGATCTCATTGAAACATTCAAGATTCTGAGGGGGATTGACAGGGTAGAAGCTGAGAGGTTGTTTCCCCTGGCTGGAGTGTCCAGAACTGGGGAGCAGAGTCTCAGGATAAGGGGTCGGCCATTTAAGACTGAGATGAGGGGGAATTTCTTCACTCAGAGGGTTGTGAATCTTTGGAATTCTCTGCCCCAGAGGGCTGTGAATGCTGAGTCTTTGAGTATATTCAAGGCTGAGATCGATAGATTTTTGGACGCTAGTGGAATCATGGGATATGGAGAGCGGGCGGGAAAGTGGAGTTGAGGTCGATGATCAGCCATGATCTTACTGAATGCTCCTAATTCTTATGTTTCTTATGATAGAGGTCTTTAAAACTGTGAAGAGGTTTCATAGGGTGAACGTAGAGAAAATGTTTCCTCCTGTGGGGAATCCAAAACTGGGGGCCATAAATATCAGACAGTCACCAATAAATCCAATGTGGAATTCTTTACCCAGAGAGTGGTGAGAATGTGGGACTCACTACCACATGGAGTGGTTGAGGTGAATAGCACGGATACATTTCAGGGGAAGCTCGATAAGTACACGAGGGAGAAAGGAATAGAAGGATCTGCTGAGAGGTTTGGATGAAGAGGAGCAGGAGGAGGCTCGTGTGGAGCAGAAACACCGGCACGGACCAGTTGGGCCGAATGGCCTGTTTCCGTGCTGCAGACTCTCTGTAACTCTGTGAATTCCTCATCCCTGTGGGAGCCGATATTAGTCAAAAACTGCTTCTTGGGTATTTCTGACAGTTAATATTAGTCGAGACTGAACCAATCACACGGCTCGGTGACAGATTGAATGATTCCTCTCTCCAGCCTGTAACCGATGAAACTTGTAACACTGAGGCTGAAATTCCACTGCCGTGTGCCGGGGGTGCAGGTAGTGCTGGGCACAGAGGGAGCAGCAAACCGGGTTCAGAGAGGGCACGCTGGGTTTGCCCTTGACCTGGGCTTTCCGTTGAGCATGTGCTGGGGCCCAGTGGGATTTCACTGCTCCGGGGCATTTCTGAGTCTGTCACAGGAACATTAGGAACAGGAGGAGGCCATTCAGCCACTCGAGCCTGCTCCACCATTCAATTAGATCAGGCTGATCCGTATCTTAACTCCATTTACCCGCCTTTATTCCACATCCCTTGGAACAATTACCTCACAGAAATCGATCATCTCAGTCTTGAAAGCTCCAATCGATCCCCAGCATCCACAGCCTTTTGGGGGAGAGAGTTCCACATTTCTACTACCCTGTGTGTGAAAAAGTGCTGCCTGATTTCACACCTGAATGGCTGAGCTCTAATTTTAAGATTCTGGCCTCTTGTTCTTGATTCCAGCACCAGAGGAATCCTCCATGGCCTCCCCTCTCCTTATCTCTGTAAACTCCTCCAGCCCCACAACCTCGGAGATCTCTGCACTCCACCAATTCTGGCCTCTTGCACATCCCCGATTTTAATCGCTCCACCATTGGCGGCCGTGCCTTCAGCTGTCGAGGCCCCAAGCTCTGGAATTCCCTCCCTAAACCTCTCGACCTCTCGTTCCTCCTTTAAGACATTCCTTAAAACCTACCTCTTTGAACAAGCTTTTGATCATCTGCCCGAATATCTCCTCATGTGGCTCAGAGTCAAATTTAGTTTGATAACGTTACAGTGAAGCACCTTGGGATGTTTTACTACGTTAAAGGGGCTATCTAAATGCAAATTGTTGTTGTTGCTCTCCAACCCCCCTCACCCCAACTCCTCTTTCACCCCTACTCTCCAAACCCCCTCACCCCAACTCCTCTTTCACCCCCATTCTCCAACCCCCCTCACCCCAACTCCTCTTTCACCCCTACTCTCCAACCACCTCACCCCAACTCCTCTTTCACCCCTACTCTCCAACCCCCCTCACCCCAACTCCTCTTTCACCCCTAATCTCCAACCCCCCCTCACCCCAACTCCTCTTTCACCCCTACTCTCCAACACCCCTCACCCCAACTCCTCTTTCACCCCTACTCTTCAACCCCCTCACCCCAACTCCTCTTTCACCCCTACTCTTCAACCCCCTCACCCCAACTCCTCTTTCACCCCTACTCTCCAACCCTCCTCACCCCAACTCCTCTTTCACCCCTACTCTCCAACCCTCCTCACCCCAACTCCTCTTTCACCCCTACTCTCCAACCCCCCTCACCCCAACTCCTCTTTCACCCCTACTCTCCAACCCCCCTCACCCCAACTCCTCTTTCACCCCTACTCTCCAACCCCCCTCACCCCAACTCCTCTTTCACCCCTACTCTCCAACCCCCTCACACCAACTCCTCTTTCACCCCTACTCTCCAACACCCCTCACCCCAACTCCTCTTTCACCCCTACTCTCCAACCCCCTCACCCCAACTCCTCTTTCACCCCTACTCTTCAACCCCCTCACCCCAACTCCTCTTTCACCCCTACTCTCCAACCCTCCTCACCCCAACTCCTCTTTTACCCCTACTCTCCAACCCCCCTCACCCCAACTCCTCTTTCACCCCTACTCTCCAACCCCCTCACCTCAACTCCTCTTTCGCCCCTACTCTCCAACCCCCCTCACCCCAACTCCTCTTTCACCCCTACTCTCCAACCCCCTCACACCAACTCCTCTTTCACCCCTACTCTCCAACACCCCTCACCCCAACTCCTCTTTCACCCCTACTCTCCAACTCCCTCACCCCAACTCCTCTTTCACCCCTACTCTCCAACCCCCTCACCCCAACTCCTCTTTTACCCCTACTCTCCAACCCCCTCACCCCAACTCCTCTTTCACCCCTACTCTCCAACACCCCTCACCCCAACTCCTCTTTCACCCCTACTCTCCAACCCCCCTCACCCCAACTCCTCTTTCACCCCTACTCTCCAACCCCCTCACCTCAACTCCTCTTTCACCCCTACTCTCCAACCCCCCTCACCTCAACTCCTCTTTCACCCCTACTCTCCAACCCCCTCACCCCAACTCCTCTTTCACCCCTACTCTCCAACACCCCTCACCCCAACTCCTCTTTCACCCCTACTCTCCAACGCCCTCACCCCAACTCCTCTTTCACCCCTACTCTCCAACCCGCTCACCCCAACTCCTCTTTCACCCTTACTCTCCAACCTCCCCTCACCCCAACTTCTCTTTCACCCCTACTCTCCATCCCCCTCACCCCAACTTCTCTTTCACCCCTACTCTCCAACCTCCCCTCACCCCAACTTCTCTTTCACCCCTACTCTCTAACCCTCCTCACCCCAACACCTTTCACCCCTACTCTCCAACCTCCCTCACCCCAACTCCTCTTTCACCCCTACTCTCCAACCCGCTCACCCCAACTCCTCTTTCACCCTTACTCTCCAACCTCCCCTCACCCCAACTTCTCTTTCACCCCTACTCTCTAACCCTCCTCACCCCAACACCTTTCACCCCTACTCTCCAACCTCCCCTCACCCCAACTCCTCTTTCACCCCTACTCTCCAACCCCCCTCACCCCAACTCCTCTTTCACCCCTACTCTCCAACCCCCCTCACCCCAACTCCTCTTTCACCCCTACTACCCAGACGCTAGAAGATAGGAGCAGGAGTAGGCCATTCGGCCCCTCGAGCCTGTTCCACCATTTAATGAGATCATGGCTGATCATCCAAATTCAGTACCCTGTCCCTGCCTTCTCCCCATATCCCTTGATCCCTTTAGACTTAAGAAATATATCTAACTCCTTCTTGAATGTATTTAATGAATTGGCATCAACTGCCTTGTGTGGCAGAGAATTCCACAGGTTCACCACTCTCTGGGTGAAGAAATTCCTCCTCATCTCAGTGCTAAATGGCTTATCCCTTATCCTTAGACTGTGACCCCTGGATCTGGACACCCCCGCCATCAGGAACATCCTTCCTGCATCTAGTCTGTCTAGTCCTGTTAGAATTTTATAAGTTTCAATGAGATCCCCTCTCATTCTTCTAAAGTCCAGCGAGTACAAGCCCAATCATAAGAACGTAAGAACATAAGAAATAGGAGCAGGATCAGGCTACACGGCCCCTGGGCCCGCTCCACTACCCACAGGGCCATGACCGATCCGAACCTAGACTCATGTCCAAATTCCTGCCCGCTCCCCGTAACCCTTAATTCCCTTTACTTCTAGGAAACTGTCTATTTCTGTTTTAAATTTATATAATGATGTAGCTTCTACAGCTTTTTGGGGCAGCATATTCCATGGACCTACCACCCTCTGAGTGAAGTAGTTCCTCCTCATCTCAGTTTTGAAAGAGCAGCCCCTTATTCTAAGACTATGCCCCCTAGTTCTAGTTTCACCCATCATCGGGAACATCCTCCCCGCATCCACCCGATCCAATCCCTTCACAATCTTATATGTTTCAATAAGATCACCTCTCATTCTTCTGAACTCCAATGAGTAGAGTCCCAATCTACTCAACCTCTCCTCATATGTCCATCCCCTCATACCCGGGATTAACCGAGTGAACCTTCTTTGTACTGACTCGAGAGCAAGTATGTCTTTTCTTAAGTATGGACACCAAAACTGTATGCAGTATTCCAGGTGCGGTCTCACCAATACCTTGTACAACTGAAGCAATACCTCCCTATTTTTATATTCTACCCCCTAGCAATGAAAGCCAACATTCCATTGGCCTTCTTGATCACTTGCTGCACCTGCATACTAACCTTTTCAGTTTTGTGCACCAGGACCCCCAGATCCCTTTGTACTTCAGTACTTTCCAGTTTCTTGCCATTAAGATAATAACTTGCTCTACGATTTTTCCTGCCAAAGTGCATAACCTCACACTTTCCAGTATTGTATTCCATCTGCCAAATCTCTGCCCACTTACTTAGCCTGTCTATGTCCCCTTGCAGGTTTTTTATGTCCTCCTCACTCACTACTTTCCCTCCCATCTTAGTATCATCTGCAAACTTTGATATGTTACACTCGGTCCCCTCCTCCAAATCGTTAATATAGATTGTAAAGAGTTGGGGACCCAGCACTGACCCCTGCGGAACACCACTAGTTACTGACTGCCAGTCTGAGAATGAACCATTTATCCCAACTCTCTGCCTTCTGTTAGATAGCCAATCCTCTATCCATGCCAGAATATTACCCCCAATCCCGTGATTTTTTATCTTAAGCAATAATCTTTTGTGTGGCACCTTGTCAAATGCCTTTTGGAAGTCTAAATACACTACGTCCACTGGTTCCCCTTTATCCACCCTATATGTTACTTCCTCAAAGAACTCCAGCAAATTTGTCAAACATGACTTCCCCTTCATAAAACCATGTTGACTTTCTCCTATTAAATTATGATTATCCAAATGTCCTGTTACTGTCTCCTTAATAATGGACTCCAAAATTTTACCTACCACAGATGTTAGGCTAACCGGTCTATAGTTTCCAGCCTTCTGTCTCCTGCCCTTTTTAAATAAGGGTGTTACATTAGCAGTTTTCCAGTCTGCCGGGACCTTTGCTGAGTCCAGCGAATTTTGGAAAATTATTACCAATGCATCCACAATCCCTACCGCCACTTCCCTCAAGACCCTAGGATGTAAGCCATCAGGTCCAGGTGATTTATCCGCCTTGAGTCCCATTATTTTGCCGAGTACCACTTCCTTAGTGATTTTGATCATGTTTAGCTCCTCCCCCCCATAGCCCCATGTTTGTCCAGTGTTGGGATATTCTTAGTGTCCTCTACTGTAAAGACTGATACAAAATATTCAGGCAGTGTTTTTGCCATCTCCATATTTCCCACCATTAATTTCCCGGTCTCATCCTCTAAGGGACCAACATTCACTTTAGCCACCCTTTTTCTTTTTATATAACTATTGTTAAGGAGAATTCCAGTACTAAGGACTTTGCAAAGACTGTCGGGATACTTGACATTAAAACTGGCTAACAAGGGGCCTTGGGCTCGCACGTACGCAGGGGTGAGGTAATTGCCAGCTGAATGATTGTGGTTACCTTGCAAGGACGGACTGTCTGGAAACAATGGTTTTACTTCTGCTTATCCTGTCTGCGGTCAAAGGTCCCAAAAAGGTTTTAGACCTAGGGTCCATCGCTTGCTTAAAATAGGTAACCATTATAGATGTCACGGGATATCGCGGTGATTAGTAATATGAGGTAATTTGTTTTGACCCCTGTATAAAGGTAGGGGCTTTATGTGCGTAAAACGAGGAACTTGGTGATCACACACTGGTGTGTAGCAGTTTCTCCCAGAGCTCTGCAATAAAGCATTCTTTTACTTTGCCATTCAACTCATAGTCGGAGTTTTATTAACTCAGAAAGCTTCTGTTGGGTAGCGTGTCGACCTCGTATACCACCTGGCCCGCTGTGCCCTAAATTAGCTACAACAAATTGGCGCTGCGAGCAGGGTCACCGAGTGACTGGCCGCCCTGATCAAGCGGACACACGCTCGAGTGATTCAAAAAGAACAAAAGAGAGTTGAGATGGCATATGTAAAATGGTGCTAGGATACTAACAACCGTGAGACTGCATTAATTTATGTGATTCGAGGGAACCTAGGTATAGCCTAGGAGGAGAACTGGAGGAGAGGTAAAGGAGCCGGACCAACCTTTACATTACATGTGACGGGACCCCGAGAGAAAGGTATTTGTGTTCTCAGATTTACGGGGACCGGAGATAGTGGCCGAGGGACATAATGTCGGGTAAGGACTTGAAGCGGGGGCCCCCGGGCTCCCTTATCGATACTTATATGACAGATAGATGTTCCCTAATTGAGAAAATGCAGAAAGACGGGTGGGACGTATCAAAAAGTTTGGACCAACAGCGGTCATGGTGGGATACGCAAAAGAAGGAGAGGACCAAGAAAGAAGGAGTACTGCTGGTTCACCAACTGACAGGGTTATATGGGTAACCAGGCAGCCGACAGGGCAGCTCAGGCAGCCCTGGTCTTGGAACGAAAGGAAGCAAACCTGGAACGGAAGGAGGGAAAGCAGATAGCGAAACAATCCGCGGAATTAGCCTTAGAATGGGAACCCGAGGAACCTGTAGCCAGTGTAGATAGCCCAGGAAATGAAATTAGTATTGCCGAGCTACACGAGGATATATTACCTAGTGAAAGACAAAGATGGAAAGCACAAGGAGCCAGACCAAGAGCAGACGGAGTATGGCGAGTAAATAACAAGGTAATGGCCCCCGAGTGTATACAGAATACCCTACTCGAATTACACCATGGATTAAGCCACTCTGGAAAGGAGGCGATGCAACAGACTTTAGGTAAGGAGTGGTGGTGGAAGGGTATGGGACGGGACATTGCTAAGTATTGTCAATGATGCATCGTGTGCGCTCAGCATAACCCAGGAAGACCGGTTAAAATTAAACTAGGACACCAACCCAGGCCTCGAGGGCCATGGGAACACTTGCAAATAGATTTTACAGGGCCCTTACCCATATCCCAGGGCAAGACGTACTGCCTGGTGATTATTGATCAGTTCACAAGATGGGTGGAGGCATTCCCCACCAGAAATTGTACTGCCACTACCGTCGCTCGAATCTTGGCGGAAGAGGTAATCCCACGTTGGGGAATGCCGCTTCAGATAGATTCCGATCAAGGGACCCACTTTACAGGAGGTGTGGTCAAACATATGTGCCAGTTAATGGGAATTAAGCAAAAGTTTCATATACCCAGCATCCCCAGAGCTCGGGAATGGTAGAAAGAATGAACCGAACATTAAAAAATGCGTTGGCTAAGGCCATGCAGGAATTGGGAAAAACATGGGTGGAAGTGTTACCTATCATTCTGATGAAATTACGGGCCACCTGTAATCGCACTACAGGCCTTGCCCCGTATGAACTTATGACAGGACGAGCAATGCAATTGCCAGAAGGCATAATTACGGGAGGGGTGGACGTAGGCCCCTTAAAGGACAAGCTATGGCGATATGTCCAAGAAATGAGTAAACAATTAAAAGAAATGCGGAAGCAAGTAAGGTACCACCAGAAGGAGCAGGACGAGAAGGAACTCCCCTTCCCGTTACCAGAAGTCCCTACAGCGGGAACTAGGGTAATGCTAAAGGTATTACCAATCAAATCAGGCTTTGCTCCCAAATGGAACGGGCCTTACGAAGTTATTATTAGCGAAGATACTTGCGCCTGTCTAGACATACGGGGAAAGGGAGTGTGGAAACATTGGACACAGCTAGAGATATATGAGCCCAAGTCACCCCTGGAGCCCCCTGAGAAGGAGACTACAGGGGAAAGTGTAACCACGAAAGAAACGACTGACTAAATGAATTTAACCAGCATAAAATTAGGATTAAAGTTGTTAAGTTATTGTGTTAAGGACTCGATCTGTAGGGGCGTAAAACGCAGATTGAGAATTGCTAATGTTTAGTTAAAGCATAAGGATTACACCTCATGTGAGGGAAACTACCTCAAGAAGGGTGTGCGTAGAAACTACTAATGACACAACCTTTGCATTTGTGTTACAGGTCAAAAACGGCTGATTAATGCCTGATACTTTGATCTGTTTGCCTGTGTGGGCATTTGTTTTGTGGCTTATTGCATCGGTTGTGCTTATCTGCTTTTATCTTAACGCGTTAGTACAAGAGTGTTATCGGAAGGGCCAGAGAAAGAATAAGCCAGCTTCAGACAGGCAGTATTTACTTAGAATTAAAGATGAAGACCATAATATGTTTAGTTGTGATAATATGCATTGTTACGGTAACCCGGGGCAGGCCGCGATGTAAACGTGATCTACACGTAAATACCTTTGTTTATATGTCTTATGAGTATGCTAAGAAAAGGGGGCAGTCCAGCTGTTGGGTCTGTAGCCACATCCCGATACATAGTAGGGGTGGAATACCCCTTCGTCCGGTGGCCTTTAATGTGACTCAAATGCTAACATGGATGCACCACCAGAACCAGACTAACGTACCGTGTGAGGAGGCAGTTGGAAACAGTACTGCCACCAGGGGTGCGATCCGCCAGAACCCTTTTACTGGGATGAATTGTTCCGCCCTCAGGACGGCGGGTTATGAAATGACCGAGTTTGAGGGATGCTACTATCCATCCTATAATAACAGTGTAAGCCCCCCTTATCTGGTATTAACCAATACCAGTGGAATGGGAAACCCATATACGGGAATATGTATTACGCGCAACATAAAGAAAGGCGGTGTCCCGGTAGGAAACAGTAGCTGCTCTAAGATCATTAACTGTACCGCCGGGCCGAATGGGACGTTCCAAGCGAACAGGATTTGGATTCCCCCCCGACCAGGGTACACGGAGTCCGTTATCGTAACGGGACCAGGCATATACAATTGGGAGCAGGAACCAGGTAACCCAAGCCCTGGGTTAGATAATTTAAAGGCATACAATGGTACATACTTTATCTGTGGCCACAAAGCCTACCCGTGGCTGCCCCGGTCTTGGACCGGATCTTGTTATTTGGGGTATGTGCTCCCATACGTTTACCATCTGTCCTCCCTAATGGACCACCATCACTACCGAGCCAAGCGTGACATTACAGAGACCGAGAGGTATTTCGCCATTTTATTCCCTGGTTATGGGGTAGGCAGAGCCATAAAGGAAATCCAGCTGGTGGCGTCATTGTTAGAGTCAGTAACTAATGACACTGAGGAGGCATTCGCATTTATAAGTGATGAGATGACAGCGATACGAACCGTTGCCTTACAGAACCGAATGGCAGTGGATTACTTGCTAGCAGAGAGGGGTGGTACATGTGCCCTGATAGGGCAGGAGTGTTGTACTTACATCCCAGATAGTTCAGAGAATATCACAAACTTGGTAAACCATATGAGGGAGGAAGTGAAGAAACTCCATACTGATCCTGGAGCAGGATGGTTGGAATGGCTAGGACTAACAGGATGGGGTCCATGGATAATGCATACAATGGTAATTATAGTCGCAATATATTCGACAAAAAAGAAAGGGAGGAGGGGTAGCATTGCTAGTAAAAGAGGGGATAAATGCAATTGAAAAGAAGGATATTAACTCAGTTAATACAGAATCTATATGGGTGGAGCTAAGAAATAGCGAGGGGCGAAAAACATTAATAGGAGTGGTATATAGGCCTCCAAATAGTAAAATAGAGGTTAGGGAGGGCATCACGAGGGAAATTAGAGAAGCGTGCAATAAGAGCACAGCTGTCATCATAGGTGACTTTAACTTACATATAGATTGGACTAGCCTAATCAGTAAAAATAATGAGGAGGAGGAATTCCTTGAGTGTTTAAGGGATGGTTATCTGGATCAATATGTCGAGGAACCAACTCGGGAACAGGCTATATTGGACTGGGTACTGTGCAATGAGAAGGGACTAATCAGTAATCTTGTTGTACGGGGACCCTTGGGTCAGAGCGATCATAACATGATCGATTTCTCACTCGAAATGGAGAGCGAAGAAATTGACTCAGAGACTAAGGTCCTGAATTTAAACAAGGGGAATTATGATGCCATGAGACGGGAACTGAGTAGGTCTGATTGGACAACGTTCCTGGGAGGACTGGAGGTAGATAAACAATGGCAAACATTTAAAGATAGAATGACAAAATTGCAAAAATTGTTTATACCAATCTGGCATAAAAGGAAATCTAAAAAGGTGACTCAACCGTGGATAACAGGGGAAATTAGAGACAGCATAAAATCCAAAGATAGGGCGTATAAAATAGCCAAAAAAAGCGCCAGAGCGGAAGATTGGGAACAGTTTAAGATAGAGCAAAGGAGGGCAAAGGGCATGATCAAGAGGGGCAAAATAGCTTACGAAAACAAGCTGGCGGAAAATATAAAAACTAACTCCAAAAGCTTTTATAAATATATCAAAAGGAAAAGACTGGTGAAAACCAAAGTTGGTCCATTGCAGTCAGATACGGGGGAATATATAATGGGAAATAAGGAAATGGCAGATCAACTAAATGCATACTTTGGGTCAGTCTTTACGAAGGAAGACACAAAAAACCTCCCTGGGATATTGGGAAAAATAGGGACATTGGCAAAGGAGGAACTGACGCAAATCAATATCTCTAAGGATATGGTGTTAAGGAAGCTAAAGGGATTGAAGGTGGACAAATCCCCAGGGCCTGATAACATGCATCCTAGGGTACTGAAGGAGGTGGCCCTAGAGATAGCGGATGCACTAAGGATGATTTTTCAGAATTCATTAGACTCGGGAACAGTGCCGATGGATTGGAGGGTAGCTAACGTTACCCCACTATTCAAAAAGGGGGGTAGGGAAAAAGCAGGTAATTACAGACCTGTAAGCCTTACATCAGTTGTGGGCAAAATGCTGGAGTCCATCATTAAGGATGAAATAGCGGAGCACTTAGCAAATGGGGACAGGATAGGACAGAGTCAACATGGATTTACAAAGGGTAAATCGTGCTTGACTAATCTATTGGAATTTTTTGAGGGAGTAACTGGTAGAATAGATGGGGGAGAGCCAGTAGATGTGGTGTACCTGGACTTCCAAAAGGCCTTCGATAAGGTCCCACATAAAAGATTAGCATGGAAAATTGAGGCTCATGGGATAAAGGGGAAAGTTTTGGCGTGGATAGGGAACTGGCTGTCAGATAGAAAACAGAGAGTTGGAATAAACGGCTCATTTTCTGAATGGCAGGCAGTAACAAGTGGGGTACCACAGGGATCTGTCCTGGGCCCCCAGCTGTTCACAATTTACATTAATGACCTGGATCAGGGAGTCGGATGCAGCATTTCCAAATTTGCAGACGACACTAAACTAGGAGGGGGGGTGGGCTCAGAGGAAGAGACCAGGAAGCTCCAGAGCGATTTGGACAGACTGGGCGATTGGGCGGATAAATGGCAGATGCACTATAATGTGGACAAGTGCGAAGTTATCCACCTTGGGTGCAGGAACGGGAGGGCAAATTATTATTTAAATGGCAATAGATTGGGAGAGGGGGAAGTACAGAGAGACCTGGGTGTTCTTGTACACCAGTCACTGAAGGCGAGCATGCAGGTGCAACAGGCGGTCAAGAAGGCAAACGGTATGCTGGCCTTCATAGCAAAAGGGTTAGAATACAGGAACAGGGATACCTTGCTGCAGCTGTACAGGGCACTGGTGAGACCACACCTCGAGTACTGTGTACAGTTTTGGTCGCCTCATCTGAGGAAGGATGTTCTTGCCATGGAGGGGGTGCAGCGGCGATTCACCAGGCTGATACCAGGAATGGCGGGAATGACCTATGAGGAGAGACTATGTAGTTTAGGGATGTACACACTGGAGTTTAGAAGATTGAGAGGGGACCTCATAGAAGTGTATAAAATTCTGACAGGTCTAGACAGACTGGATGCAGAAGGAATGTTTCCCTTGGCGGGTGAGAACAGAACTAGAGGACATAATTTAAGGATAAGGGCTAAACCATTTAGGACAGAGATGAGGGGGAATTTCTTCACTCAGAGAGTGGTGAACCTGTGGAACTCATTGCCACAGAGGGCAGTGTACGCCAGCTCATTAAATATATTTAAGAGGGAATTAGATATATTTCTACGGGCAAAAGGGGTTAAGGGTTACGGAGAGAAGGCGGGGACGGGATACTGAATTAAAGGATCAGCCATGATCTCATCGAATGGCGGAGCAGGCACGAAGGGCCGAATGGCCTACTCCTGCTCCTATCTTCTATGTATCTATGTATCTATGCTATATGCTGCTTGTTAACCATTGTAAAAGCTTGTTGCAAAATGGCAATGACACCGGTAATGCCAGTCAGTGTGATTCAGGCAGATGAACTATCGCTTATGGAAGAGGACAAGGAGGACGAACCTGAGCCGACTGACTTCCCCAGGATAAGTCAGTGGTTGTAAGAACAACACTGTGAAGGAAGAAGATTGATGGTCAGCTGGAACAAGAAGATCGTGATCCAGGACCAAAAGGAGGGATTGTTAAGGAGAATTCCAGTACTAAAGACTTTGCAAAGACTGTCGGGATACTTGACATTAAAACTGGCTAACAAGGGGCCTTGGGCTCGCACGTACGCAGGGGTGAAGTAATTGCCAGCTGAACGATTGTGGGTACCTTGCAAGGACGGACTGTCTGGAAACAATGGTTTTACTTCTGCTTATCCTGTCTGCGGTCAAAGGTCCCAAAAAGGTTTTAGACCTAGGGTCCATCGCTTGCTTAAAATAGGTAACCGTTATAGATGTCACGGGATATCGCGGTGATTAGTAATATGAGGTAATTTGTTTTGACCCCTGTATAAAGGTAGGGGCTTTATGTGTGTAAAATGAGGAACTTGGTGATCACACACTGGTGTGTCGCGGTTTCTCCCAGAGCTCTGCAATAAAGCATTCTTTTACTTTGCCATTCAACTCATAGTCGGAGTTTTATTAACTCAGAAAGCTTCTGTTGGGTATCGCGTCGACCTCGTATACCACCTGGCCCGCTGTGCCCTAAATTAGCTACAACACTATAAAAACTCTTACTCTCTGTTTTTATATTTTTTTGCTAATTTACTTTCATAACCTATCTTCCCTTTCTTAATCAATCTTTTTGTTATTTTTTGCTGTCTTTTAAAGTTTTCCCAATCCTCTATCCTCCCACTAGATTTGGCTACCTTATATGCCCTTGTTTTTAGTCGAATACTATCCTTAATTTCTTTACTTAGCCACGGATGGCTGTCTTTTCTTTTATACCCTTTTCTTCTCAGTGGAATATATATTTTTTGGAAGTTGTAAAATAACTCCTTAAATGTACACCACTGATCATGTATCGTCTTACCCTTTAATCTATTTTCCCAATCCACTCTACTCAATTCCACTCTCACACCTTCATAGTCTCCTTTATTCAAGCTTAGCATGCTTGTTTGAGATCCAATCTTCTCACCCTCTAATTGAATATGGAATTCAACCATGTTATGGTCACTCATTCCAAGGGGATCCTTTACTAGGACATTTTTAATTAATCCTGTCTCGTTACACAGGACCAGATCTAAGGTTGCTTGCCCCCTGGTCGGTTCAGTTACATACTGCTCAAGAAACCCATCCCTAATACACTCAATGAACTCATCCTCAAGGCAGCCCTGCCCAATTTGATTTGTCCAATTAACATGATAGTTAAAATCCCCCATAATTATAGATGTTCCCTTATTACAAGCCTCAACTATTTCCTGATTGATACTCCGTCCAACTGTTTGGAGGCCTATAGACTATGCCCACTAGTGTTTTTTTCCCCTTATTATTCCTTACCTCTGTTGTGTAGGTACCTTTAAGGGAATAACTGGTCTCAGACTGCAGTACCGGCAGTGACCACCCCTATATAAAAGGCCCTAGCAGGCTTCTGTAGTTTCAGTTTCCAGGTTGTCTCCATTCAGTAAAGACTTGTTATAATCAACTCCTGCAGTCCGTGTCTCAATTATACACGGACATAATACTGGCGACGAGTAAGAAACGAACTTACCTGCAATTCGGCAGCACCTCAGACGACGTTATTGAAGGTCGAAGCCAGAAGAAAGAAAAAAAAAATAATCCAAAGAAACTCGAGAAACGGGCGTCGACCGTGGGCAACCGCCCTCCAAATCATCGAATTGAAAAGTGCAGGAGAGACTGTCGAGAGCCAGGCATGGTCTCCAGTCTGTGGTTTCCCAGCTAATCGGGCTGGTGGCAGGTAGTGCACTGATCCTTCCTGGGCTGCAGCGGGCTAGAACTCGATCGGGTGGCTCTGCAACGGGGCCGGGCAGCGAGTCGGGAAGCAAAGAGAGAGAGAGAGGGTGGAGCACACAGGGCACGGCCGGTGCTTCGCAGCTGGGCAGCGTTCGGACCTAAGAAGAGGGAGGGAAGTGTCCCAGAGGGTCCGCTCCATGACGGGAATGGTTCTTCAATTAACGGAGCAAATATTGAAGAGTGACAGAAAAATAAAAATACCGCGGAGAGCGGCGTTGGCAGCAGCGATCGGGGAGGCACGAAGACCACAGGGCGTCGACATTACAGGATAGTAAAATAAATATAATCGCCAGCAACAGCGTTGACACCAGCGGCAGTAGCGGGAAAGCGCGGGAGGCGCCATCTTAACTTGGCGGGGAAGAAGGAAAAGTGCGGGAGGCGCCATTTTGATCCATCGGGGATGAAGGCAAAGCGCGGGAGGCGCCATCTTAGATTTTCAAGATGCCAAAGACTGGCGATATCACTGCCTTCGATAATGCAATAGAAGACTGGACCACGTATGTGGAAAGAGTCGAGGTATATTGCGAGGCAAACGAAATAGCCGATGAGAAAAAGGCATCGGTATTGCTAAATTTAATGGGCGCAAGAAGGTACGGCCTATTGCGGGACCTGATTACTCCAGCCAAACCGAAGGCGAAGAGTTTTAACGAAATTGTTGCTATCCTACAGGAACACCTAAATCCTACACCACTGCTGATAGCAGAAAGATTTAAATTCCACAGGAGAAATCAGCATAAAAATGAGAGCAATGCTGATTACCTTACGGAACTACGCAAGCTATCAAAGCACTGCCAGTTCGGAGCAGGACTGGCAGATACCTTACGGGACAAATTTGTCTGTGGACTCCTGAGTGAAGGAACCCAGAAGAGGTTACTCTCAGCGAAAGAGCTGACGCTAGATAAGGCTTTCAGCGTGGCAGTATCATATGAAGCAGCAGCAAGGGGAGCTGCGGAAATACAACAAAAGCCACAGGAATACGGCACCCACGAAATGACATGGGAATTTGCAAAATGTTATCGCTGCGGCAGAACAAACCATGACCAGAAGGACTGCTGGTCCAAGGACAAAATATGCAGGCAATGCGGAAAGATGGGGCACATTGCACGAGTTTTCAGGTCTGGGAAGAAGACCAACGGCAACAAAAAGGCTACTAAGGAACCGTACAGGAAAGTACAAAAGATGACGGACAGTAGTTCCGAAGTCCAGATGAGCGATAGTGAATCCGGGAACAAGAGACTAAGCTGTCTCAAACTTCACAACGTAATCGCAAAAGAGGATCACCGAACCATTTGGGTCACCCTCACGATAGCAGGGTCCCAAGTCAAAATGGAATTGGTTACAGGATCAGCTCCAACCGTCATGAATCGACGAGACTACGAGCGGCTATTCTCACACATACCCTTGAGAGAGACATCCATTGTCTTGAGGACATATACAGGGCAAAAAGTATACCCCAGAGGAAAAATAAGGGTGCCTGTCGAGTACAACGGCAAGAAAATACGGAAATTGTATCTCTACATTCTGCAAGATGGTGGACCACCGTTATTGGGATGTGAATGGATCAGAAAGATAAGTTTAGACTGGCACTCCATTCAGGCACTGACGGTGGCTGGTAAAAAGGATGACGACGTCACTCCTTGACGATTGTCAACAATCTTAGCTGACGCCAAAGAGGTATTTCAACAAGAACTGGGCACTCTTAAAGGCGTAACCGCCTTGATAAAAATAGAAGAGAATGCAATTCCCAAGTTTGTCAAAGCGAGACCGGTACCATATGCAATTCGCCCAGCCGTCGAGGCAGAGGTTGAAGAATCCTCTAGGAAGTATCTCACGATAAACACTGACAAAGGTCTTTACCAGTATAATCGACTGGTATTCGGAGTAGCATCAGCTCCGGCGATATGGCAAAGAGCGATGGAACAAGTCCTGCAAGGGATTCCGGGGACTCAGTGTTACTTGGACGACATCCTAGTGACAGGTGAAGATGACAATGACAAGGCATGGTGGCATAGTGGTTAGCACTGTTGCCTCACAGCGCCAGGGAGCCGGGTTCGAATCCGGCCTCGGGTGACTGTCTGTGTGGAGTTTGCACATTCTCCCCGTGTTTGCGTGGGTTTCCTCCGGGTGCTCCGGTTTCCTCCCACAGTCCAAAGATGTGCGGGTAAGGATGATTGGCTATGATAAATTGACCCTTAGTGTTAGGGGGATTAAATACGTGGGGTTACGGTGATAGGGTGGGATATGTGTTGGTGTAGGGGTTACAGGGATCAGGTGGGATATGTGTCGGTGCAGGCTCGATGGGCCGAAATGGCCTTTATCTGCACTGTGGCGTTTCTGTGATTCTGTTTCTGTGATTCTGTAAAGCCTGCTTTTTACAAGGTAAGTGGTGAATTAATTAAAATTGAAACATTAAAAAAAAAAAAAAAGGGCAGCACGGTGGCATAGTGGTTAGCACTGTTGCCTCACAGCGCCAGGGACCCGGGTTCGAATCCGGCCTCGGGTGACTGTCTGTGTGGAGTTTGCACATTCTCCCCGTGTTTGCGTGGGTTTCCTCCGGGTGCTCCGGTTTCCTCCCACAGTCCAAAGATGTGCAGGTTAGGTTGATTGGCTATGATAAATTGACCCTTAGTGTTAGGGGGATTAAATACGTGGGGTTACGGGGATAGGGTGGGATATGTGTTGGTGCAGGCTCGATGGGCCGAAATGGCCTCTATCTGCACTGTGGGGTTTCTGTGATTCTGTGATTCTGTGAAGGCAGGCGTGTTATCTAAGGTAGACTGGAGCGAGTGGGCGACACCCATCATTCCTGTCATGAAGAAAACGTTAAACAATAAGTCTGAGGAGCCAAGGAAGGTTCGCATCTGTGGGGACTTCAAGGTGGCGGTGAACCCAGTCCTTCACACAGTACAATATCCTCTTCCAAGGATAGAAGATATCTTCGCCTCACTATCTGGAGGGAAGCGTTTTACAAAAATTGACCTGGCACAAGCATATTTGCAGATAGAGGTTGAAGAATCCTCTAGGAAGTATCTCACGATAAACATTCACAAAGGTCTTTACCAGTATAATCGACTGGTATTCGGAGTAGCATCAGCTCCGGCGATATGGCAAAGAGCGATGGAACAAGTCCTGCAAGGGATTCCGGGGACTCAGTGTTACTTGGACGACATCCTAGTGACAGGTGAAGATGACAATGAACACCTTGCCAACCTAGAGCAGGTGCTCACTAGACTACGTGAACATGGGCTACGAGCCAATCGCCCTAAGTGTGAGTTCTTTAAGAAACAGATATCGTATTGTGGCCACGTGATTGATGAAGAGGGGTTGCATAAGTCCCCTGACAAAATTGAAGCAGTAGTTAAGGCTCCAGCACCTGAAAATGTGTCGCAACTGAGGTCATTCCTCGGATTGGTGAATTACTACCATAAGTTTTTGCCGAATTTGTCCACAATTCTGCATCCACTGAACGCCCTACTACGAACGGGAGTAGCATGGAAATGGAGCGATGACTGTAAGCGGGCCTTTCAGAAGAGTAAGGACCTAATCACTTCAAGAGAAGTATTGGCTCACTACAACCCATCACTACTGATAAGACTGGCGTGTGATGCGTCTCCCTACGGTGTTGGAGCGGTACTGTCACATAAATTCCTTGATGGTTCAGAGAGGCCGATAGCTTTTGCGTCACGCTCGTTAACTTCAGCCGAGCGTAACTACGCCCAGATTGACAGAGAGGCCCTCAGCCTGGTGTGGGGGGTGAAGAAGTTCAATCACTACCTGCACGGTCAGAAATTTACTCTACTAACTGATCATCAACCTCTCGTCTCCATTTTCAACCCTCAGAAGGGCGTACCGATAATGACGGCACAACGGCTACAGAGGTGGTCCCTTTTCCTAGGGGCACACCAATATGACATCGAGTACAAAGGAACTAAACAGCATGGGAATGCTGATGGACTGTCGCGCCTACCGTTGCCGACGGTGGAAGAAGAACTGGCAGTGGATCCAGTGGAGTCATTCCACTCGACTATAGTCGAATGTCTCCCTGTGACGAATGCAAACATAGAAAAGGAAACACGAAATAACCCGACACTCTCCTGGGTCTATGATTTAATGGTGAAGTGATGGCCAGCACATGGCGAACCACTGCTGCCAGCATTCTCGCTGAGAAGAGAACAGCTGTCAGTGTGCAGAGGAAACTTGATGTGTGGATCCAGAGTAGTAATTCCACCCAAATTGAAGGATAGAATGCTCAATGAGCTTCATGAGGGTCATCTGGGAGGGGTAAAAATGAAGAACTTAGCCAGAGCGATTGTGTGGTGGCCGGGAATCGATAGAGAAATCGAAGAGATGACCAAGAGCTGTACAGGATGCCAGAAGGTCCAAAACGCCCCACCACAAGCCCCTCTACATCCATGGGAGTGGCCGTCATCTCCATGGCAAAGGGTGTACATTGATTTTGCTGGTCCCTTTATGGACTCGATGTTTTTAATTGCGGTGGATGCACATTCAAAGTGGCCAGAGGTAATAAAAATGCCCTCAACCACCACAGAAAAAACTATCACAGTCTTACGAACCATATTCGCCAGGAATGGGCTGCCTGAACTGATTTGCTCTGACAATGGACCACAGTTTGTGTCTGAAGAGTTCCGGAGGTTCTTAAAGAACAATGGTGTTAAGCATTACACATCCACCCCATATCATCCAGCCACTAATGGATTGGCCGAGAGGTTTGTTCAAACATTCAAGAAGGCTATCAAGGCAATGTGTAATGAAGATATACCCCTACAACACAAGGTGGATAACTTCTTGTTTGCCTACCGGAATGCGACACATGCGGTTACCAACCAAACTCCAGCCATGATGTTCTTCAATCGAAGACTACGATGCCGCTTGGATTTGGTTAAGCCAAACGTCAGAAGAGATGTGGAGAACAGGTAGTTTCAGAATATGAATGAAAGGCCAACCAGGAGTTTTAAGATAGGTCAACCAGTTTTGGCCCGGGACTACCGCACAGAGAAATGGCAGCCAGGAACGATCTGTACACGGCAAGGACCTCTAATGTATACCGTGGATGTTGGAGAGAGCATTGTAAGACGCCATGCTGACCAGATTCTAGAGTCACTGGAAAACAGCAACTCCACACCACGATCTGATAAACCTGGCGATGAAACCGAAGTACCAATTGCGTCTACCGCAGAATCGGTGATATTGGAAGCAGACGAACCAAACAACGACATTGATCCTGACTCAACCTTGCCAGAAGAACCTGATATCCCAAAGAGGCGTTATCCAGACAGAATCAGGAAGCCTCCTCAAAGACTGAACTTATAACTTCTTAACTTCAACCAATGTATCTAGCAACCGTAATTGTAATTGTAATTAGTTATTATTTAGTTGTTAAATGAATGTTATGTACTGTTCATCTAAAAGGGGAGGAATTATTCTGTATGTACCTTTAAGGGAATAACTGGTCTCAGACTGCAGTACCGGCAGTGACCACCCCTGTATAAAAGGCCCTAGCAGGCTTCTGTAGTTTCAGTTTCCAGGTTGTCTCCATTCAGTAAAGACTTGTTATAATCAACTCCTGCAGTCCGTGTCTCAATTATACACGGACATAATAACCTCCACCCAAACTGTTTCATTATCCTGATCTTCTGACCCAATATCATTTGTCTGTATTACAGTGATTCCTTCCTTTATTAACATAGCCACCCCACCTCCCCTTCCTTCCTGCCTGTCCTTCCTGATCGTTAAATAACCTGGTATGTTTAATTCCCAGGCATTGTCACCCTGCAGCCATGTTTCTGTAATGGCCACAAGATCATACCCATATGTAGTTATTTGTGCCATTAACTCGTCTATTTTGTTATGAATGCTACGTGCATTCAGATAGAGAACTTTCAAATATGTTTTTTGACACTTAGTTCCTGCTTTTGCCCTTTTTATTACTTTACCTTTTACTCCATACCTTCTGCCCCTTCCTGACATGCTCTGGTTTTTAATTCCCCACTGCTACCTAAGTCTATGACTTTCTCTGTTGTCATTTTTATTATTTGCTCTCTAGGAACCTCCCCCCCCCACTAGTTAGTTTAAAGCCCTCTCTACAGCCCTAGTTATATGATCCGCCAGGACTCTAGTCCCAGCACTGGCCAAGTGAAGCCCGTCCCAACGGAACAGCTCCCTCCTGCCCCAGTACTGGTGCCAGTGTCCCAGGAAGCAAAACCCATTTCTCCCACACCAGTCTTTGAGCCACGCATTTAACTCTCTAATTTTATTTGTCCTAGCCAAATTCGCTCATGGCTCAGGTAATAAAGGGATTATTACCCTTGAGGTTCTGTTTTTTAATTTGACCCCTAGCTGCTCATACTCCTTTAACAGAACCGGCTTCCTAGTCCTATCTACGTCGTTTGTACCAACATGGACCACGACAACTGGATCCACCCCCTCCCACTGCAAGTTTCTTTCCAGCCCAGAGGAGATGTCCTTAAACCTGGCACCGGGTAGGCAACACAGCCTTCGGGACTCTCGCTCTCGGCTGCAGAGAACTCTATCTATCCCCCTAATAATACTATTCCCTACCACTACAACATTTCTATTTCCTCCCCCCTCTTGAATGGCCCCCCGTTCCACGGTGCTGTGGCCAGGTTGCTCATCCTCCCTGCAGTCCCTGCTCCTGTCCCCACAGGGAGTAAGAACCTCGAACCTGTTGGACAAGAACAAGGGCTGCGGCTCCTCCAGCTCTACCTCCTGGATCCCCGTACCTGCCTCACTTGTAGTCACACCGTCCTGTCCCTGAACATGGGCTACATCTGAATTAATTAACTTCATAGGTGTGACCACCTCCTGATACACAGAGTCCAGGTGCTTCTCCCCCTCCCTGATGTGTCGCAGTGTCTGAAGCTCAGACTCCAGCTCATCAACACGGAGCTGGAGTTCCTGTAGCTGCAGACACTTGTCACAGACGTAATCACAGTGAGCCTCAATGGGGTTCACCGGCTCCCACATCTTGCAACAGTAACACATCACCTGCTCCATTCTATGTAATTAATTAAATTTTTTATTGTTAGTTATGGACACCCTCTGCCCGATTTTAGATGCTAGTATCCCGTTTAATTAATTGGATTTAAATTAAATCAATCCCTCTAGTTACACCAGTTAAATGGTTTACCAACATTCACTCTGCACCAGAAAGGCCTTATTAACTACAACCCACGGAGTTAAAGTTTGAAAAGAGCACCTAACACCCCACTTACCCTAACTCACACTTACCCAAACTCAGAGCACTCTTTTATGACTCGCACTCAGTGCTTGCTCGCAATAGGACTGGTCTTTTTATACTGTTTGTTTGTTTACAGCCAAATCGACCCAATCTCTCCTCATACGTCATTCCTGCCATCCCAGGTATCAGCCTGGTGAATCTTCGTTGCTGATTGGACATGTTTCCATTCCCATGCCGAGGGGATTGCTGTACCAGACGGGAGGGGCAACATTTGGGGACTCTCGATTCTCCACCAATTCCCATTCCCCTTCTTTCTGATTGATACTGGAGGTGCCACTGTGTGTAATGTGCAAGTCAGTAAGAATTGTAGCAAAGATCAATTTAGCATTGAAGTAAATGTTCATAATTTTATTGCAAACAAATTTCTGATGAGAGTCCCTGAATTAAGGGGCAAAATCAGACAGCAGTTCTTAAAGGGACATTGCAGTCCCAACAAGTCAATCAGCTATATATCAAGAATATTAATAACCCCTATAACTGGGCTGGAGTTTAACATCAGCAGAAACATACCTCAACTGTCAGAATGAACACGGTTCAGACCTAGATACAATTAACAGCAGCAATAACAGCATAATGCAACCGCTGCCTCACTTGTGAACTTGCTGGTGACTCAGCACGACGGATGACCGAGTGAATCCCTTCCCACACACAGAGCAGGTGAACGGCCTCTCCCCAGTGTGAATTCGCTGGTGTCTCAGCAGGGTGGATGAATCAATGAATCCCTTCCCACACACTGAACAGGTGAACAGCCTCTCCCCAGTGTGAACTTGCTGGTGTGTCAGCAGGTGGGATGACTGAGGGAATCCCTTCCCACACACTGAGCAGGTGAACGGCCTCTCCCCAGTGTGAGTTTGTTGGTGTTTCTGCAGATAGCTTGAGCTTTTAAAGCTCTTCTCACACTCAGAACATTTGAAAGGTCTCTTTTCAGTGTGAACAAGTTGGTGTATAGTGAGGTTGGTTAATCGACTGAATCCCTTCCCACACGTGAAGCAAGTGAACGTCTCCTCCCCAGTGTGAAGTTGCTGGTGTCTCAGCAGGGTGGATGCATCAATGAATCCCTTCCCACACGTGGAGCAGGTGAATGGCCTCTCCCCAGTGTGACTGCGCCCATGGATTTCCAGCTGGTACGGGTAATTGAATCCCTTCCCACAGTCTCCACATTTCCACGGTTTCTCCATGGTGCGGGTGTCCTTGTGTCTCTCCAGTTTGGATGATCAGTTGAAGCCTCATCCACACACAGAACACGTGTACGGTTTCTCCCCGCTGTGAATGGGGCGATGTGTTTTCAGGCTGTGTAACTGGTTAAAGCCCTTTCCACAGTCAGTGCACTGGAACACTCTCACTCGGGTGTGTGTGTCTCGCTGCTTTTCCAGTCACGCTGATGTTTGAAATCTTTTCCTACAGACAGAACAGACAAACATTTCCCCTTCCACAGTCAAAGGCCGATGATATTCAGGTCCTGATGAATGGAGTGACTTTGTCAGATCTTGATGTGATGTTTGGTTTGAGTTTCCCGTCTGTAAATCCTCCCCTTCTAATACCCTGTAACAGGAGTTTACAAAAGTCATCACTGTAAGTACAGGATAGAAATTCAGAACAGACAATTCTAGTTTCCTTGCAACAGTCTTTCCTCTCTTGTTCCCCAAATCATGTGATCCAATCAAACTGGAAGAAGCTAAAATAAGCAACAAAGTCCCAACAAAAGCAAAGGGAACCTTCCCAACTAAACCAGAATGTTGTTGCCAGTGTCTGAGAGACACTCTCTACCCTGAGGTGTCCACTGGTCGAGGAAGGTATCAAGTGAACAGGTGGACACCGCCTGCTCCCTCTCCAGGAGCACCCGGGCAGGGACAAGACCACGGGAGAGAGGCAGGCAGCCAGAGTGAACCCCCCATGGGACCCGCCCATCCTGGACCTACAAATTTCTGTTTTCGCCAGGCCCAAGAGCAGGTCCAGGAGAAGATCCTCCGACTTACCCACCCCCCTCCGCACCGGGCGGGCAAAGATTAGGAGCGTGGGGCTAAAGTGTAACCAAGAGTTGAGGAGCAGCCCCTTCAGGTAACTATACAGGGGCTGCAACCTCTCACACTGAATATATAAACCTGCAAAGGAGTTAACCCTGTCAGCGGACAGCTGCCTTTTTTAATTCACCAAGCTACAACTTTTGTATTGTTGAATGAAATTTTAAGATATTGGACATTACTAACCCCACGGTGCGGAAGGAAAATTCTGATTTCACAAATGCGCCCTTTGGGCACTTAAGTGGAGCCACAATGGATTCTCTGTTTTTGTGTCTTTTAAACAGGTGACCAGGGTTTTCCAGCCCGCATGAATATTGATTCCTTAACAAGAGATCCAGCAGCTTTAAGAATGTAAGAATCTATCTGCAGACATCGCCAGACATTTAAAATAAATCCCAGCATGGTGACGATTTGGACGAAAGGCTTTGCCTGTCAAAGACTCGGACTTAACCCATTCAGGGTTATGTGTTATTTCCCGAGACAGAGTGCTCGAGAAGGGAAGGTATGGAAGTTACCTCCAAACTAATTCCAAGCACTTCTGTCTCTAATATGAAACCAGCATGTAAACCAGCAAGCCTGGGCATCACTTGTTTCTGAAATGGGAATTGATGAGATGAATTGATAAAAATAAAATTGATATAAGTTGCTGTTTCAAGCACTCAAAAAGGAAAAATTTACCTGAAGTTTAAGGGGATAGTCAAATTTTCATTAAAAGAAACAGGTGGAAAGCAGTCTAAGGTGGTCCTGCAAATTGCTGTGTATCAGGGAAGAAAGTTTTTGGGAAATAAAATTGAACATTGACAAAACCTGTCAGTCCAATAATACTGCAATGATAAAATGGACTCAGGCACAATACATCGGATTATTTTGGGAAATAAAAAGATCCTCTAAAATAAAGAATTAAAAAACCCAAAATGTGTTAATAACTGGGACCAAGTGGGAAGGTTTGATCTGTTTCCTATCTTTAATATTGTATTGGACAGGAAAGTTCCTCCAGGGCTCATGAATGAGATAGAATGGTAATTAATGGGATGTGTAAAATGGAATGAGAGGAAGTGATTGAGGATGTCAGACAGAAACAGGAAATGTTTCATTCACCACCAAATGGGAATTGTTATGTCCGTGTATCTTAATGTTGTGTCCTTCAATAATCAGACAACAGACTGCAGGGAACGATTCAACAGGTGTTTACTGAATGAGGGTTACTCTAGAACTAACTATACAGATCACTACTCAGGGTTTATATACAGGTGTGGTCACTGCCGGTACTACAGTATACAGGAGCTGTAAAAAGTAGTTCTCTCCCTTAAGGTATATACATTACATACATTACAATTCCTCCCCTTTTAGATTAACAGTACCATAATACTCATTTAACAATTAACATTTATAATACACAATGTTATATGAAAATAGTCCATTCATATATTCAGTCTCTGGGGAGGCTACCTGATTCTTTCTGGATAACGCCTTTCCCGAGTGTCTCGCTGTAAGGGGTCGTTTTAACGAGCTTGTGGTGTGCGAGATCGGTTTTTGATTTCACACTGCTCGTGAGCGGTTCCGAAGCGTTCCCCCCTCACTGGTTCTAGACACTGGGCTTATTGCCAGACCACCTTGATGTGTTGGCCCAGCTTGTGACTCGGAAGACAAATGGATCAGGTGAGACAAGGTAAGTTTTAAATCAAAGGTGTTGAGATACCACGGCAAACGTGAGAGTCGAGACCAGAGTTGATGGAACACAACTGCTTTAATTTACATCATGGCAAAAAGAGAGCTTGAAAAGCCCGCGCAATCACTTAAATACTCCCCAGACAGGAAGTGCTCCCGGCAGCCTGTCCCTGCGGGAAACAAGTTGCCGGAGGAAAGGGCCCCCGGCTGGGGGCGGCTGCTGCCGGCAGTGTGCCTGCGTAAACTGTCCGTGCCGCCGTGAGCGGATTATGTCCAATGGTGGCGTGTCGCCACAGAGATCCCCCCAGAATCCGCTTAGGAGGAGTGGCCGAGTCGTGACGGTGGTCTAATGGTTCTGCCAGAGCGGCTCTGAGTGGCCGCCGGTCTAGTTGGTGGGGCTGGGCGGTTCGCCGCCGGCTGTGCTGGCTTGCTGGCGGGACGGCCTCTAGTTGGAGGTCGGGCCACGGGGACCTGTTCCCCTGGTTGTGTGTGTGCTGGTTTGAGCCGGTCAATGGAGACTGTGTCGACCCTGTCGCCGAGTCGCAGCTTGAAGACCTTGTCCCCGGTTTGTAGTACCTCGTATGGTCCGTCGTACGGGGGTCACAGGGGTCCGCGGTGCGCGTCGTGTCGCACGAAGACGAAGCGTGCCTGCTGTAAGTTTGGCGGGACGTGAGGTGCGAGTTCGCCGTGTCGGTTGACCGGAAGTGGGGCGAACTGTTGAGCGGAAGAGAAAGAGTTGAGCCGCTGCTGTTCGGCCGACCAAGGCGTGGTAGCCTCCGGGAGGAATTTGCCTGGGACGCGCAGCGGTTGTCCGTAGACTAACTCCGCTGCTGAGGACTGGAGGTCTTCCTTGACCGCGGTGCATAGGCCTAGTAGCACCCATGGTAGGCGGTCAGTCCAGGTACTGTCCTGCAGGCTGGCGCGGAGTGAGGCCTTGAGTGACCTGTGGAAGCGTTCACACAGCCCGTTGGCCTGCGGGTGGTATGCCGTGGTTCGGTGGAGCGTCACCCCAAGGTTGCGTGCTGTGGCCGTCCAGAGTTCGGAGGTGAACTGGGCGCCTCTGTCGGAGGTTATGTCGGCCGGTACACCGAACCTCGCGACCCAGGTGTTAACGAACGCCCTGGCGATGTCGGCTGTGGTGGTGGAGGTCAGCAGCACTGCCTCAGGCCAGCGTGTGTAGCGGTCGACCATCGTGAGGAGATAAGTTTGGCCTTGCGATGGCGGCAGAGGACCGACGATGTCGACGTGCACGTGGTCGAAGTGGCGGCTGGGTACCTCAAAGTCTCCCAGGGGTGCTTTTGTGTGCAGCTGTACCTTAGCCTGTTGGCAGGCGAGGCAGGAGTTGGCCCAAGTCCGAACATCTTTGCTGAGGCCGCGCCAGACGAAGCGCTGGGAGAGGAGTTTGACGGATGCGTGGGAACCCGGATGGGAGAGCCCGTGGAGCGCGTCGAAGATGCGGCGGCGCCAGGTTGCTGGGACGACCGGCCTGGGTTGGCCGAGTGAGACGTCGCAAGTGACTGCCGTGGCTTCGGGCCCGTGCGCGACCTTGGCTAGGCACAGCCCTGGCAGGCTGGTAGCCGCCGAGAGTAGGTCTGGGTCCGTGAGCTGGGCCGCTGCTAGTTGCGCGTAGTCGACCGCTAGGTGATTCGCGCAGATGGCGGGACAGGAAAGGCAGTCGGCGACAACGTTGTCTCTACCGGAGACGTGCTGGATGTCCGTGGTAAACTCGGACACGGCCGCGAGCTGGCGTTGCTGCCTAGCGGACCAGGGGTCGGTGTTCTTGGCCATCGCGTATGTGAGCGGCTTGTGGTCCATGTACGCGGTAAAGGGGCGGCCCTCCAGGAGGAACCTGAAATGGCGGACCGACAGGTGGAGCGTGAGGAGCTCGCGGTCGAAAGTAGAGTATTTGACCTCCAGGGGGCGCAGTTCGCGGCTGTAGAAGGCAAGTGGCTGCCACGCGCCATTGACCCACTGCTCGAACACGGCTCCGACCGCATGGTCGGAGGCGTCGGTGGTGAGCGCGACCCGGGCATCGGCCCTCGGGTGCGCGAGCAGGGTGGTGTCGGTGAGCGCGTTTTTGGTGGCGTCGAAGGTGGCTGACGTGTCAGCGGTCCAGGCTACGGCCATCTTGCCGGATTTACCCCGGAGGGAGTCGTATAGGGGTTTCATGAGGGCTGCAGCTCTGGGGATGAACCTGTTGTAGAAGTTCACCATCCCGAGGAACTCCTGGAGGCCCTTGATGGTTTTGGGGCGGGGGAATTGCTGGACGGCCTGCACCTTGTTGGGCAGGGGGACGGCCCCAGCAGGGGTGATGTGGTGGCCGAGAAAATCGATCTCGGCTAGGCCGAATTAGCACTTCGCCGGGCTGAGGATGAGCCCGTGTTGGGCTAGGCGCCCGAACAGGATGCGAAGGTGTTCGAGGTGTTCCTGTTTGGAGGAGCTGGCCACGAGAATGTCGTCTAGATAGACGAATAGGAAGTTCAGGTCCCGGAGGACTGAGTCCATAAGGCGCTGGAAAGCCTGGGCTGCATTCTTGAGGCCGAGGGGCATCCTCAGGAACTCGAACAGGCCGAATGGGGTGATGACGGCCATTTTGGGGATGTCCGCGGGGTGTACGGGGACATGGTGGTAACCGCGCACCAGGTCGACCTTGGAGAAGACGGTTCATCCGGCCAGTCAGGCCGAGAAGTCCTGGATGTGCGGCACCAGGTATCGGTCGGGGGCAGTGGCATCGTTGAGGCGGCGGTAGTCCCCGCAGGGGCGCCAGCCTCCGCCGGGCTTGGGGGCGATATGGAGGGGTGAGGCCCAAGGGCTGCTGGAGCGGCGGATGATGCCGAGTTGCTCCATGGTGGTGAACTCGGCCCGCGCGATTTCCAGCTTGGCCGGGTTGAGTCTGCGGGCGTGGGCAGAGACCGGGGGGGCCGGTGGTGGGGATATAGTGCTCCACACCGTGTTTGGCAGCTTTGGCCGAAAAGGTCGGGTTAGTGAGGGCGGGAAACTCGGTTAGTAGTGCCGAGTAGTCGTCCGTGGCTCTGGCGAGGCAGTAGGTCGTCAGGCCGGCCGAACGGGCCGGGGTAAAGGCGCCGGGGATGGGGGCCATAGTGTTGATGTCGACGAGGCGGTGCCTCAGAATGTCGACAAGGAGGCCGTGGGCGTGTAGGAAGTCGGCGCTGATGAGTGGGCAGAGGACCTTGGCTGTGAGGAACTCCCAGCGGTAGCGGCGGCCTGCGAGGTCGAGCGTGACCATGCGGGTGCCGTATGTGCGGATGTCAGAGCCATTGGCTGCGGCCAGCGTGATACCGCATGCGCCGCGTTGGATTTCGAGGGCGGAGGCGGGGGTGATGCAGTGCTGGGCTCCTGTGTCGCACAGAAATCGGCGGTTGGTGCTGTCGTCGGCGACGTACAGTAGGGGCCCCTTTTGCCCCGCGGCCATCATGGGGGCCGGTGCAGGGGGGGGTTTGAAAGTGCACGGTGGCGTGCAGCGTTGGGCCCTAGTGCCAAAACGGGTGTGGTAGTAGCAGTGACCCGGAGTGGAATGGCGGTCGGGCCTAGTGGGCGGGGGGGACCGCGTGGTCGTTGCCGTGAGGTCGGGCGCGATGTCACAGGCGGTCTGCGCAGAGAGCAGCTGGTCAGCCTTTTCGGCTATCTCATTCAGGTCCGTGGAGCCAGACTCCACAATGAGCGGGCGGATGCTGGCGGAGAGCTGCCGAATGAAAAGCATGCGAAAGAGGGCGCCGGGTTTTTTGTCGTCCGAGAGGGACAGCATGTGGGAAAGCAGGTCTGATGGTGAAGCGTCACCAAGGCCTGGGAGGTTGAGGAGTTGGCAGTTGCGCTGGTAAGAGGATGCCTGAAATTTTTTAAGAAGCGCGGCCTTCAGATGTTCGTACTTGCCTTCCTCTGGTGGATCCTGCAGTGCTGCCGAAACCTTGGGGACTGTGGCGCAGGTGAGAGAGGCGACGAGGTAGTCGTACTTCGTGGCGTCGACTGTAATCCTTCTCACCCGGAATCTGGACTCGGCTTGAACGAACCAGGCCTCGGCCAGGTTCTCCCAAAAGTCCGGTAGTTTAACCGTGACTGCGTTTGTATCCGCCATGCTAGCTTAGGATTCGTCCTCAGCATCGGGATCACCAGTGTTGAGATACCGCGGCAAACGTGGGAGTCGAGACCAGAGTTGATGGAACACAACTGCTTTAATTTACATCATGGCAAAAAGAGAGCTTGAAAAGCCCGCGCAACCACTTAAATACTTCCCAGACAGGAAGTGCTCCCGGCAGCCTGTCCCTGCGGGAAACAAGTTGCCGGAGGAAAGGGCTCCCGGCTGGGGGCGGCTGCTGCCGGCAGTGCGCCTGCGTAAACTGTCCGTGCCGCCGTGAGCGGATTATGTCCAACGGTGGCGTGTCGCCACAAAGGTATCTTTATTTTTAAGGAGAATAAAACATAGAGAATGAAGAAACAATGCAGACAAAAATCATGAACATGCCTCTCAATGGGAACTAAAATTTAACACACAAGAGTTACTTTGACTATCATAATACATCAATTCTAGATCAGCGATATAATAAGACGGGGGTGGAGAAAGCGCACGGCACAACAAAGGATGAATAACACTCCCGAATTACAAAGCCCTTAATATTAAAAACCCTCCCGTCTCTACAGTATACCTCAACTAGATCAGCTAGGTGGAGTTGGGCCTCTATGCTCACCAGGGTTTTAAAACTGTCCTTGACCTTGGTGCTCCTGTATCGTCCGGGATCTCCAATCTTCCTTATGGGACCGGCTCCTGAACCTGCTCTCCTGCTCGAACTTGTAGGCCCTCCGTGCTCCTCGAACCGTAATCGAACCTCTCCACTCGCTCTGCCTTTGACCTCGTGTCTGTGTGAAACTGTGTGTTCTTTTTTAATGTCTCTTTTCCCCCAACAGTTATACTGTTTTCTTGCCCTTATCTTGGCGCCAAATCAGGGGTTTTCTTTTGTTAAAGTAATGGGCAGGCTGCTTTGACAAAAGCGGGTACTTTATTTTAATGTCTTGTAAATGAAACTAATGGGATCTGTCCTGTGTCCCTCTGAGTTTGGTACAGATAATAGGTTTTGTCTGTGCTCTGCGATTTCAGAGATGGGTTTGCGTTTTGCTAGCAATTAACACACCTTGAGGTGTAAATACTTTTGTTTTGACTTCGTTACTACTGTAACCATTTTACCATATCAATTGCAGTCAGTTCTGGAATCTTCTAATCGGTGGTGATTCAGGTTTCTTTAAGATACTGCAGTGGTATGTCCTTCTGAAATGAGTCATGTGATCTGCCAACTCCATCTTGTGTTCATAAAATGTGGCCATTTCAGGGGTTTTACAATGTAGACTGTATTATCCTGGATTTTTGCGAATCCTACAGTCCCCCCTGTGATACAATGGACATCTCAAATCGTCTGTTGTATCATGAATGTTTTAGGGTGAGCATAAATCCGTTCCCCCCCCCCCCAACTGACCTTCCCCGTAGTTTACCTGACTATGGAGTGTACCTCGCACACGCACTTTCCTCATCCCGAAAACGGAGTTGAGTAGATATCCCCTACCGGAGAAACATTTATGCTATGTACAGACTCACCTTAGAGTCATAACCCGACGCAACACAATCTTTGCTTTAATACACCAAAAACAGATGGAATAAAAACATTTAGCTACACGGGCGAGTCCCCGTTTATGCTGACATAGTGGCCCCGCCAATTCCGCTGACTAGGGAACTCCCTGTCTTGTCCCTTCCTCCTACACTGGACACAGACCAGGTACAGAACGATCCCTACCTGGCACACCACTAAGATGTGGGAAGCCAGTCTGACCCATGATGGGATCTCTATATTATCAAAAAGGTCCCACCATGGTGGAACCACTATGTCTTGGATTTTTGCCCCTATGTCGGTGGTTTTCTGCTCTAAAGTAAAGAAGTGCTTCTGAGAGACAGTAACTGCTTTCAGCAGTTCGGATAAATGTTCTGGGAGAGGGGGAATTGTGAAACCAAAGTGGGCCACGTACTTCTGGAGATCGATGAAGTTCTCCTTGACAGTGAGGTGAACAGTGGATGGTTCAG
Organism: Somniosus microcephalus; assembly: GCF_052327205.1. Classification (NCBI taxonomy): domain Eukaryota; kingdom Metazoa; phylum Chordata; class Chondrichthyes; order Squaliformes; family Somniosidae; genus Somniosus; species Somniosus microcephalus. The sequence continues at coordinate 79,421,355 of NC_140990.1, forward strand.
GGATCGGGATAATCCGCAGCTGTGCCACTTGAACTACTGCCTCGGGTTTGAAACAGAAGCTGCTTTCACTGACCGCGCACCAGCCGTGCTGTCCGTGCCGGTAGTGAGACGCTGCGGTGGTGACACAATATGTCCCACCTCCTATGTATGCCACCTGTGGGGGAACATGGTCCTGTGTCATGGCTTCCATGGTGCAATTGATAGGCTTAGCGTCAGCAGAACTGAACCCGCACTGTGGTGTTGAATAGGCATTCAAGTGCTGGGGACACAGGATTATGTGTGCTCCCCGGCTACGGCACCCCGAGAGGTCAGTCCCCATCATAGCATGCTCCCACTTAATGACTTAGGGTGGGACCTCTGCGAAACGGACGTGTGCTCCCCCCCGAATGACTCCAATGTTCACCACCCTATACACCGGCGCAGGTCGGGCCGCCCTACTCATTACTGGGATCCGCACGACGACCCCCATGATGGTGTGGTTAGAGCGACCACAGTCCACCGGGACTGGGTAGGCCTCAGAAGCGAGCCGGAGTTGGCACGGACTCAACGCGTTCTCAAAGGGGTGGAGGGCTGCGAGGTGTTTGTTACTGATCCAGGAGGGGACCAAACCCTGTTTTAAGTCCTCCAGATTGCTGCGGCCCTCGCCCAGCAACCATGCTCCGTATAGTACGCACACCTCATTCTGGGCAGCCTGATCTGAGGCGTTCCTGTCCTCCCTAATGAGAGCATTGACCGTCCGAGCCTGCTTCTCCAGCTCTGCTATGATTTCTTTTAAATGGAGAGTCATAGCCTGGTCCTCATGGAGCTCCGAACCCACCACCCGATTTTCGTCCGTGAGGATCCCCCTCAACTGGGTCTTTAACCCGTTAACCTGCCGTTGCAATTCGATGTCGTCCATACTATTTATGTTGGACGACCCAGTGTTAAACCCTGTGAACCAGTCATTCACGGCGCCCCTTCTTTGTCTCCCCAATTGCTCCCATTCCTTGTGGCCCTCGGTGTAGAGTTCGGTTCTATTGACCCCCCACGAAGTCAAACTCGTAAAACTTCTGCAGGGTCTCTTTCAGCAGGGCCTGATACAGCCTTGCCATTTCTACAGGGCACCATTCCAGCAGGTGCACCTCGGTCAGGTTGAGGATGACCGAGGCCACCGCGTAATGGACCCCCTGATAGGCCATTTGGTCAGTGGGAACTAATACTAACCCGTTCCCTGGTCCCTTGGTGGTGGTGGGGCATCCCTCTGCTACCGTCCGTGGTGTCTGGGTCGTGGGCAGGGGCTGTCGGGGGCGGGTCACTAGCTCAGTGGCATTAACCGCGATTGGGGAGTAGGGAACCGCGCATGCGTCCAAGCACGATTCCCAGTCTATCCCCCTCCCGTTATCTTGCCACTGGCTGTGGAAAATGATGGAAACACCTGTGGGGCAGACTTTCTCTGAACCCCACATACACACGTAAATCCCCTGATCGGGTTCCCACCATTTATCCCAGCACACTGTCAACCCTCCCTGGGTCCCTATGATAGTCCGGTGAGTGTTGTTCCCTAACCTTTCCCACTTTCCTCTGGGGTTCCCCATGACCCTGCTCAGTTTCCTGAGCCACCACCACCTATCCAGGGGGACGTACCCCCTGCAGGTTAGGCAAATACGTTTCCCCACAGTCACACTGATCCGCATGGCCTGGATCTTGATCCAAGGACACGACAAAGAGACCTCCCCGTATGTGACGCTAGTTTCGCTTGAATATTTCGTGGCGTTCGAGCCCAGCCATCCGGGCCAGTTGCCCTCGTGGGTGTACCCAGCGACTTCCTCTGCTTCGCGCAGGCCCTGCCCGTCGTGGGCCAGAGGCGCAGTTTCCCCGGAGCATCCAAAGATACGGTGATCCTCCGTTTCTCCTCTCCAGGTGACGTTGAGGCCCACCAGGGCCGCGAGGATGATGCCTCCGACTGGCATCATCTTGTTATGATCTGGCGGAGAGATAAAAAAAGGTTTCGAGCCGGGCTCCCTGGGCTCCTCGGTTTGGGTGCAGGGTGAGTGGGTCCCGCGACCCTAGCTCACCTAAAACTTGCCACATTCTATCGTTCCAAAGTGCTACCATACTTCCAGAAGACCACATTACTTATTTTCTAAAATTACAATAAACTAAACCTTATTACCCAAAACTATATAAATATATACATCTGCCGCCCGTCTCCGGACGGCCAGCTTATAATCTGCGGGGACCGTCGCAGGCCTCCCCCTGCTGCGTTCCCACATCGGTCTCAGCTGCTGGTCCCTGGCAGCCCGTGGCTGCTGGCTGTGGACCGTTTAAACTTCTCGCAGCTTTCTTCCGGGGGGTCCCTCTTGTGAAAACCGGCGACCAAACCTTCTTCAGTTACGGTTTTCTATTTGACCGTCTAAAGGTCACCACATATGAGGCTTCCTCGTAGGTCGGACCCTTGGCTGGAGTTTTGGCCCTGGCTGCAGTCCGTGGCTTCCCCACGACTGCCGGCTGTGGGCTTCCTCCCGCAGGCTCCGCCTCCCTAGGCTCTGGGTCAGCGGCAGGCACCTCTCCGCTACCTGGGACTCCAGGTTGAGAGTCTCCGCCCCCAGACGCCACCTCTCTAATGCTGCACTCAGGGGCAAGACCTAAGACCTCCGGCTCCTCCCCTTCACCGCAGTCGGGGGCGGGACCTCCGTCCTCCGACTCGGCTTCCTTGTGACCAGGGACAGGGCCTAGGACCTCTGGGTCCTCCCCTTCTGGGTGATCAGGGACAGGACCTAGGACCTCCGGCTCCTCCCCTTCTGGGTGATCAGGGGCAGGACCTAGGACCTCCGGCTCCTCCCCTTCTTGGTGACCAGGGACAGGACCTAGGACCTCCGGCTCCTCCCCTTCTGGGTCCCAGAACAATGGGGGAGTCTCCCGTGTGGACGGGACAACTCCTCCCCTCACGCAGGCTGCTCGTCCAGCCTGTGTGACCTGCGGCTGCAGCTCCCCTGCAGTTTTTAATACTTTGCTGCCTTTTTCATCCCCCGCTGCCTGCTTCCCTGCCTCCGGCTTAAACAGCTTACATTGATTGATGTGAAACCATTTTGTGCGCCGGGGTAGTTTCACAGCATACACCATGGGGCTGGCCTGATCTACGATGCTGTAGGGACCCATGTAAAGTGGCTCACAACTCCCCACACGGGCGAAGTTCCTTACCATCTCTAGATCCCCTACCTCCCAGCGATGGGTTTTACTGGGCTCGAGCAGCATCCTATTTCCCTGATGCTGCCTCCCCATGTTACCTGCGGCCCCCTCATAGATCCTTTGGAGGCGTTCAAGGAGCGTGCGGGCGAATTTGTCCCGATTCACCTCCCTTAGCTGCCCCTCCGTTAGGACTGGGGCCAGGACATGGGTGGGGGTTCTCATGACCCTCCCGGTCATGAGCTTATGCGGAGAGTACCCCGTACTCTTCGACTGGCTGGAGCGGATCCCCATGAGGACAAGAGGCAGGACTTCTGCCCACCTTTGGGGCGAACCCATTATCTCTTTCCTCATTTTTTCTTTTAAGGTGCGGTTCATCCGCTCCACAATCCCCGATGACTGTGGATTGTAGGCTACGTGCCATTTCCCCTGAATGCCCAGCAGCATCAGGGTGTTCTGCATTACTTGGCCGGTAAACTGGCTTCCCTGATCGCATTCCACGAACTGGGGCAGTCCCCATCTCGAGAACACCTCCCGCACCAAGATTCTCGCAGTCCCTAACGCTGTGGCTGTTCGGCAGGGGAAGGCTTCAACCCATTTAGAGAACACGTCCACCAGAACGAGGCAGTACTTATAGCCTCCCTGGGTGGCGGGTAAGGGCCCGATATAGTCAATTTGGATTGACTGCCATGGTCCCTCTACCCTCCTAACGTGTCCCATCGGCACCTTCCTCCTGTGAGGGTCGGGGTTATTTGCCGCGCACACAAGACAGTTCGCGCAAAACTCCCGGACGTCCTCCCGGAGTCCTGGCCACCATCCTGCTTGTTCCACCCGCTGCCAGGTGACCTCAGGCCCGGGGTGCCCTGCTCCTGGTCCCTCATGGGCCAGTTGAAGGAATTCCCTCCGGTGCTGCTGAGGCACCACCCACTGCTCTTCTTTAAACAGCATTCCCTCTCTTATGGACAGGGATGCTGCACCATACGGGCCTTCCATTTTCTTCCCCTCGCTAACCGCGTTAAATACCCCTCTCAGGGCAGGGTCCTGAGATTGGACCGATTTGAGGTCCGGGGCTAGCGCTACCCCTACACTCTTCTGGATCCCATCCCTGCCTTTTACAGCTGCCACTGGTCCGGACCCGTAGGGGTCCCAGAAAATGCCGGTCTGGGCACCCTCTCTCGCCAGTGCGTCAGCTCGCTGGTTCCCCTGACCGCGAGGTTCTGTGGAGGAGTGAGCCTTCACCTTGTGGATGAAGACCTCACCCTTCTCCCCCACGGCGGCCAGGATCTTCTCCAGCAGGGGCTTTACCACCAAGGGTCTCCCATCCGCGGAAGTGAATCCGCGACGGGACCAGATGGCCAGGTATTCGGTACACGAATTGCATGTAAACATGCTGTCTGAGCAAATCGTGTACGGGGTAGGGAAAACTTCGGGATGGGTAACCACATACGCCACAGCAGACAGTTCTGCCTGCTGGGCGCTCATGGTACTGGGGAGTTTAATCGCCAACGCAATGTCAGCCGTTGGGTCATACACTCCGAACCCCGTGAGCCGCTTTCCAGCGGATACTGTGCTGGAACCATCCACGTAAATCTCACGGCCGGTGGGATGTATCCCAGCCCGGAGATCAACGTCGACCTCCCATACCCCTTCAACGGAACATTGATGGGCTGTCCCAGGGTAAGCCAGGTTGGCAGCTAACCTGGGCTTGCACAGGCCTCGTACCCGCAGATCCATTTGTGAGAGGAGTAGGGTCCAGTGCGCAATGCGGGCACTGCTTACTGTCCCATCCTTAATCCTCCCATCCAAAAGCATCTTGGTGGGCGTGTGGTGTGTGAGGAGGGTGATGGGGGAGGTGCCTGTGAAGATGGCGGATCTTTTCACAGCCCAGTGTGTGGCCAAGAGGTGCCGCTCACAGACCGAGTAGCTCCTCTCCACGTCGGTGAGCACCCTGGAGGAGTAAACCACGGGTCTCAGCTTGCCATGTCGCTCCTGGAGCAACACAGCACTCAGACTGTCCCCGCTGGCCGCCACCTCCAGGAAGAGCTCCCTTCCCCCATCTATCGCTCCCAGGGCCGGTGCGGTCTGCAGCTTTCTTTTTAGGAGCTCGAACGCGGCCTGGCATCCTTCATCCCATGACCACTCCACTCCCTTGTGCAGGAGTCGGAGTAGTGGGGCTGCCATGGCTGCATAGTCCTCCATGAAGTCTTGGCAGTACCCGGTTAGCCCTAGAAACGACCTCACAACCTTTATGGTGACGGGGACCGGTAACTCCTGTACCGCCTCCCTCCTAGCCCTATCGATGGCCCTTTCTCCGGCGCGGATGGTCAGCCCCAGGAACTTGCCTTCCTTTTGACCGATCTGCGCTTTCTTTGGGTTGACTTTGAACCCCCTTCTGGTCAGTAGTTCCAACAGTTCAGCCAGCAGTGGGCCGTGCTCCCCGACCGTGTCGGTAAACAGGAGCAGGTCGTCCACGTACTGTACTAACTGAAGGGGCTGACTGATCTCCTTCAAGCTGTCCGCCATGCATTGGTGGAAAATGCTGGGACTATTGTGGAAGCCTTGTGGCAAGCAATTCCAGGTATACTGTTGCCCTCTGAAAGTAAAGGCAAATTTATACTGGTCCTCCCTCCGCACAGGGATCGACCAGAACCCATTGGAAATATCCAGCACCGTGAACGTGGTCGCGGATGCGGGGATACTCCCAATGAGGTCGGCCACTGCTGCCACTGTGGGGGCACATGCGGGGATGTTGCTGTTCAACACCCGATAGTCCACCATGGCTCTCCAGGAATTGTCCAGTTTCTTAACCGGCCAAAGCGGAGAGTTCACATGGGTGGCTATAGGCCTCAGCACCCCCTGCTGTACCAGCGCTGATATGGCCACCTCCATATCAGCCTCTGCTTCCTTTGGGAAGTTGTACTGCTTCTGGGGCCGGGCCATGGGATCCCCATCTACCCTAAACTCAAAGCCAGCAACCCTCCCACAGTCGTGTTTGTGCGTGGCGAACGCACCTAACTGAGCCTGCACCTCGGCTCTAAATACTTCTGGGATACCCTCCATCATTTCACCGAGGTCGTAACTCCCTTTCGGCTTCATGGTACACAGGGTTCTCTTTCCATCCTTTCCCGGGATTACTACCACTCCACTTTCCTTTCCGGTGTTGGCCCCCCAAAGGCAATGGTTCCTGAGGTCCATGAGGATCCCATGGCCCACGATGAAGTCGGCCCCTAGGATCCCCTTCCCTCCCTCCGCATCCCATCTCGCCAGGACACATGTCCACTTTGTCTGGAGTGTGCCCAGGCGGATCGAGAGCGGCCTGGAGAACGCACCCGTCTGCTCCGCCCCTGTGAACCCCGATAGGACGTATGGAACCCCGTTAGACAGAGGTGAGGTGGTGGGATTCTCCGTATGGATCACGGTGCATGAAGCTCCCGCATCCAACAGATAAGTCCCCGTTTCCTTCTCTACCTCCATCTGCACGAGCGGTCTCTTCCATCCGTTGTACTGGAGCGCACATAGATAGATGGGCTGCGCAGGCTCCAGTCATTGCGGGCCACTTTGGGAAGGGGTTGGGGGAACCGCTGGACCGGTGGTGGCTGCTATCTTTCCCTTAGTGAGGACCAATGACCTCACTGAAGCCAGCAGCAAGTCCAGCAACTCTGGAGGGACAGTTGGCTCCGTCTCTCTCTCTGGGGCAGAGGTCGGGGGTGCGGCCGGGGCTTGGGCTGGGGCTGTGGGGACCTTTTCCCTTGTGTCCTTCCAGGGATTCTTACAGTCCCTGCGCCAATGCCCCTCCTTCCCGCAGCCGTAGCACGTTTGTCGGCTTTGGTTGGGACGGCTCCCTTCCTGGCGCCACTCTTTACGGGGCTGGTCACCAGGCCTGACCTCACAAACCTTCCCGTTTTGCTGGGGTGTCTCACTATCCCTCCCATTTCTAAAGGTGACGGTGAGTTGGCGGATCACTGTCGCCTCCGTGGTCAGAGGGTTTCGGGGGTCGAACCAGGCCATTGCCTGCATTCGAACGCGGGGCAGGGAGTTATTCATCAGGCACCTGAGCCAGTGGACTAACTGGTCCCTGTCCAGGTTCGCTCGCGCCGGCATTCCCGGGCACGCACACTGGTAGACTGGCCACAGCCTGTCCGCGAATGCCTGCGGGAATTCCCCGGGGAGCTGGACTGTTTTCTCCACCCGGGTGAACGGGCTCCCCTCGTTCATCCCCATGGCCTCCAGGATCTCGTCCTTCAGCCTGCCATAATTTTCCTGACCCCTCTTACACCCATCGGGTAGCGTCTGGAGGAGATCGCTACCCAGGGCGAACAACATCATCTTGGCCTTCTCTGCCTCGTCGCAGTCGTTAACACAGGCCGCCTGCTCTATCTCCCTAAAGTGAAGAGAATGGTCCCCCTTCATGGTGAACTTGGGGATGTAGCTCACCATGGAGCGCAATTGTTGCGCACCGTGTGGCACCAGGAATTGGTTCTGGAGGTCCCCAGGTTCCCCGTCGTCACCGGGTGGTCTGTACCTCCGTTGTGTCACGGGGTACACCGGTCCCGGTCCCTGATTCTCTCTCGGGCTACCCTGGTCTACCTTGGATTCTTCATCCTCCACCCCCTCCTGATCCCAGACCTCTGGAAAACTAGGGGCTAGGGGTGGTGGCTGTGAAATCTCGGGTTCCCTAACCCATTTTGTTCTGGGGGCTGCCTGCGGGACTTCCCTGCTTGGGTTACCGTTGAACTCAGCCTGGCCGACCTTGGGGCTAATGAGGCATATCATCCCCTTTGCCCTGGCCAATGCCAGATTCAGACTTTCTATTTCCTGCCTACAGGGGCCGTGGTCTGCCTCCTCAAACCCTTGAGCGCAGGCCAGCTTATAGGCTGCTTTTACTTCGCCTACCTTTTCCTCCTGTGCCTTCAGTTCCCCTGTAAGGCGGCTAATCTCTGTTTTTAATCTCCTCTCTTTCTCCCTGGATTCTCTTGCCTGATACTCTACGTGTTCTACCCTGAACCTAGCGCTCCCCTCCAGCTCAGCTATCTTGCCCTCCAGCCTTTCTACCTTCCCCCGATGGTCCAGGACCATCGCTGCCCTCTCTTGGCTTATGGCCTCCAGAGCCACTAGCACCTTCCCTTCCGCTGCAACCTTTTCCTGCAGCTCCCGGGACAAATGCTTAATTTTGGTTTCCTTACTGGCCACCGCGTGGTCCAGTACCAGAACCTGCCTTTTATAGCACATAAGCCACACCGCTTTTTCAATGCCCTTGTGGTGCTCTTTACTAGCCGTCCACTGGACGGCTGCCTTTAGGGGACGCTCGGCTCCTTACAGGTCATATACCCATTTTTTTGCTACATTTACTTTGTCACACACATAGGAGGATAACCTGTCCTCCATAACATCTGTCTCACCCGAGTCTTTGTCCACCACACAAGGGTTCTGTAGCCAGTGTCCCATCTGGGTCGCCATTCTGTAAGGGGTCATTTTAACGAGCTTGTGGTGTGCGAGATCGGTTTTTGATTTCACACTGCTCGTGAGCGGTTCCGAAGCACTCCCCCCTCACCGGTTCTAGACACTGGGCTTATTGCCAGACCACCTTGATGTGTTGGCCCAACTTGTGACTCGGAAGACAAATGGATCAGGTGAGACAAGGTAAGTTTTAAATCAAAGGTATCTTTATTTTTAAGGAGAATAAAACATAGAGAATGAAGAAACAATGCAGACAAAAATCATGAACACGCCTCTCAATGGGAACTAAAATTTAACACACAAGAGTTACTTTGACTATCATAATACATCAATTCTAGATCAGCGATATAATAAAACGGGGGTGGAGAAAGCGCACGGCACAACGAAGGATGAATAACACTCCCGAATTACAAAGCCCTTAATATTAAAAACCCTCCCATCTCTACAGTATACCTCAACTAGACCAGCTAGGTGGAGTTGGGCCTCTATGCTCACCAGGGTTTTTAAAACTGTCCTTGACCTTGGTGCTCCTGTATCGTCCGGGATCTCCAATCTTCCTTATGGGACCGGCTCCTGAACCTGCTCTCCTGCTCGAACTTGTAGGCCCTCCGTGCTCCTCGAACCGTAATCGAACCTCTCCACTCGCTCTGCCTTTGACCTCGTGTCTGTGTGAAACTGTGTGTTCTTTTTTAATGTCTCTTTTCCCCCAACAGTTATACTGTTTTCTTGCCCTTATCTTGGCGCCAAATCAGGGGTTTTCTTTTGTTAAAGTAATGGGCAGGCTGCTTTGACAAAAGCGGGTACTTTATTTTAATGTCTTGTAAATGAAACTAATGGGATCTCTCCTGTGTCCCTCTGAGTTTGGTACAGATAATAGGTTTTGTCTGTGCTCTGCGATTTCAGAGATGGGTTTGCATTTTGCTAGCAATTAACACATCTTGAGGTATAAGTACTTTTGTTTTGACTCCGTTACTACTGTAACCATTTTACCATATCAATTGCAGTCAGTTCTGGAATCTTCTAATCGGTGGTGACTCAGGTTTCTTTAAGATACTGCAGTGGTATGTCCTTCTGAAATGAGTCATGTGATCTGCCAACTCCATCTTGTGTTCATAAAATGTGGCCATTTCAGGGGTTTTACAATGTAGACTGTATTTTCCTGGATTTTTGCGAATCCTACACGCTCTTGGTGCAGTGGCGATTCTAGCACCCTGTCGTCAGTTGATTCTTCAGCTTCCAATGCTATTGTTTCTGAGGTAGATGCGACCTGTACGTCGGGTTCCTCACCAGGTACGTATAGCCGAGACATGGGTTTGACTCGTTCCTGTGACTCTAGGATCTGGTCAGCATGGCGTCTCACAATGTTCTCCCCAACATCCACTGTGTACATTAGTGACCCCTGCTGTGTGCATATCGTTCCTGGTTGCCATTTCTCTGTTCGGTAGTCGCGGGCCAAGACGGGTTGCCCTACATTGAAGCTCCTTGTCGGCTTCTCATTGATGTGCTGGAATTGCTTACTCTCAACATCTCTTCGTACATTTGGTCTGAGCAAATCCAGACGAGTTCTCAACCTTCGGTTAAAGAACACCATGGCCGGGGCCTGGTTGGTGACTGCATGTGTCGCATTTCTGTAGGCTAACAGGAAATTGTCCACCTTATGCTGCAGTGGAATGTCATCATCGCACATGGCCTTTACTGCTTTTTTAAAGGTTTGTACGAACCTCTCAGCCAATCCATTTGTGGCTGGATGATACGGGGCGGATGTGTAATGCCTTACCCCATTCCTTTTCATAAATCTTCAAAACTCTTCGGACACAAACTGTGGTCTGTTATCAGAGCAAATCTGCTCTGGCAAGCCGTTCCTGGCAAAAATGGTCCATAGGACTGCAATAGTTTTCTCCGTGGTGGTGGAGGACATTTTGATCACCTCAGGCCATTTCGAGTGCGCATCCACGGCTATTAAAAACATTGAGTCCATGAATGGACCAGCAAAATCAATATGCATCCCGTTGCCATGGAGATGAGGGCTGATACGCTTATCAATTACTCCATAAAAGGCGATGAATTAGGAAAGTAATGAAGAGGTTTTATTAACTAAAGAACAGAGCATGCTTCTCGTGGCCAACTGGTTCCAAGAAGGAAGTGGGTTGCCGAAACACCCACCTTTATACCTGGTCATGTGGGCGGAGCCAGCTGAGGCGTGCATTGGTACACAGCGCCAACCAGAGGTAACAATATGCAATAACGATAACAGTAGGATACAATAACAGTGGTTTACCACATTCACCCCTTGTTTAAAATTTAGTCCGGCGGGGTGAAGTGTACTACAAGTTCGTGTAGGTAAGTCTATCAGGAGGCCTTGTATGACGTCCTGATCGTCGTGGTGGCGGCGACGGTGGTGCAGTATCCAACGTCGAATCTGGTGTCTGGGTGGTCAACGAAGGGTCCTGGGGCTCCGGCATGCCGTCTACAGGGGTTGGGTTAGGAGAAGTGGTGGGGGATAACGGTGGTAATTCAGGGGCACCCGAGGGTGCGAGGTCTCGTATGGAGACCGTGTCCTCCCGCCCGTCTGGGTACGCCACGTAGGCATACTGGGGTTTGGCGTGTAGGAGGTTCACCCTCTCGACCAGGGGGTCCATTTTATGGGTCCTCACGTGCCTCCACAGTAGGACGGGCCCAGGAGAAGTCAGCCATGTCGGTAGCGAGGTTCCCGATGTGGACTTCCTGGGGAAAATGAACATTTGCTCATGAGGGGTGGCATTAGTGGCAGTACAAAGCAGTGACCGGATGGAGTGGAGCGCCGCAGGGAGGACCTCCTGCCAGCGAGAGGTTGGAAGGCCCTTAGATTTTAAGGCTAAGAGGACGGCCTTCCAAACCGTCGCGTTCTCTCTTTCCACCTGGCCGTTCCCCCGGGGGTTGTAGCTGGTGGTCCTGCTCGTAGCAATACCTCTCGCGAGCAGGTACTGACGAAGTTCGTCGCTCATGAAAGATGAGACCCTGTCGCTATGTATATAGCTAGGGAACCCGAACAGGGCGAAGAGATCATTCAGACATTTGATGACCGTGGTACTGGTCATGTCTGGGCAAGGGATGGCGAACGGGAAATGGGAGTACTCATCAATTATGTTGAGGAAGTACACGTTGCGGTCAGAGGAGGGGAGGGGCCCTTTAAAATCGACGCTCAGGCGCTCAAAGGGGCGAGTGGCCTTGATCAGGCTTGCTCTGTCTGGCCTATAAAAATGCGGTTTGCACTCGGCACAGATTTGGCAGTTCCTGGTCATGGTCCTGACCTCCTCGATGGAGTAGGGCAGGTTACGGGATTTGATGAAATGGAAGAACCTGGTGACCCCTGGGTGGCAGAGCTCATTGTGGAGGGACTGCAGTCTATTAACCTGCGCGTTGGCGCATGTACCACGTGATAGGGCTTCTGGGGGCTCATTGAGTTTCCCGGGCCGGTACAAGATATCGTAATTGTAGGTGGAGAGTTCAATTCTCCACCTCAAGATCTTGTCGTTCTAGATTTTGCCCCTCTGCTTATTATTGAACATAAAAGCAACTGAACGCTGGTCAGTGAGAAGGGTAAACCGTTTTCCGGCCAGGTAATGCCTCCAGTGATGCATCGCTTCCACAATAGCCTGGGCCTCCTTTTCGACAGAGGAGTGTTGAATCTCGGGGCCCTGGAGGGTCCTTGAGAAAAAGGCCACGGGTCTCCCTGCCTGGTTAAGGGTCGCAGCTAGGGCGAAGTCGGATGCATCGCTCTCCACTTGGAAGGGGATGGACTCATCCACTGCGTGCATTGTGGCCTTCGCAATATCGCTCTTGATAAGAGTGAAGGCTGCACACGCCTCTGGTGTCAGGGGGAAGGAGGTGGATTTGATGAGGGGTCTGGCTTTGTCCGCATAGTGGGGCACCCACTGAGCATAGTAAGAGAAAAATCCCAGGCATCTCTTCAGTGCTTTTTGGCAGTGGGGGAGGGGGAGCTCCATAAGGGGGCGCATTCTGTCGGGGTCGGGCCCGATGACTCCGTTCTCCACTACGCAGCCGAGAATGGCAAGGCGTTTGGTACGAAACATACATTTCTCCTTATTGTACGTTAGGTTCAGCCGCTGGGCCGTACGGAGGAATTTTTCTAGATTAGCGTCATGGTCCTGCTGGTCGTGGCCGCAGATGGTGACGTTATCCAGGTAGGGAAAGGTGGCCTGCAGCGCGTTCTGGTCAACCATCCGGTCCATCTCCCTTTGGAAGACCGAAACCCCGTTGGTAACGCCGAAGGGAACCCTAAGGAAGTGGTAGAGGCGGCCGTTCGCCTCGAAGGCAGTATACTGGCGGTCCTCATGGCGGATGGGGAGTTGGTGGTATGCTGACTTAAGGTCAATGGTGGAGAATACTCTGTATTGCGCAATCTGATTGACCATATCAGATATGCGAGGAAGGGGGTATGTGTCCAGCTGAGTGTACCGGTTTATGGTTTGGCTGTAGTCAATGACCAGGCGGCGTTTATCGGTGGTTTTAACGACTACAACCTGGGCTCGCCAGGGGCTGGTGCTCCCTTCGATAATGCCCTCCTTCAGGAGCCGCTCCACCTCAGAGCTAATAAAAGCTCTGTCCCCGGCGCTGTACCGCCTGCTCTTGGTAGCGATGGGTTTACAGTCGCGGGTGAGGTTAGCGAACAAGGAAGGGGGGGGACTTTGAGTGTGGAAAGGCTGCAAGTGGTGTGCAGCGGGTGATTTAAAAGGTGTTGGTTGCAGACTGTGAGTGGGGGGAGGGGTCCACCGTATGCTAATGTGACACTTTTAAGGTGGCACTGAAAATCAAACCCTAGCAGCACGGCAGCGCAAAGACGGGGCAGGGCAAGAAGTTTAAAATTTTTATATTCTGTGCCCCTAACCGAAAGGGTCACCACACAGTAGCCGCCGACGTCCATTGAATGGGACTTAGACGCCATAGAAATCTGATGGCGCGTTGGCAGGACCGTGAGGGAGTGGCTACGTACCATGTCGGGGTGAATAAAACTCTCTGTGCTCCCGCTGTCAAATAGGCAAGTGGTGGCGCGGCCGTTTACCGTGATGTCCATCATGGACCTGGACAGATGATGAGGCAGGGCTTGATCCAGCGTAACGGAGGCCAGCGTATGGCTTAGTGAGTCGATATGGTCGTCCGACGAGACGGTGGTCGAGTCCGGAGACAAAATGGCGGTTGAGTGCGGTGGACAAAATGGCGGCGGCCATGATTCAGGTCCCCACGCGGCCGGAGGTGCACAAAATGGTGGATAAGATGGCTGCCCCCACGGTTCGCACGCGGCGCTGCTGGCGTTCGCGGGTTTCCCCCTGCAGGCATCGGTGTAATGGCCTTTCTTCCCGCAGCCCGAGCAGATAGCGGTCTTAGCCGGGCAGCGCGCTCTAGGGTGTTTTAACTGGCCACAGAAATAGCATTTTTGGGCCTGGTTACGGGGCATCGCTGCAGTTGGTACCGGGGGCGGCGGTCCCGGTTGATTTCGGGACATCGCTGCAGCAGTTGGTACCGGGGGCGGCGGTCCCATGTCCCAAGGTCGCGATGGCCATGGCGTGGCGCCGTTACGTGAGTATGCTTCGAGGTTTCGGTGGGCCGCATCTAACGAGAGCGCAAGGGCTACGGCCGTCTTCAGGTCGAGCTCCTTGCTTTCGAGCAGTCTCTGCCGGGAGTAGTCGGACTGGAGGCCCCTAACGAAGGCATCACAGGTAAGTCCCTCCGCGTGCCCCGCAGCCGTTACCTCCTTACAGTCGCAGTCCCTGCAGAGTGTCTGTAACGCCTGTAAAAATGCCTCTACCGATTCCCCCGGTTGCTGCCTGCGGGATCCCAAGAGGTGTCTGGCGTAAATCGTGTTCACTGGGCGTGTGTATTGCCCTTTAAGTAGTTCGAGGGCCGCCGTGTACGTAGTAGCGTCCCGGATGAGTGTATATACTTGAGGGCTCACCTGGGCGGTCAAAACTTTTAGTTTGTTCTCCTCCGATGTCACGGCGGAGGCTTCTAGGAAGGATGCAAAGCAGCTCAGCCAGTGTTCGAAATTGGTCGATGAACCCGCTGCTTGAGGGTCGAGGTCCAGGCATGCTGGTCTGAGGGCTCACAGCAACGCCTGCTGTTGTTGCTGTTCAGGTGTCGACATTTTACTTTTAGTTAATAAAATTGATACGCTTATCAATTACTCCATAAAAGGCGATGAATTAGGAAAGTAATGAAGAGGTTTTTATTAACTAAAGAACAGAGCATGCCTCTCGTGGCCAACTGGTTCCAAGAAGGAAGTGGGTTGCCGAAACACCCACCTTTATACCTGGTCATGTGGGCGGAGCCAGCTGAGGCATGCATTGCTACACAGCGCCAACCAGAGGTAACAATATGCAATAACGATAACAGTAGGATACAATAACAGTGGTTTACCACAAGGGCCACTCCCATGGGTGTAGAGGGGCATGTGGTGGTGCATTTTGGACCTTCTGGCATCCTGAGCAGCTCTTTGTCAGGTCTTCGGTTTGCTGATCGAGCCCCGGCCACCACACATAAGCCCTAGCAAGGCTTTTCATTTTCACCCCTCCCAGATGACCTTCGTGAAGCTCATTGAGCACTCTCTCCCTTAGCTTGGGTGGAATTACCACTCGGAATCCACACATCAAGGTCCCCTGGCATACTGACAGCTGTTCTCTTCTGGATGAGAATGCTGGCAACAGTAAGTCGCCATGTGCTGGCCATCCCTTCACCGTCAAATCATATATCCGAGACAGTGTCGGGTCATTTCGGGTCTCCTTCTCTATACCAGCGTTAGTTACTGGCAAGCATTCAATTATAGTCGAATGAAATGTTTGACAGGATCCACTGCTGGTGCTTCCTCCGCAGTAGGCAGTGGCAGGCGTGATAGCCCATCAGCGTTTCCATGCTGTTTCGTGCCCTTATACTCGATTTCATATTGGTGTGCCCCTTGAAAAAGGGACCATCTTTGTAGCCATTGCGCAGTCATCACCGGAATGCCCTTCTTTGGATTAAAGATGGAGACAAGTGGTTGGTGGTCAGTCAGCAAGGTGAACTTCTGCCCGTGCAGATAGTGATTGAACTTTTTCACTCCCCACACTAGGCTGAGGGCCTCCCTGTCAATCTGGGCGTAGTTACGCTCGGCTGAGGTTAGTGACCGAGACGCAAAGGCTACTGGCCTCTCCGAGCCGTCCGGGAATTTGTGCGACAGCACCGCTCCAATGCCATAGGGTGATGCATCACACGCCAACCAAATTGGTAGTGCTGGGATGAAATGAGCCAACACCTCTTTTGATGTGATCAATGCTTTGCTCTTCTGGAAAGCTCGTTTACATTCGTCATTCCACTTCCATGGTACCCCCGTTGCAGTAGGGTATTCAGTGGGTGTAGTACGGTAGACAAATTCGGCAAGAACTTATGGTAGTAGTTCACCAGCCCGAGGAACGACCTCAGTTGTGACACATTTTCCAGTGCCGGAGCCTTGACTACTGCCTCAATCTTTTCAGGGGACTTATGTAACCCCTCTTTATCAATAACGTGGCCACAATACGAGATCTGCTTCTGGAAAAACTCGCATTTGTGGCGATTAGCTCGGAGCCCATATTCCTTCAATCTAGTGAACACCTGCTCCAGGTTGGCGAGGTGATCACTGTCATTTTCGCCTATGACCAGGATGTCGTCCAAATAACACTGGGTCCCTGGAATCCCTTGCAGGACTTGTTCCATTGCCCTTTGCCAAATAGCCGGAGCTGATGCTACCCCGAACACCAGCCAGTTGTATTGGTAGAGACCTTTATGAGTGTTGATCGTGAGGTATTGTTTCAAGGCTTCATCTACCTCCACTTGCAGGTATGCCTAGGCCAGATCAATCTTAGTGAAGCGTTTCCCTCCAGATAGCGAGGCAAAAATATCTTCAATCCGCGGAAGCGGATATTGTACCGTGTGAAGGACTGAGTTCACTGTCACCTTAAAGTCCCCACAGATGCGAACCTTCTTTGGTTCCCCAGGCGTATTACTTAATGACCTCTTCATTACATGAACAATGGGTGTAGCCCACTTGCTCCAGTCCACTTTGGACAGTACTCCTGAACGTTCCAAACCTTCCAGCTCTGCTTTGACGGCTGGGCGGATCGCATAAGGTACCGGTCTGGCCTTAAAAAACTTAGGGCTTGCATTTTCCTCTATTTTGATCGTCGCTATTATGCCTTTTAGTGTTCCGAGTCCCTGCTGGAACACTTCTTGTGCATCAGTTAGCATTTTTGACAGTCATCCAGGTGTGATGTCGTCATCCTTTTTGGCATCTACAGTCAGTGCTTGTATGGAATGCCAATCTAGCTGTATCTTCCGGATCCATTCACATCCTAGTAGTGGTGGTCCTCCATCTGGCAATACATATAGGTCCATTTTTGGTGTTTCCTTGCCGTTATATATAACTTTCACCCTTATTTTTCCTTTGGGGTAGACTTTTTGCCCCATGTACGTCTTCAAGACAATCTTTGTATCTCTCAAGGGTATATGTGAGAATAGCCGCTTGTAGTCCCTTCGGTTTATGACTGTTAGGGCTGATCCTGTGTCCAATTCCATTTTCACTTGGACTCCTGCTATCTTGAGCATGACCCAGATAGTTTGGTGATCCTCCATTTTGATCACATTATGTAGTTTCAGACAACCCAGCTCCTTGCTTCCGGAGTCTGTATCACTCTTCTGTTCGTCTGAACTACTTTCCGTCACCTTATGTACCTTCTTGTACTTCTGTGGAGATTTCTTGCTGCTGGTTTTCTTTCCCGACCTGCAGACTCTTGCTATGTGTCCTACTTTTCCACACTGTCTGCACACTTTGTCCTTGAACCAGCAATCATTATGGTCGTGTGTTGTTCTGCCGCAGCGATAGCACTTCACTGTTCCGTATGACATTTCATTTGTGCCATATTCTTGCGGTCTCCGTTGTATCTCTGCAGCACCCCGTGCTGCTGCTTCGTGTGATACTGCAATGCTGAAAGCCTTGTCCAGCGTAAGATCCTTTTCTGATAGAAGCTGTTTCTGGTTTCCTTCATTTGAAGCCCACACACAAACTTGTCCCTTAAAGTATCTGCTAGTCCCGTTCCAAACTGGCAGTGTTTCGATAGCTTGCGCAGTTCCGTTAAATACTCAGCATTACTTTCATCTTTATACTGGTTCCTTTTGTGAAACTTAAATCTTTCTGCTATCAGCAGCGGTGTGGGGTTTAAGTGGTCCAGTAGGATTGACACTATGTTTTCAAAATCCTTTTCTACTGGCTTCTCTGGGGTTACTAAGTTTCGTAGTAAGCCATACGTTTTTGCACTCATTGAATTCAACAATACCAGCGCTTTCTTGTCATCTGGCACTTCATTCGCCTTGCAGTATACTTCTATGCGTTCGACATATGTCGTCCAATCTTCGACTTCATTGTTGAACGCTGTGACACTGCCACTCTTTGGCATTTTTGGGTGTGGTTAGACTGGCTTAAAATGGCATCTCCCGCGCTTTCCTTTCTTCCCCACTGCGGCTTAAAATGGCGTCTCCAGTGCTGCTGCCAACGCCGCTCTCGGCGGTCCTCGTGGCAAATGGCAACGCCCTGTGGGTTTTGCGCACTACTCCTGCGCTGCTGCCAATGCCGCTCTCTGCGGTCCTCGTGGCAATGGCAGCGCCTCGCGTTTTCCTGCGCGCCTCTCTCCCCCGTTGACGCTGCTCGGCCCTTGAACACCGGCTGCGCTCTGCTCTCTCTCGTCTCTCTCCCCCGTTGACGCCGCTCGGTCCTGAACACCGGCTGCGCCCTGTGCACTCTGCCCTCTCTCTCTCCCCCGTCGACACTGCTCAGCCTTTTTCTGTGCCGCTCGGTCGGGCTCTAGCTCGCCGCTGTCCAGGAAGGGTCTGCGCAGTACCTGTTGCCAGCCCGTTTCGCTGGACCACCTTGACTGGAAAGCCAAGCCTGGCTCTCGACAGCCTCCCCTGCGATGCTCAAATCTCCGCTGGATGACTGGGCGGTTGCCCGTGGTCGACGCCCATGCTTCTGGACTCGACCTTCTTCCACTGTTCTCCAGGAGCGAATCCCTGGGAGGTGATGCAGAGTTGCAGGTAGGTTCGAATCTGCCTCGTCGCCAATGTTATGTCCGTGTATCTTAATGTGTCCTTCAATAATCGGACAACAGACTGCAGGGAACGATTCAACAGGTGTTTACTGAATGAGGGTTACTCTAGAACTAACTGTACAGATCACTACTCAGGGTTTATATACAGGTGTGGTCACTGCCGGTACTACAGTATACAGGAGCTGTAAAAAGTAGTTCTCTCCCTTAAGGTATATATACATTACATACATTACACATCCCACCTTCTGACACACCGACATGTTAACACCGGGGAGAGGCCATTTCCCTGCTGTGTGTGTGGGAAGGGATTCACTCAGTCATCTAACCTGCTGAAACACCAGCGAGTTCACAAGTGACTGCAGAGGTTGAATTCTGCTGTTATTGCTGCTGTTAATCACATCCAGGACTGAACCATATTCATTCGGACAGTTGGAGTTTGTTTCTGCTGATGTTAATAACCCCTATAACTAGGTTGGATTTTAATATTTTGATACCTGTCAAATAAATCAACTTTGTTTCAAACACACAGTGTGTTGAGTATTTGATTTCTCCAAGATAAGAGGAAACTAATTGATGTCCTGTTACTGACTGCTCCATTTTTGGGCCTTTTCTGCTTTCTAACTCTAGATTATTTCAGTTCTCATACCTTCGGTTACTCTCATGGACAAGTCCCAGCTCCCCATACCTTCCAGAGTGCCTCTCCCAGCCTTGGTATCCAGGGAAGGTATCGGTAACACGCCCGGGATCACTAAACACAAACCCAGTCTGTTAATCACTGTCAGCTACTGGACTTAGCGTGTGACCCACAGCATCTCTCTCACCTTCGATGTGTGAATAGAGCATCACGCCTCAGAACCTGGTTTTAAATTTAAATGCACGCAGAAAATGTATTGAACAAGAGATGAACAAGTAAACAGATCACGGCCCATCCTCCAGCTCTATATTGCAGGTCGATGAGACTCTGTTAAGGTGCCATGTGCTGCTGGACCGCTCTGCATTGTGCCTGTAATGAAAATAACTGAAGATTTGTCCCAGTGTAACCTTTGCTGTCATGAAATGAGTGTGTCTTTTAATGAGCCTCACGTCCTTGCTCATGTCGGCTGCAATTGTGTAGAAAGGGGATGTGTAAAGAGATGGTCTGTGTATGGAGATGTGAAAGAAGGAAACGGTGTGTGTGTGTGATAGTGACACAGCCTTGTGGTCACAGTCAGAACAATGACAGATATCCTTGTGGTTATAGTTTGGGCAGGGCCAGGTCAATAATGTAGTAAACAAGTTAAATATAAATATCGCCAGTGTAGTCGCAGCTTGTTAGAACAGACCTGGGGAAAAGAGAGCTCTGAATCCACTGTATTGTCTCTGTTCTCTGGATCGGGTAACTATACTCTGTCTGTATTTTTGCAGTGCTGTTAATAAAGTCAGTAAAAGACAATCTGTTGTTGTGAGCTTGATTATCTGGTGCATGAAATCACAAGACTCAAATTTTAGAGTCAACAAGATGAACAAGTAAACACATCATGGCCTAATACTCCAGCTCTATATTCACAGGAAAAAGTCTGTTATCACACTCCTCGAGTGGACAGAATAAAGAAAGATCCCAACTCGAAGAGCCTCTAGAATCATTTGTAAATATCTTTCAAATCCTGACTGATATCAATTGTCACTGTACATTCCATTGAAGTCAATGGAAGGTGAGAGAGGGGCTGGAGAGTAGGGGTGAAAGAGGAGTTGGGGTGAGGGGTTGGAGAGTAGGGGTGAAAGAGGAGTTGGGGTGAGGGGGGGTTGGGGAGTAGAGGTGAAAGAGGAGTTGGGGTGAGGGGGTTGGAGAGTAGGGGTGAAAGAGGTGTTGGGGTGAGGGGGTTGGAGAGTAGGGGTGAAAGAGGAGTTGGGGTGAGGGGTTGGAGAGTAGGGGTGAAAGAGGAGTTGGGGTGAGGGGGTTGGAGAGTAGGGGTGAAAGAGGAGTTGGGGTGAGGGGGTTGGAGAGTAGGGGTGAAAGAGGGGTTGGGGTGAGGAGGGTTGGAGAGTAGGGGTGAAAGAGGAGTTATGGTGAGGGGGGTTGGAGAGTAGGGGTGAAAGAGAAACATAGAAGATAGGAGCAGGAGTAGGCCATTCAGCCCCTCGAGCCTGCTATGCCATTCAATGAGATCATGGCTGATCATCCAAATTCAGTATCCCGTTCCCGCCTTCTCCCCATATCCCTTGATCCCTTTAGCCTTAAGAAATATATCTAACTCCTTCTTGAATATATTTAATGAATTTGCCTCCACTGCCTTCTGTGGTAGAGAATTCCACAAGTTCACCACTCTCGGGGTGAAGGAATTCCTCCTCTTCTCAGTCCTAAATGGCCTACCCCTTATCCTAAGACTGTGACCCCTAGTTCTGGACTCCCCGGCCATCAGGAACATCCTTCCTGCATCTAGTCTGTCCAGGCCTGACAGAATTTTATAGGTTTCGATGAGATCCCCTCTCAATCTTCTAAACTCCAGTGAGTACAAGCCCAATCGACCCAATCTCTCCCCATATGTCATTCCTGCCATCGCAGGTATTAGCCTGGTGAATCTTCGCTGCACTCCTTCCATGGCAAGTACGACCTTCCTCAGATAAGTCGACCAAAACTGCACACAATACTCAAGGTGCGGTCTCACCAAGGCCCTGTACAACTGCAGCAAGACATCCTTGTTTCTGTACTTGAACCGTCTTGCTACGAAGGCCAACATACCATTTGCCTTCTTAACCGCCTGCTGCACCTGCATGCTTACCTTCAGCGACTGGGCCACAAGAACTCCCAGGTCTCTTTGCACTTCCCCTTCTCCCAAGCTATTGCCATTCAAATAATAATCTGCCTTCCTGTTTTTGCCACCAAAGTGGATAACCTCACATTTATCCACATTATAGTGCATTTGCCATATTTCTGCCCAATCACCCAACTTGTCCAAATTGTACTGGAATTTAAACAACATCCTCCTCACAGCATACCCCCACACCCAGCTTTGTGTCGTCTGCAAATTTGGAGATACTACATCCAATTCCCTCGTCCAGATCATTAATATATATTGTGAACAGCTGGGGTCCTAGCACCGATCCTTGTGGTACCCCACTAGTCACTGCCTGCCACTCAGAAAACAACCCATTTATTCCAACTCTTTGCTTTCTATCTGCCAACCAGTTCTCTATCCAAGTCAATACCTTGCCCCCAAGCCCATGTGCCTTAATTCTACAAGCTAATCTCTTATGCAGGACCTTATCGAAAGCCTTTTGAAAGTCCAAATACACCACATCCACTGGTTCTCCCTTATCTATTTTACCAGTTACATCCTCAAAAAATTCCAGTAGATTAGTCAAGCACGATTTACCTTTTCTAAATCCATGTTGACTTTGTCCAATCATGTCACTGCTTTCCAAGTGCTCTGCTATTACATCTTTTATAATGGACTCTAGCATTTTCCCCACTACTGATGTCAGGCTTACCGGTCTATAATTCCCAGCTTTTCTCTACCGCCTTTTTTGAATAGTGGGGTAACATTAGCTACCCTCCAATCCATGGGTACTGTTCCAGAGTCTATCGAGTTCTGGAAGATGACCAGCAATGCATCTACTATCTCCAGGGCCACTTCCTTAAGTACCCTAGGATGTAGATTATCAGGCCCTGGGGATTTATCGGCCTTCAATCCCGTCAACTTCCCCAACACCATTTCCCTACAAATACTGATTTCTTTCAGTTCCTCCCCCTCATTAGTCCCTATGTTCCTGGACATCGCTGGGAGGTTATTTGTATCCTCCTTTGTGAAAACAGAACCAAAATATGTGTTTAATTGGTCTGCCATTTCTTTGTTCCCCATTATAAATTCCCCTGATTCTGACTGCAAGGGACCTATGCTTGACTTCACTAATCTTTTTCTCTTCGCATATCTATAAAAGCTTTTACAGTCAGTTTTTATGTTCCTTTCAAGCTTACTTCCATAATCTATTTTCCCTCACTTAATTAATCCCTTTGTCCTCCTTTGCTGAATCCTAAACTGCTCCCAGTCCTCAGGTTTGCTACTTTTTTTGGCGAATTTACATGCCCTCTCTTTGGATCTTATGTTATCCCTAATTTCCCTTGTTAGCCATGGTTGAGTCACCTTTTTTTATTTATTTTTATGCCAAACTGGGATTAACAAATTCTGCAGTTCATCCATGTGATCTTTGAATGTTTGCCATTGCCTATCCACCGTCGACCCTTTGTGTGACATTACCCAATCAATCCTACCCAACTCACGTCTCATACCATCATAGTTCCCTTTATTTAAATTCAGGACCTTAGTCTCTGAGTCAACTACTTCCCTCTCCATCTTAATGAAGAATTCGATCATATTATGATCGCTCTGACCCAAGGGGCCTCGCACAACAAGATTGCTAATTAATCCTTTCTCATTGCATAATACCCAGTCTAAGATGGCCTGATCTCTAGTTGGTTCCTCAACATATTGGTCCAGGAAACCATCCCGTATA
Source organism: Somniosus microcephalus (assembly GCF_052327205.1). Taxonomy (NCBI): domain Eukaryota; kingdom Metazoa; phylum Chordata; class Chondrichthyes; order Squaliformes; family Somniosidae; genus Somniosus; species Somniosus microcephalus. The sequence continues at coordinate 79,444,577 of NC_140990.1, forward strand.
CACTCCAGGAATTCCTCCTCCACAGTATTGTTACTAATTTGGTTAGCCCAATCTATATCTAGATTAAAGTCACCCATGAAGACTGCTTTGCCCTTATTGCACGCTTCTCTAATTTCCCTTTTAATGCCATCCCCAACCTCTGCATTACTGTTTGGGGGTCTATACACCACTCCCACTAATGTTTTCTGCCCTTTGGTATTTCTCAGTTCTACCCATACAGATTCCACATCATCAGAGCTAATATCTTTCCTTACAATAGTGTTACTCCCCTCTTTAAGCAGCAATGCTACCCCACCTCCTTTTCCTTTTTGCCTATCTTTCCTGAATATTGAATACCCCTGGATGCTGAGTTTCCAGCCTTCGTCCCCCTGGAGCCATGTTTCCGTAATTCCAATCATATCATATTCATTTACCTCTATTTGCGCTGCTAATTCATCCACCTTATTACGAATGCAATAAGGTGAATGAAAGAGGAGTTGGGGTGAGGGGGTTGGTGTGAAAGAAGAGTTGGGGTGAGAGGGGTTGGAGAGTAGAGGTGAAAGAGGAGTTGGGGTGAGGGGGTTGGAGAGTAGGGGTGAAAGAGGTGTTGGGGTGAGGGTGTTGGAGAGTAGGGGTGAAAGAGGAGTTGGGGTGAGGGGTTGGAGAGTAGGGGTGAAAGAGGAGTTGGGGTGAGGGGGTTGGAGAGTAGGGGTGAAAGAGGAGTTGGGGTGAGGGGGTTGGAGAGTAGGAGTGAAAGAGGAGTTGGGGTGAGGGGGGGTTGGAGAGTAGGGGTGAAAGAGGAGTTGGTGTGAGGGGGTTGGAGACTAGGGGTGAAAGAGGAGTTGGGGTGAGGGGTTGGAGAGTAGGGGTGAAAGAGGAGTTGGGGTGAGGGGGTTGGAGAGCAGGGGTGAAAGAGGAGTTGGGGTGAGGGGGTTGGAGAGTAGGAGTGAAAGAGGAGTTGGGGTGAGGGGGGGTTGGGGTGAGGGGGTTGGAGAGTAGGGGTGAAAGAGGAGTTGGGGTGAGGGGGTTGGAGACTAGGGGTGAAAGAGGAGTTGGGGTGAGGGGGTTGGAGAGTAGGAGTGAAAGAGGAGTTGGGGTGAGGGGGGTTGGAGAGTAGGGGTGAAAGAGGAGTTGGGGTGAGGGGGTTGGAGACTAGGGGTGAAAGAGGAGTTGGGGTGAGGGGTTGGAGAGTAGGGGTGAAAGAGGAGTTGGGGTGAGGGGGTTGGAGAGTAGGGGTGAAAGAGGAGTTGGGGTGAGGGTGTTGGAGAGCAGGGGTGAAAGAGGAGTTGGGGTGAGGGGGTTTTGGAGAGTGGGGGTGAAAGAGGAATTGGGGTGAGGGGAGTTGGAGAGTAACAACAACAACTTGCATTTAGATAGCACCTTTAACGTAGTAAAACATCCCAAGGTGCTTCACTGTAGCGTTATCAAACAATCTTTGACTCTGAGCCACATGAGGAGATATTAGGGCAGATGACCAAAAGCTTGTTCAAAGAGATAGGATTTAAGGAATGTCTTAAAGGAGGAATAAGAGGTGGAGAGGCGGAAAGGTTTAGGGAGGGAATTCCAGAGCTTGGGGCCTCGACAGCTGAAGGTACGGCCGCCAATGGTGGAGCGATTAAAATCGGGGATGTGCAAGACGTCAGAATTGGAGGAGGGCAGAGATCTCAGAGGTTGTAAGGCTGGAGGAGTTTACAGAGATAATGAGAGGGGAGGCCATGGCGGATTCCTCTGGTACTGGAATCATGAACAAGAGGCCAGAATCTTAAAATTAGAGCTCGGCCGTTCAGGGGTGAAATCAGGCAGCACGTTCTCACACACAGGGTAGTAGAAATGTGGAACTCTCTCCCCCAAAAGGCTGTGGATGCTGGGGGTCGATTGGAGCTTTCAAGACTGAGATGATCGATTTTTGTGAGGTCATTGTTCCAAGGGATGTGGAATAAAGGCGGGTAAATGGAGTTAAGATACAGATCAGCCCTGATCTAATTGAATGGTGGAGCAGGCTCGAGGGGCTGAATGGCCTCCTCCTGTTCCTAATGTTCCTGTGACACACTCAGAAATGCCCTGGAGCAGTGAAATCCCACTGGGCCCCAGCACATGCTCAACAGAAAGCCCAGGTCAAGGGCAAAGCCAGCATGCCCTCTCTGAACCCAGTTTGCTGCTCCCTCTGTGCCCAGCATTGCCTGCACCCCCGGCACACGGCAGTGGAATTTCAAAAGAAGGAAGGAATGTGTCAGCATGTGAAAGACTTTTAGAAAGAATTCAAGGAGTTTTCAGAGAGTTGGGATCTTTCTCTACTCTTGGGGAGTTCGATATCAGCCTTTCTCCTGTGAATATAGAGCTGTCTTATAGGGCCGTGATCATCTTTGAAAGAGCTGCCAATTAATCCCACTCCCTTGCCCTTTCCCCATAGCCCCACAAACTTTTCCTTTAAGCAGATTCAATTCCCTTTTGAAAGTTACTATTGAATCTGCGTCCACCCCCTTTCAGACAGTGCATTCCAGATCACCACAACTCACTGAGCGAAAAATGGCTCATCTCCCCTCTGGCTTTTTGTCCATTATTTGACGTGATGTGTTTATTTGTGAAATATATTTTCTGAGTGGAATTAAATTTAAAACCAGGTTCTGAGGCGTGATTCTCTATTCACACATCGAAGGTGAGAGAGATGCTGTGGGTCACACGCTAAGTCCAGTAGCTGAAAGTGATTAACAGACTGGGTTTGTGTTTAGTGATCCCGGGCGTGTTACCGATACCTTCCCTGGATACCAAGGCTGGGAGAGGCACTCTGGAATGTATGGGGAGCTGGGACTTGTCCATGAGAGTAACCGAAGGTATGAGAACTGAAATAATCTAGAGTTAGAAAGGAGAAAAGGCCCAAAAATGGAGCAGTCGGTAACAGGACATCAAGTCGTCTCCTCTTATCTTGGAGAAATGAAGGACGTGTCACACTGTGTGTTTGAAACAAAGCTGATTTATTTGACATATCAAAATATTAAACTCCAGCCCAGTTATAGGGTTATTAACATCAGCAGAAACAAACCCGGACTGCCAGAATTAATATGGTTCAGTCCTGGATGTGATTAACAACAGCAATAACAGCAGAATCCAACCCCTGCAGTCGGTCTTGAACTCGCTGGTGTGTCTGCAGGTTGGATGACTGAGTGAATCCCTTCCCACACACGGAGCAGGTGAACAGCCTCTCCCCAGTGTGAACTCGCTGGTGTCTCAGCTGGTGAAATGATTTAATGAATCCCTTCCCACACACAGAGCAGGTGAATGGCCTCTCCCCAGTGTGAACTCGCTGGTGTACAGTGAGGTGGAATGACTGAGTGAGTCCCTTCCCACACACGGAGCAGGTGAATGGCCTCTCCCCAGTGTGAACTCGCTGGTGTCTCAGATGTTGGGAAGAACAAATGAATCCCTTCCCACACACGGAGCAGGTGAACGGCCTCTCCCCAGTGTGAACTTGCTGGTGTACAATGAGGTTGCATGAATGCCTGAACCTCTTCCCACAGTGAGAGCAGCTGAACGGTCTCTCATCAGTGTGAACTTGCTGATGCTGAATTAGTCCCTCAGAACTTTTAAAGCAGTTCCCACAATCAGCGCATTTAAAAGGTCTCTCATCACTGTGAACTCGCTGGTGTGATCAAAGGGCAGATGAGTGAGTGAAACCCTTCCCACACACGGAGCAGGTGAGCAGTCTCTCCCCAGTGTGACAGCGCTGATGAGTTTCTAGCTGGGATGGGTAATTAAATCTCTTCCCACAATCCTCACATTTCCAGGGTTTCTCCATGTGTCCTTGTGTCTCTCCAGGTTGGACGATCAGTTGAAGCCTCGTCCACACACAGAACACGTGTACGGTTTCTCCCCGCTGTGAACAGTGCGATGTTTTTTCAGGCTGTGTAACTGGTTAAAGCTCTTTCCACAGTCAGTGCACTGGAACACTCTCACTCGGGTGTGTGCATCTCTGTGGTTTTCCAGTCACACTGATGTTTGAAATCTTTTCCCACAGACAGAACAGACAAATATTTTTCCTTCCACATTCAAAGGCCGATGATATTCGGGTTCTGATGAATTGAGTGACTGTGTCAGATCTTGTTGTGATGTTTGGTTTGAGTTTCCCGTCTGTAAATCCTCACCTTCTAATACCCTGTAAAAGGAGTTTACAAAAGACATCACTGTAAGTACAGGATTAAAATTCAGAACAGACAATTCTAGTTTCTATGGAACATTTTTTCCTCTCTTGTTCCCACAGAGCTGTAAATCCCCATCCCACACACTCTCCCTCCTCCCTGTGCTGAAATCCAAACCCATTGCACCATCTCCAACATTTCTGTCCCACACTCCCAGTTTTCCCCCTCTCTCTACTCTGGTTGGGTTCAGTTCTACACCCGCTGTGTGCAGAGTGAGAATAAAATCAATGACTCAATGATTGTCTCTCCTGGTGACTGGGACCCTGAAGCCCCGCCCACTGTCTGTTCCTGTACAAAGATGGCTGCACATGCGCCGTGCTGCAGGTGGAACCGGCCTGTCTTTCCTCCACCAAGATGGCGGCGCGTAACCCGGGCCTGTCATCGAGAAAAAGCCTCACCGCTGCCGTCCGGTGGAACACAGACCGGGCCGCAGGATCTCATTCGGGCCTGAGGTCGTTCTCCAACCTTATAAACCCTGCAGCATGGCCTACCCGCAGTTTATTAATCTCCCGACCCCGCTCCCGCCGACCTGCAGCTCCGCCCAGCGACCGCGCAGAACCTGTCCTGCACCTGCGCGCTGGGGTCCTGACATCCTCCTCAGAAAACCTGACAGAGGAATCTGGATTGTCCCCGTCACTCATTCTTAAAGGGACAGCACCCTGTGTCTGGGCAGCTGCCATTAAAGGCACAGACACAGCTTCACCCTTCACTATTATAAATAAAAACAGGAAATACTCAGCATGTCAGGCAGCATCTGTGGAGCGAGAATCAGCGTTAATAGACAGATCTTCCCTAACCAACTTCTTTTGAAAGAGGTGACATCCCGAATTAAATGGGGTGTATCCCGAATTAAATGGTGTAGTGTACCTGGACATCAAAAAGACCTTTGACAAAGTATTGCATGAGGGACTTCTTTACAAACTAAGGTCCGTAGGTTTCAAGGTGAAACATGCATATTGATTGATTACTGTCGAGGTGAAGCTAGGTTGCAAAGGGAGGATACTGAGTGGGTTACCCCAGGGGTCCTTGCTGGGAATCCCTCCTGGTCTTGGTCTACAACAGTGACCTGGAATCATAATCATAATATAAAACAGTTACATTTGGAGATGACACCAAGCTAGGAAAGAATGTGAATTCAGATGAGGCAACTAGGATCTTATAAAGGGAGCTTTCAAAGAATGACCATTGGCAGATGAAACTCAAGATAGAAAAAGGCAAGATACTGCTTATATGGGAAAAATAGAAATGGGTGGGATAGAACTTGTCAAGTGGGAAGTTGAGACAAACCTTAGGGTGTTAGATGAGTCACCACTCATCATTCCTAAAAGGTGTGGCTCATCAATAAACAAAGGAAATAGCATGCTGGATCATTGTCAAATCAGTTCAGTTCAAATACCTAGAGCTAATGTCGAAGCTGCCCTGGTCACATTGCACTTGGTATGCTGCATATAGTCCTGGTCATCGTGATATTATGGGCGCCATCCAGGTCTTACTGGCAATCCAGAAGAAAGCAACAAACCCTGATCCATGGTGTTAGAGGGAGGAGTTATGATGTACAACTTGATCAGCAAGTCCTCTTCTTCAACCTCAAGAAGACAGGTCTTAGAAGCAACATTAATAGAGGAATATAAATACTTACCTGGATAGATGGGTAAATCTGGAACAATAATTTCAGATATGTCTGGGCAGCAGGACATGAGGGCACAGGGTTCATGGGTGTGAAGAGCAAATTTAGGATAGACGGCAGGAAATCTTTCTTTACTCAGAGGGTGATCAACAGCTGAAATGGGTTGCCAGCAGGGTGGTTTATGCCAGGACACTGGAGTAATTAAGAAACAGATGCTGTAATGGAAAGATGGTAAGGTTGGTATTCTAGAAGGAGATTAAATGGGCTGAAGGGCCATCTTCATCCAAACCTATCCTGTGATCTTGTACAAACAAAATTCAGAATATTCCACCAGGAATTGTAAAAGATTTTTGCTGTTTGCTTTAGATGCCAATAAGTCAGGCATCTTTTTAAAGCTGCTAATAGCCAATGTGTACCATCTGTCTAAATATAAGAACATTATAGCAAACGATTTTATGGTTTTCACAGGAAAAAATGGATGAATTGCAGAATTCAGCCTCCAAAACTCTGGTAACATTCGCAGAATCCCATGTAGTAAAAATAGAATTTGCCTTGTTCGGTCGCCAGTAGTCAGTGGTCCTGTGGGTGTTCCCTCCTCCTTCTAGCAACATTACATTTGGTTATTAGTCTCCCACAGGGCCACTATATCTGTAGCCAAAATTCCAATGTCGTCACATCATTGCCAGTCACTCTCACAGCTTGCTGTTTGAAATCCTCATAACCTTGGGTTTCGTTTTCAGCCACTTTACAAGGCTGCTTATGTTGTGTCAGGGAACATGAAGGGCTGTATTTAGTGTTTTTAATTTTTGGTGTTGACATGATCATTGAATTGCTTTATGCACCTGTTCCCATTTAAAAAAAAGCAAGTGTGACTTTATCCACAAAATATGGTGCAGCATCACTGATTAAATTATCTGCATTGCTTTGTGGAGGAAGGTTTCCTTCCTGTCATTGTATGTCCCAAAAGAGCAGCAAGGTTATGCTAAAATTGTATAAAACACTAGTTTGGACACAGCTAGAGTACTGAGTACAGTTCTGGTCACCACATTACACGAAGATGTGATTGCACGAGAGAGGGTACAGAGGAGATTCACGAGGATGTTGCCAGGACTGGAGAATTTTAGCTATGAGGAAAGACTGGATAGGCTGCGGTTGTTTTCTTTGGAACAGAGGAGGCTGAAGGGAGACCTAATTGTGATGTATAAAATTATGAGGGGCCGAGATAGAATGGATAGGAAGGGCCTATTCCCCGTAGCAGAGAGGTCAATAAACAGGAAGCATAGATTTAATGTAATTGGTAGAAGGATTAGAGGGGAGTTGAGGAGAACTTTTTTTTCCACTCAGAGGGTGGTGGGGGTCTGGAACTCACTGTCTGAAAGGATGGTAGAGGCAGAGACCCTCATCACATTTAAAAAGTATTTCGATATGCACTTGAGGTGCTGTAACCTACAAGGCTACGGACCAAGAGCTGGACAGTGGGATTAGGCTGGGTTGCTCTTTTTCGGCCGGCACAGACAAGATGGGCCGAATGGCTTCCTTCTGTGCCGTAAATTTCTGTGATTTCTATGATTCTAATAACGTTTCAGGTCGATGAACTTTCGTCAGAACTGGAAAAAGTCAGAGATGTAACAGGTTTTATGCAAGTACAGAGGCAGGGAAAGTGGTGGGGGGGGGGCGGGGGAGGAAAGAACAAAGTGGAAGGCCTGTGATAGGATGGAAGACAGGAGAGATTAAATGACAAAACGGATGTTGGTGGACGTCAAAAGGAGATGGTAAAAGGACTTTTAGCAATTTATGTGTGTGTATTTCCAGATTTCTTTGCTACTTTACTCCATTTAGTTTCTTACCTTCTTAGGAATAGGTGGCCTCCTTATTCCTCCCACCAAAATGAACCACCTCACATTTGACTATATTGAATTTCATTTCCCATTTATCTGCACAGTCTGCAAACCTGTTTATGTATTCCTGTATTTCTGTGCAGTCAAAATTATTAGCTATATATCACCCAATTTTACGTCATCTTCAAATTGCGACAATATGCCTCCAATTTCTGAGTGCAGTTTATGGTAAACAAATATTTACAATTGGGGCTTTCCATAGTGGGGCGTTTACCCAGAATCCCCCGCGCGGCAGACTGTGTCCCATCAATGAGCACAGGAGCTCAGTGCGCAGGCGCAAGACTGGGCGGTGCTCTGAGCATGCGCAGTGCCAGTGGAGGCTTTGGGCTGATGAGGAAGACACGGATCCAGGAGGCGGTAGGAGATTGTGGGCTCGGGAGGAATTGGACCCGCGGCTGGGCTGGAAAGCTGCATAAACACCCGGTGTTGGCCTCAGGCCCCGAATAAGAGCCCACAGGCCCCGTGTTTGCCCCGCGGTGACAGGCCCGGCCGCCCGGCGTCAATGGCCGCCATCTTGGACAGAGCGGGATCACGGCGCATGCGCGGCCATCTTGGCCAGGAGCAGAGAGTGGGCGGGGCTTCAGGGTCCCAGTGACCAGCAGAGACAATCATTGACTCATTGATTTTATTCTCACTCTGCACACAGCGGGCGGAAAACTGAACCCAACCAGAGTAGAGGAAGGGAGAAAACTGGGAGTGGAGGAAAGAAATGTTGCAGATGGTGCGATGGGTTTGGATTTCAGCACAGGGAGGAGGAAGAGTGTGTGGGATGGGGATTTACAGCTTTGGGGTTAAAATGTGTTATTTTGGTCATATTTCTAGGTTTGCCATTTTCTGCCCACAGGTCAATCACAGTGCACTGACTGACACCTTCGCTTGTCAGAATAGGGCAGGTGGAACCGAGCCAGAGGCAGCTCTGGGACTTCATTCTCTGAGCATTGGGTTGGGAAACAAGAATTCCATTGTTTATTGGGCCCTGGGCGAGCACTGCCCTCCCCCCCCACAATTTTAATATTTTGATGCATCTGTCTATTTATATACTGGGAATCTTTTAATTGCTTCCATAGCAAAATGCATTTATTATTAAACCTTCACAGAAGACAACTGTGGCAACAATTGAATAAAACTCAGAGAGTTGTCGGGATCTGGAACGCTCTATCTGGAAAGGTCATGAGCTGATTCCATCAATGATTTTAAAAGGGAGTTGGGCGGGTACTTGAGGATGAGGATCTTACAGGGTTACGGACAACAAGCAGGGATGTGGGACTAAGCACGAGTGCTCATTCTAAGAGCCAGCACAGGCACGATGGGCCGAATGGCCTCCTTCGTGCTGTACTTTTCCATGATTCTATGAAAACTAACAGAACCAAACAAAGAAATTATCTTCCTTGGTTATCGATCATTTCACTAAATTTCAACAGAGTACTCTATACACCAACAACAATTTACATTTATATAGAGCTTTTAAAACATCTCATGGCACTTTACAGTAGCGCAGTCAGACAATAATCGACACATACTTTGTTTGTGGTCCAGTGCACTGACACAAAGTTCCTTCACAACTGTAACAATTTTATTGCAGTTGCTGTGAAGGCTGCGCTCACTCTACTCGTAAACCTGGTCTCCAAAGGAGGCAAAACAGGACTAATGCTGCCGAGCTCAGCTCTTTTTGATCAGAAAATATCAACTGTTTCGCCTCGCCAGGAAATGCACAAAAGAGACAGCAGTGCTGATTGGCTGCTCAGGAAAGTCCTATTTAGATTAAACTCCTTCACCCAGAGAGTGCTGAGAATGTGGAACTTGCTGCCACAGGGAGTAGTTGAGGCGAAGAGCAGGGATGTATTTAAGGGGAACCTGGATAAACACATGGGAGAAAGGAATAGAAGGAGATGCTGATAGGGTGAGATGAAGAGAGATGGGAGGAGGCTCGTGTGGAGCATAAACACCGCATGGACCAGTTGGGCCGAATGGCCTGTTTCTGTGCTGTACAATCTGGGTAATTCTATGTAATAAGAGAGGAGAGAATGTTCCATAGAAACTGGAATTATCTGTTCTGCATTTTAATCCTGAACTTACAGTGATGTCTTTTGTAAACTGCTTTTACAGGGAATATCATCGGCCTTTGAATGTGGAAGGAGAAATGTTAGCCTGTTCTGTCAGTGGGAAAAGATTTCAAATATCAGTGTGACTGGAAAAGCACCAAGACACAGACCCGAGTGAGAGTGTTCCAGTGCACTGACTGTGGAAAGAGCTTTAACCAGTTACACAGTCTGAAAAACATCGCACCATTCACAGCGGGGAGAAACCGTACACGTGTTCTGTGTGTGGACGAGGCTTCAACTGATCGTCCAACCTGGAGAGACACAAGGACACCCGCACCACGGAGAAACCGTGGAAATGTGGGGACTGTGGGAAGGGATTCAGCTCCCCGTCCCGGCTGGAAATTCATCGACGCAGTCACACCGGGGAGAGGCCGTTCACCTGCTCCGTGTGTGAGACGGGATTCACTAATTCCTCCGACCTTCTGAGACACCATCGCATTCACACTGGGGAGAGGCCGTTCACCTGCTCCGTGTGTGGGAAAGGATTCATTCGGCCATCCCACCTGCTGACACACCGGCGAGTTCACACTGGGGTGATGCCATTCACCTGCTCCGTGTGTGGGAAGGGATTCACTCAGTCATCCAACCTGCTGACACACCAGCGAGTTCACACTGGGGAGAGGCCGTTCACCTGCTCAGTGTGTGAGAAGGGATTCACTCGGTCCTCCCACATGCTGAGACACCAGCGAGTTCACAAGTGAGTGCAGGGGTTGGATTCTGCTGTTATTGCTGCTGTTAATCACATCCAGGACTGAACCATGTTCATTCTGGCAGTCGGAGTTTGTTTCTGCTGATGTTAATAACCCCTATAACTGGGCTTGAGATTAATATTCTGAATATATAGCTGATTGACTTGTCGGGGCTGCAGTGTTCATTTAAGAACCGCTGTCTGATCTTTCCCCTTAATTTCTGATGAGAGTCCCTGAATTATTTTACAATAAAATTATGAACTTTTACTGTAATCGTATATTAATCTTTAGTATAAAATCTACAATTCAGTGCCTGAAAGGTTCCACTGATTAACATCTCCATTTAGAAAGTGCTGATGAATCCTCGCTGACAATTCTTACTGACTTGCACATTACACACAGTGGCACCTCCATTATCCACCAGAAAGAAGGGGAATGGGAATTGGTGGAGAATCGAGAGTCCCCAAATGTTGCCCCTCCCGTCTGGTACAGCAATCCCCTCGGCATGGGAATGGAGACAAGTCCAGTAATAGTAACGGGATGAGTTAATGATATTTACTCAGACGGGCGGAAGGTGGGAAGTGGTGTTCCACGGGGAGCAGTGCTGGGACCACTGTTGTTCATCATTTACATGAATGTTTTGGACTTGGGAATCAGAAGTACAATTTCAAAATTTGCAGTTGACACTAAATTGGGGGATGTAGTTAATACTGAGGAAGACTGCGATAGCATCCTTGTAGAATTATTCAGTTGTGTTCAGTAAATAGCAGCATCTTTTAATTTGCTTTGACTGATCACATCACTTTGTAGTTATGTGAAAAACAGAAATCATTAACAGCTCCCAATTTCAGAATTGTCAGATTGAAACTCACTTCTTCCAAGTACAATCTAACATTTCAAAAATTGTAATGATGTAGACGAGATATTAGGACTGTTGTCTAACACAATCCAAACACAGTGACACACAGACAGATGGGCAGGTGTAGCTTCAAAGCGAATCCTTTCAAGCCTCACTAAAAAGTGGCAGACTGGCAATCCATTGTTCACTAATGGAGTTGTGATCTTTGTAAATTAAGAAAGGAAATGCATGGGAATGTGTCAAAGAGTTGATTAACAGAGTGGGGCATCATCTCCCTTTGATTTCTATTTCTGACACCAGGCAACAGAAAAAGGTCATTACAACACGACATAAACAGACTCTTCAGGTGTGAGGCATCAGACTTCAGAACAACACGTCTGCCAGCTCTGGCCACAAACCTCAGTACAGTCAACCTTTCAGCAGCTGCAGCCCTGATTAAATAACTAGTAGTTTAACATGTCTAGTAGAGATTTTGTATTTCTATTCAAAATAGAAGAAATCTATTTGTGACACACACACAAAGGTCGCTACAAACTTCCCTGAACTCCAACCCTCTGATTTGTTTTTTGTAGTGATCTTTCCATCCATTCTGCTGCCTGGCCCTTCACTCCACACGGTCATCTTGTCGATCTTACAAACTGGATAGCAAGCTGGTTACAAAACAGGAAACAGAGAGTAGGGGTTGGGAGTAGCTAATCAGACTGGCAAAAGGTGGGAAGTGGTGTTCCACAGGGATCAGTGCTGGGATCACTGTTGTTCATAAACAATTTGGACTCGGGAATCAGAAGTACAATTTCAAAGTTTGTCGATGACACCAAATTGGGAGGTCGAGTTAATGCTGAGGAAGACAAAATGCAAGAAGACTTTAATAAATTTCAGAATGGGCGTGTAATTGGTAAATGAATTTCATGATAGATCAGTGTGAGGTTGTGTGTTAATGAATTTCACTATAGATCAATGTAAGGTGGTGTGTTAATGAATTTCACTATAGATCAGTGTGAGGTGGTGTGTTTTGGTGGGAAGAATAAGGAGGCCGCACACTACTTGGACAAGGGGGAGAAATTGGGTTGCTTTGCACCTCCCGCGATATTCAGCAGGAGGTTAGCGGTGGCGGTAGTCGGTAGTACCCCGCGGCACTGCACCGCCGGCAATGACGTCATCGACATGCACAGCACCCCGGCTGCAACCTTGGGTTGCGACCCCTGACCTATCGCCGGACGATATGTCTGACAGGGTCAGGGGTCGTTCCTGCAGCCGCGGCGGCGCCACTTAAAGGGCAGCTGTCGGGCGGCAACTTTTTATTTTGGCCGACTGCCAGCACCTGCCCCCTTCCCCTTCTTCGGGGTGCCGGCCGCGATCGCTCAGCCCGGCGCTCCTCTTGATCCGACACCCCACTCCCCGGTGGTCCAGCAGGGCCCTGGTGTGCGCAGTGATAGGCCCCTCCCCTTTAATCAGGGAGGGAGGTCTGCTATGACGCGGTGCTATGTGCCGACGGGTGTGACGCTGTTGAACGAAGTGCCGTGAAATTCACTGGTAGCGCCTCAAGAGGGAGGGGAGCGCTTCCAGTAGCACCCCGCCTCCTACCTGGGGCGCTACCACTGAAATTAATGCACAGGGGCGCTAACTTTTTCGGGGGGCTAAAATTAGCCCCAGCGACGTCAGCGACCCAAAGGGGGCGCCACCGAATTTTTCCTCCTAAGAGTCTAAATGGGCTGGAGGAGCAGAGGGATCCAGGGCTGCAGATACACAAATCACTAAAAGTAGCGACACACGTTAATAAGGCCATTTTTAAAAAAAACACTCGGGTACATTCCTGAAGGAGCCTCCTGTTCCGTGCCTAGGAGCTCTGAACCATGGCAGAGAGCGGCTGGGACACGTTTCTCACACGCCTCGAGATTAATCCACACGGGGACTTTGCTGTCAGTGCAGACAGACGAGAAAGACCAAAGTGCCATTTGCCCCTCTCAGTGTGGCCCTGAAGGACTGTGTCCAGGCTGAAGTTCTGTTCCCGCCGTACGATCCTCCCCCAGATTGTCCTTTCTGAGCTCCAGCCAGGTGATGCTAAACACTCAGGTGGGAAAGACAAAAATCTACAACAATGTGTTCAAAACAAAGCTGATTTATTTGACATCTATCCAGAATATTAAACTCCAGCCCAGTTACAGGAGTTATTAACATCAGCAGAAACAAACCCCAACTGTCAGAATGAACATGGTTCAGTCCTGGATGTGATTAACAGCAGCAATAACAGCAGAATCCAACCCCTGCAGTCACTTGTGAACTCGCTGGTATCTCAGCAGGTGGGATGACCGATTGAATCCCTCCTCGCACACGGAGCAGGTGAACGGCCTCTCCCTGGTGTGAGTGCGCTGGTGTACAGTGAGTTCAGATGACTTCCTGAACCCAGTCCCGCAGTGAGAGCATCTGAACGGTCTCTCGTCAGTGTGAACAGGTTGATGGTATGTCAGTTCCCAGGAACTTTTATAGCACTTCCCACAGTCCAGGCATTTAAAAGGTCTCTCATCAGTGTGAGCGCGCTGATGATTCAGCAGGTTGGATGACTGAGTGAATCCCTTCCCACACACCGAGCAGGTGAACGGCCTCTCCCCAGTGTGAACATGCTGGTGTCTCAGTAGGTGGGATGAATTAGTGAATCCCTCCCCACACTCAGAGCAGGTGAACGGCCTCTCCCCAGTGTGAACTCGCTGGTGTCGCAGTAGGTGAGATGAATTAGTGAATCCCTTCCCACACTCAGAGCAGGTGAATGGCCTCTCCCCAGTGTGAATGCACTTGTGTGTCGATCGGCCAAAGGATTGGCTGAAGCCTCGTCCACACACAGAACACGTGTACGGTTTCTCCCCGCTGTGAACGGTGCTTTTTGCTTCCATTTTCAGAGGCCGGTGATATTCAGATACGATGAGTCGAGTGACTCTGTCAGATCTTGGCGTGATGTTTGGTTTGAGCTTACCATCTGCAAATCCTCCCCTTCTACTATCCTGTAAAATTAATTTAAAACGGGGAGCGTGAGAGAGAACCCACAAGAAACCAGGTTGTGAAATTGAGCTCAATGAATCTGGTCATTTGTGGGGCCGGCACTAGAAAAAAGTGACCATGAAAGCTGCCGGATTGTCAACAAAACCCAACTGGTTCACTAATGTCCCTCAGGGAAGGGAATCCACCACCCGGTCTGGGCCTACACACGACTCTGGCCTCTATGGGAGGAGAGAGAGAGAGAGGGGGGAGGGGGGCGAAGGAGATGAACTTTATACATCTGCAACTCGACCAGAACTTTGACAGAACATCCAAAACCCACAACCTCCACCACCTAGAAGGACAAGGGCAGCTGTTGCATGGGAGCACCATCATCTCCAAGCTCCCCTCCAAGTCACACACCATCCTGACTTAGACATATTCATTGTTGCTGGGTCAAAATCCTGGAACTCCTTACTGAACAACATTGTGGGAGTACCTTCACCACGCAGACTGCAGGAGTTCAAGAAGGCGACTCACCACCACCTTCTCAACGGGCAACTGGGGATTGGCCATATTTGCTGCTCTTGCGAGCGGCGCCCACATCCCAAGAATAAATTAAAGCAAATCTGTAGATGTAAACTGGATTAAAAGCCTCTACAGAAATACTTGTTCCTAAAACAATACTCTTTTACATTGTAGGGACAGTGTCTGTTTAACAAGCTAATCTCCCCCAGAATCCACCTTCCTTGACAGTCTCACATTGGAAATTGTTGGGTCCTCCTGGGTTCAGAAGTACTGAGGGTTAAAGCCAACATCTTCTCCTCCATCTCCACTCCAGCTCAAACTGAAGCAATAAGAAGACCTACACAGGCGGCCAGGGACTTACCTTCCTTCAGCCTGCAATAAAACTCTTCCCGACAGCCGCTGACTAATGGCGGCTGCAGCACCCACAATCCCCCGCGCCCCAGAAACCGCTCTATCCAACGCGCTGATTTCCCCGCTGAGAGTGCGCATGCTCCCCGGGGCCGCGGGCCATTCTGGGAGCCTGGCTCCTGTCCTTTGACCTGAGTCGGACTCGGTGGAACCAGCTGAAGAAACTGGGAAGTGGCGGCTCGGATGGGGGAGGCGCTGCACCCTGGGTTTCCTGGTGCCGGGGCCCTGGCCGCACGTCCGCCGGACCCGGCCGCTTTGATTCTGATTGAGTTTTTTGATGATGTAACAGAGAGGGTTGATGAGGCTAATGCGGTTAACGAGGTGTACATGGATTTCCAAAAGGCGTTTGACAAAGTGCCACATAATAGGCTTGCCAGCAAAGTTGAAGCCCATGGAATAAAAGGGACAGTGGCAGCATGGATCCGGAATTGGCTAAGTGACAGAAAACAGAGAGTAGTGGTGAACGGTTGTTTTTCGGACTGGAGGAAGGTACACAGTGGTGTTCCCCAGGGGTCGGTACTAGGACCACTGCTTTTCTTGATATATATTAATGACTTGGACTTGGGTGTACAGGGCACAGTTTCAAAATTTGCAGATGTCACAAAACTTGGAAGTATAGTGAACAGTGAGGAGGATAGTGATAGACTTCAAGAGGACATAGACAGGCTGGTGGAATGGGTGGACACGTGGCAGATAAAATTTAACGCAGAAAAGTGTGAAGTGATACATTTTGGTAGGAAGAACGAGGCGAGGTAAAATAAACTAAAGGGTACAATCCTAAAGTGGGTGCATGAACAGAGAGACCTGGGGGTATGTGTGCACAAATCATTGAAGGTGGCAGGGCAGGTTGAGAAAGTGGTTAAAAAAGCATACGGGATCCTGGGCTTTATAAATAGAGGCATAGAGTCCAAAAGCAAGGAAGTTATGATGAACCTTTATAAAACACTGGTTCGGCCTCAACTGGAGTATTGTGTCCAATTCTGGGCACTGTACTTTATGAAGGATGTGAAGGCCTTAGAGATGGTGCAGAAAAGATTTACAAGATTGGTTCCAGGGATAGGGGATGAGGGACTTCAGTTACGTGGATAGACTGGAGAAGCTGGGGTGGTTCTCCTTAGAGCAGAGAAGGTTGGGAGGAGATTTGATAGAGGTGTTCAAAATCATGAGGGTTCTGAACAGAGTAGATAGAGAGAAACTGTTCCCATTGGCAGAAGGGTCGAGAACCAGAGGACACAGATTTAAGGGGATTGGCAGAAGAACCAAAGGTGACATGAGGTAAAACTTTTTTACGCAGCGAGTGGTTAGGATCTGGAATGCACGGCCTGAAAGGGTGGTGGAGGCAGATTCAATCACAGCTTTCAAAAGGGAATTGGATAAGTATCATTAAATATATTCAAGAAGGAGTTAGATATATTTCTTAAGGCAAAAGGGATCATGGGATATGGAGAGAAGGCAGGAACAGGGTACTGAATTTGGATGATCAGCCATGATCTTATTGAATGGCGGAGCAGGCTCGATGGGCCGAATGGCCTCCTGTGCTGTAACCATTCTATGATTCTATAAAATATTAGAAAGTTTATTCCACAGAAGCACGGGGTTTATCTGCTTTTATTGATGAATTTAAAAAGTCTCTATTAAAGCCTGAGCCAGTGTGTTGTGAGACAAAGAGCCTTGTGTCCAATAAGGGGAATAAAGGCCCACAGCCTCCCCTGGCCCCGGGCCCTGAACAAGGGACTGGAGAAACTCGCTGCCCTGTGGATCAGACAATCAGCCGGCGCTAGTCCCGCCCCTCGGGCTCCCCGATTGGTTGGAGGACCCGCCGCCGGCTCGCTCCTCCTGCCCCGCTCGCTCCCTATTGGTCGGAAGCTCCCGTCAATCAGGCCGTGGACCCGGGTCACGTGTTCCTCACCAACTTTACAAAGAAAGCCTCACGCCGTCGCCGGGTGGAGCTGCAGGTCGGCGGGAGCGGGGTCGGGAGATTAATAAACTGCAGGTAGGCCGCGCCGCAGGGTTTATAAAGTTGGAGAACGGCCTGAGGCCCGAATGAGATTCAGCGGCCCGGTCTGTGTTCCACCGGACGGCAGCGGTGAGGCTTTTTCTCGGTGATAGGCCCGGGCTACGTGCCGCCATCTTGGTGGAGGAAAGACAGGCCGGTGCCACCTGCAGCACAGCGCATGCGTGGCCATCTTGGGACAGGAACAGGGAGTTGGCGGGGCTTCAGGGTCCCAGTGATTTTACCTGGAATGCCCCACGCCGACTCCATCCGACAGGATCCGAGTGCGCAGGCACAGCTCCGAGTGGCGGAAGGGGGTTGGTCTACTCTGGGCATGCGCGGTTATTACCCTTGGTGACCAGGAGGGGTCGCTGTGCCGTACACGGCCGGAACCGCCGTCCCGTCTGCACATTCGCGGACTCTGGGCTGTCAATCAACCGTCAGCCAGCAGAGGTCACTGGTGAGACCAGTGAAGGAAGAAAGACTTGCATTTATATAGCGCCTTCCACCACCACCGGACATCCCAAAGCGCTTTATTGCCAATGAAGTACTTTTGAAGTGTTGTCACTGTTGTAATGTAAGAAATGCAGCAGTCAATTAGCGCACAGCAAGCTCCCACAAACAGCAATCTGATAATCTATCATTTTGTTATGTTAATTGAGGGATAACCATTGAAACATAGAAGATAGGAGCAGGAGTCGGCCATTCAGCCCCTCGAGCCTGCTCCGCCATTCAACGAGATCATGGCTGATCATCCAAACTCAGTACCCTGTCCCTGCCTTCTCCCCATATCCCTTGATCCCTTTAGCCTTAAGAAATATATCCAACTCTTTCTTGAATATATTTCATGAACTGGCCTCCACTGCCCCCTGTGGCAGAGAATTCCACAGGTTCACCACTCTGGGTGAAGAAATTCCTCCTCATCTCTGTCTTAAATGGCTTACCCCTTAGACTGTGACCCCTGGTTTGGACTCCCCAACCATCGGGAACATCCTTCCTGCATCTAGTCTGTCCAGTCCTGTTAGGATTTTATAAGTTTCAATGAGATCCCCTCTCGTTCTTCTAAACTCCAGCGAGTCTAAGCCCAATCGACCTAATCTCTCCTCATACGTCATTCCTGCCATCCCAGGTATCAGTCTGGTGAATCTTCGCTGCACTCCCTCCATGGCAAGAACATCCTTCCTCAGATAAGGCGACCAAAACTGCACACAATACTCAAGATGTCATCTCACCAAGGCCCTGTACAACTGCAGCAAGACATCCTTGTTCCTGTACTCGAACCTTCTCGCTACGAAGGCCAACATACCATTTGCCTTCTTAACCGCCTGCTGCACCTGCATGCTTACCTTCAGCGACTGGTGCACAAGGACACCCAGGTCTCGTTGCACTTCCCCTTCTCCCAATCTATTGCCGTTCAGATAATAATCTGCCTTCCTGTTTTTGCCACCAAAGTGGATAACCTTGCATTTATCCACATTATACTGCATCTGCCATGCATCTGCCCAATCACCCAACCTGTCCAAATCATACTGGAGTTTCTCGGCATCCTCCTCACAGCACACACGCCCACCCAGCTTTGTGTCGTCTGCAAACTTGGAGATATTACATCTAGTTCTTTACATAGGAGTAGGAGTGGCCATTCGGCCCCTCGAGCCTGCTCCGCCATTAAATGAGATCATGGCTGACCTTCTGCCTCAACTCCATTCACCCACCCTATCACCATATCCCTTGATGCCCTTACTGGTCAGAAATCTATCGACTTCTGTTTTGAATATACTCAATGACTGAGCCTCCACAGCCCTCTGGGGTAGAGAATTCCAAAGATTCACCACCCTCTGTGTGAAGAAATGCCTTCTCATCTCAGTCCTGAATGGCCGACCCTTTATCCTGAGGCTGTGGCCCCTGGTTCTAGACTCCCCAGCCAAGGGAAACATTCTCCCAGCATCCACCCGATCAAGCCCTGTAATAATTTTGTATGCTTCAATGAGATCCCCTCTCATTCTTCTGAATTCAAGAGAATACAGGCCTAGTTTACTCAATCTTTTCTCATATGACAGTCCCGCCATCCCAGGAATCAATCTCATGAACCTTCATTGCACTCCCTCTGTGGCAAGTATATCCTTCCTTAGGTAAGGAGACCAAAATTGTACACAGTACTCCAGGTGTGGTCTCACCACTGCCCTATATAATTGGAGTAAGACTTCTTTAGTCCTGTACTCAAATCCTCTTGTAATGTCAATCAACCAACAGTCAGAAGAGGTCGCTGGTGAGACCAGTGAAGAAAGAAAGACTTGCATTTATATAGCGCCTTTCACCGCCACTGGACATCCCAAAGTGTTTTACAGCCAATTAAGTACCTTTGAAGTGTAGTCACTGTTGTCATGTAAGAAATGCAGCAGTCAATTAGCGCACAGCAAGCTCCCACAAACAGCAATGTGATAATGACCAGATAATCTATCTTTTTATGTTGATTGAGAGATAAACATTGGCTCGGAGACTGGGGATAACTGCCCTGCTTGTTCCCACATTACAACAGTGACTACTTCATTGTAGTACTTCATTGGCTGTAAAGCACTTCAAGACATCTGGTGGTCATGAAAGCACTATATCAATGCAAGTCTTTCTTTCTTGAAATAGTGCCATGGGATCTTCTACATCCACCTGAGAGAGCAGACAGGGCCTCAGTTTAACGTCTCATCCGAAAGACGGCACCTCCGACAGTGCAGTACTCCCTCAGTACTGCACTGGAGTGTCAGCCTCGATTTTTGTGCTCAAGTCTCTGGAGTGGGACTTGAACCTACAACCTTCTGATACGGAGGTGAGAGTGCGAAAGAACAAGCAGTTCTGATGAAAGGTCATTGACCTGAAACTTTAACTCTGTTTCTCTTTCCACAGATGCTGCCTGACCTGCTGAGTAATTCCAGCATTTTCTGTTTTTATTAAAGAAACCAGGGAGTGATTGCTGACAGGAAGAATGTTGGGTTGTCCTGCGTATGCGCACCTCCCTGGCGGCTGATGCGGAACACTGACTCGCCCCCACCTGAGCCGCGCACACGTACCAGATGTTGCGACTCCGCATGCGCGCCCGGTGTTCCAACCGTGGGGTTTTGTGCGCTGAGCATGCACGTTGCGGACCGATCTGGACGGGCAATTGTGGAGCAGGAGGGAGAGCGCGGGGGCCATGAGCACATGCATGGGACTCAGAGTCAACAGAGTGCTTTCTGGAGTGCAGGGGCTTGTGGGTATTGCAGCCGCCATTACTGCTGATCCTTTCAACCAACCTGTGCAGCAGCTGGGGCCTGAAAATCAGCTTCACTGCCCCTAGCGTCGGAAAGGGGAAAATTAAACAACAGTTTGTCTCTGATCCTTTTCTGATCTCAATTTACAGGGTTATAGAAGTGGAGCAGTTACAGGCGGGAAGCTCAGACCAAACATCACGTCAAGATCTAACAGAGTCACTCGATTTATCAGGACCTGAATATCATCGGCCTTTGCACATGGAAGGAGAAAGCAGCGATCGCAGCGATGACAAACCGCACACGTGTTCGGTGTGTGGACGCGGATTCAGCCGATCGCCTGACCTGGCGAGACACATGCACCGTCACACCGGGGAGAAACCGGGTAAAGGTGGGGACGGTGGGAAGGGATTCAGTTCCCCGTCTGCATTGGAAGTTCAACGGCGCAGTCACACCAGGGACAGTCCGTTCACCTGCTCCGTGTGTGGAAAGGGATTTGTTTGTTCATCCCACCTGCAAACGCACCAGCGAGTTCACACTGACAAGAGACCATTTCAGTGTTCTGACTGTAGGAAGAGCTTTAAAAGCCCCAGGCATCTGAAGGAACACCAGCGAGTTCACACTGATGAGAGACCATTTCAATGTTCTGAGTGTGGGAAGAGCTTTAAAAGTCCCGGGGAACTGAAGCAACACCAGCGATTTCACACTGATGAGAGAACATTTCAATGTTCTGACTGTGGGAAGAGCTTTAAAAGCGCCAGGGATCTGAAGGAACACCAGCTTGTTCACACTGACGAGAGACCATTTCAGTGTCCTAACTATGGGAAGAGCTTTAAAAGCGCCGGGGATCTGAAGGGACACCAGCTTGTTCACACTGATGAGAGACCATTTCAATGTCCTGACTGTGGGAAGAGCTTTAAAAGCTCTGGGGAACTGAAGGGACACCAGCTTGTTCACACTGATGAGAGACCATTTCAATGTCCTAACTGTGGGAAGAGCTTTAAAAGCTCCGGGGAACTGAAGCGACACCAGCTTGTTCACACTGATGAGAGACCATTTCAGTGTCCTGACTGTGGGAAGAGCTTTAAAAGCTCCGGGGAACTGAAGGGACACCAGCTTGTTCACACTGATGAGAGACCATTTCAATGTCCTAACTGTGGGAAGAGCTTTAAAAGCCCTGGGGAACTGAAGCGACACCAGCTTGTTCACACTGATGAGAGAGCATTTCAATGTTCTGACTGTGGGATGAGCTTTAAAAGCCCCGGGGAACTGAAGCGACACCAGCTTGTTCACACTGATGCGAGACCATTTCAGTGTCCTGACTGTGGGAAGAGCTTTAATAGCCCCAGGGAACTGAAGGAACACCAGCTTGTTCACACTGATGAGAGACCATTTCAGTGTCCTGACTGTGGGAAGAGCTTTAAAAGCCCCCGGGATCTGAAGGGACACCAGCGAGTTCACACTGCTGAGAGGCCGTTTAACTGTCCTGACTGTGGGAAGAGCTTTAAAAGCCCCGGGCATCTGAAGGGACACCAGCTTGTTCACACTGATGAGAGACCATTTCAATGTCCTGACTGCGGGAAGAGCTTTAAAAGCCCCCAGGATCTGAAGCGACACCAGCTTGTTCACACTGATGAGAGACCATTTCAGTGTCCTAACTGTGGGAAGAGCTTTAAAAGCGCCAGGGAACTGAAGGGACACCAGCGAGTTCACACTGATGAGAGACCATTTCAGTGTTCTGACTGTGGGAAGAGCTTTAAAAGCCCCGGGGAACTGAAGGGACACGAGCGAGCTCACACTGATGAGAGACCATTTCAGTGTTCTGACTGTGGGAAGAGCTTTAAAAGCCCCAGGGATCTGAAGGGACACCAGCTTGTTCACAATGGGGAAAGACCATTTCAGTGTTCTGACTGTGGGAAGAGCTTTAAAAGCCCCCAGTATCTGAAGCAACACCAGCGAGCTCACACTGATGAGAGACCCTTTAAATGTTCTGACTGTGGGAAGAGCTTTAAAAGCTCCGGGGAGCTGAAGAGACACTAGCGATTTCACACTGGGGAGAGGCCGTTCATCTGTTTTGTATGTGGGAAGGGATTCACTGAATCATCCCACCTGCTGGCACATCAGTTTGTTCACACTGGAGAGAACCCCTTTAAATGTTCTGACTGTGGAAAGAGCTTTAAAAGCTCCAGGGAGCTGAAGAGACACCAAAACCTACACACTGGGGAGAGACCGCTCACCTGCTCTGTGTGTGGGAAGAGATTCACTCAGTCATCCACCCTCCTGTCACACCAGCTTGTTCACACTGACGAGAGACCCTTTAAATGTTCTGACTGTGGGAAGAGCTTTAAAAGCTCCGGGGAGCTGAAGAGACACCAGCTCCTCCACACTGGTGAGAGGCCGTTCACCTGCTCCGTGTGTGGGAAAGGATTCACTCAGTCATCCACCCTCCTGTCACACCAGCTTGTTCAAACTGACGAGAGACCCTTTAAATGTTCTGACTGTGGGAAGAGTTTTAAAAGCTCTAAGAACCTTAAGAGACACCAGCGTCTTCACACTGATCATAGAATCTAACAGCACAGAAGGAGGTGATTCGGCCCATCGTGTCTGTGCCGGCTCTTTGAAAGAGCTGTCCAATTTAGTCCCAAACCCCAGCTTTATCCCCAGAACTCTGCAAACTAGTCCTCTTCAAGTACATGTCCAATTACCGTTTGAAAGTTCCTGTGGAACCTGATTCCAGCATCCTTTCAGATGGTGCGTTCCAGATCTTAACAACCCTCTGTGTGAAAACAATTCTCCTCATTTCCCTCTAGTTCTTTTAGCAACTATTTTAAATCTGTGACCTTTCGTTACCGACCCACTTGCCAGAGTGAACAGTTTCTCCCTACTTGCTCGATCAAAACCGCTTATCATTTACGCGCCGCCATCTTGGTGGAGCGAAGACGGACCGTTTCCACCTGCAGCACGGCGCATGCGTGGCCATCTTGGTACAGGAACAGAGAGTGGGCGGGGCTTCAGGGTCCCAGTGACCAGGAGAGACAATCATTGACTCATTGATTTTATTCTCACTCTACACACAGCGAATGGAGAACTGAACCCAACCAGAGCAGAGGGAGGGGGAAAACTGGGAGTGGAGGAAAGAAATGTTGGAGATGGTGCGATGGGTTTGGATTTCAGCACAGGGAGGAGGGAGAGTGTGTGGGACGGGGATTTACAGCTTTGGGGGAACAAGAGAGGAAAGAATGTTCCATAGAAACTAGAATTGTCTGTTCTGAATTTCTATCCTGTACTTCCAGTGATGGCTTTTGTAAACTCCTTTTACAGGGTATTAGAAGGGGAGGATTTACAGACGGGAAACTCAAACCAAACATCACATCAAGATCTGACAGAGTCACTCCATTCATCAGGACCTGAATATCATCGGCCTTTGAATGTGGAAGGAGGAATGTTTGTCTGTTCTGTCTGTGGGAAAAGATTTCAAACATCAGTGTGACTGGAAAAGCACCGAGACACCCACACCCAAGTGAGAGTGTTCCAGAGCACTGACTGTGGAAAAAGCTTTAACCAGTTACACAACCTGAAAAAACATCGCACCATTCACAGCGGGGAGAAACCGTACACGTGTTCTGTGTGTGGACGTGGCTTCAACCGATCGTCCAACCTGGAGAGACACAATGACACCCGCACCACGGAGAAACGGTGGAAATGTAGGGACTGTGGGAAGAGATTCAATTATCCATCCAAGCTGGAAACTCATCGGCGCACTCACTACGGGGAGAGGCCGTTCACCTGCTCCGTGTGTGGGAAGGGATTCGCAGAGTTATCCAAGCTCCAGATACACCAGCGAGTTCACACTGGGGAGGGGCCGTTCACGTGTATTGAATGTGGGAAGGGATTCACTCAGTCATCCAGCCTCCATAGACACCAGCGAGTTCACACTGGGGTGAAACCGTTCTCCTGCTCCGTGTGTAGGAAGGGATTCGCAGAGTTATCCAAGCTCCAGATACACCAGCGAGTTCATACTGGCAAGAGGCTGTTCACGTGTATTGAATGTGGGAAGGGATTCACTCAGTTATACCATCTCCAGATACACTAGCGAGTTCACACTGAGGGGAGGCCATTTACCTGCTCTGTGTGTGGGAAGGGATTCACTCAGTCATCCCATCTTCTGATTCACCAAATTGTTCGCACTGTTAAGAGACCATTTAGATGTTCTGACTGTGAGAAGAGCTTTAAAAACACAAGCAACCTGCTGACCCACCAACGCACTCACACTGGGGAGAGACCATGCACCTGCTCCGTGTGTACGAAGGGATTCACTCAGTCATGCACTCTGCTGAGACACCAGTGAGTTCACACTGAGGAGCGATCTTTCACCTGCTCTTATTGTGGGAAGGCTTTCACTTGGAAGTCTAACCTTCTTAATCACCAGCAAGTTCACACTGGGGAGAGACCATTCACCTGCTCCGTGTGTGGGAAGGGATTCACTCAGTCATGCACTCTGCTGAGACACCAGCGAGTTCACCAGTGATTGCAGAGGTTGGATTCTGCTGTTATTGCTGCTGTTAATCACATCCAGGACTGAACCATGTTCACTCTGGCAATTGGGCTTTGTTTCTGCTGATGTTAATAACTAGAATAACTGGGCTTGAGATTAATATTCTGGACAAATATTAAATAAATCAGCTTTCTTTCAAATCAACAGTGTGTCTAATATTTGATTTCTCCATGATAAGAGGAGACGAATTGATGTTCTGTTACTGACTGTTCCACTTTTGGGCCTTTTCTTACGCTGGATTATTTCAGTTCTCATCCAGTTCACCTTCTACCACATCAAACCCCAAACTTGTTCCATTTGTGTACACGGCTTGTGGGTGTCATAGACTGAACTGCAGTGTCTCACTTTACACTCATCTGAAATTCCTTTGAACCGCCCCTTTACAGAACTACCTTGCATAAGATTTGAAATCTGTTTTTTTCTCTATCATTTAACATCTCTTGGATTCGATTTTTTTTTAAACTCCACACATACTGCATGTGACAGCCTTAGAAATGTTCTGATCTTTGTAATTGTCATTGCTGATTTTGATGGTCTCTTTGATTTAATCTCTTGTTACTAACATACCTTGCACTATTTCTTTAATCGAGATAATTGTTTCAAATACTTCCTTTATCAGGTCTTTAGCTCCTCCATTGATCCCTGTCAATAATCCTTGGTCAGGGGCTGGGGTTAAGGTGTAGGATTGGGGTTAGTGGTTGGGGCTAGTGGTTATTGGTTAGGATTGGAGTTAGTGGTTATTGGTTAGGATTGGGGTTAGTGGTTGTTGGTTAGGATTGGGGTTAGTGGTTGGGGCTAGTGGTTATTGGTTAGGATTGGAGTTAGTGGTTATTGGTTAGGATTGGGGTTAGTGGTTATTGGTTAGGATTGGGGTTAGTGGTTGGGGCTAGTGGTTATTGGTTAGGATTGGGGTTAGTGGTTGGGGCTCGTGGTTATTGGTTAGGATTGGGGTTAGTGATGGGGTTAGTGGTTATTGGTTAGGATTGGGGTTAGTTGTTGGAGCTAGTGGTTATTGGTTAGGATTGGGGTTAGTGGTTGGGGCCAGTGGTTATTGGTTAGGATTGGAGTTAGTGGTTGGGGCTAGTGGTTATTGGTTAGGATTGGAGTTAGTGGTTGGGGCTAGTGGTTATTGGTTAGGATTGGAGTTAGTGGTTGGGGCTAGTGGTTATTGGTTAGGATTGGGGTTAGTGGTTGGGGCTCGTGGTTATTGGTTAGAATTGAGGTTAGTGGTTGGGGCTAGTGGTTATTGGTTAGGATTGGAGTTAGTGGTTGGGGTTAGTGGTTAGGATTGGGGTTAGTGCTTGGGGGTAGTCGATAGGATATTAGGCTTAGGAAATAGTGATTAAGGTTAGAAACTACTATTGACAACGCCAGTGTCACTAGACGCGTCCTTTTCCATTTCATGTTTTTGAACCTCACACAGACGAGTCACAAAACAGCCTCATGAATTGTTCATTCAAGGAACCTTCTTTCTGGCCCGAGCCTGATTTCCTCTCTTTCACATCACTACAATTCTCACAGAAATAGACATCACGGACATTAGGCTTTGTGATTTTGGACAAGAACAGGCGGATCCAGATATTGTGCAGATTACATCCAGTCATCAGCCTGCCTGAAAAGGGCTTCTGACAATAACCTGTCACCAGGCCCCACCAATCACCATCTGATTCCACCATCATACCTTCATCCATTTTCGCCTTTCACCCTCACTAGAGCTGGTTTCACAACCATGACCATTCTCCACACTGAGGCTCTCTGATTCCCATTTATAGCCTCAGTGTAAGTGGTCCCTGGATTTGGTGCCACAGTGTAAGTGGTCCCTGGATTTGGTGTCACAGTGTAAATGGTACCTCGATTTGGTCTCAAAGTGTAAGTGGTCACAGGATTTGGTGTCACAGTGTAAATGGTACCTCGATTTGGTCTCAAAGTGTAAGTGGTCACAGACAATAACTTGCATTTATATAGTGCCTTTAATGTAATAAACATCCCATGTTGCTTCACAGGAACATTTTCAAACAAAATTTGACCGAGTCATATAAGGAGATATTAGGGCAGGTAACCAAAATCTTGGTCAAAGAGGTAGGTTTTAAGGAGTATCTTAAAGGAGGAAAGAGTGGTAGAGAGGCGGCAAGGTTTAGGAATGAAATTCCAGAGCTTGGCAACATAGGAACAGGAGTAGGCCATTCAGCCCCTCGAGCCCGCCCACCATTCAATGAGATCTTACTCCATATACCCGCCTTTACCCCATAGTCCTTAATACTTTTGGTTAACACAAACCTATCAATCCCAGATTTAAAATTAACAATTGACCAAGCATCAACTGCCGTTTGCGAAAGAGTGTTCCAAACTTCTAACACACTTTGTGTGTAGAAGTATTTCCTAACTTCACTCCTGAAAGGTCTGGCTTTAATTTTTACATTCTGCCCCCCAGTCCCAGACTCCCCAGCCAGCAGAAATAGTTTCTCTCTATCAGTTCCCCTTAATATCTTGAAAACTTCAATCAAATCACCTCTTAACCTTCTAAATTCCAGGAAATACAACCCTAATGTGTTTAATCTCTCCTTGTAATTTAACCCCTGAAGTCCAGGTATCATTCTGGTAAATACGCTGCACTCCTCCCAAGGCCAACATATCCTTCCCAAGGTGTGGTGCCCAGAACTGCTCTCAGTACCCCAGGTGTGGTCTAACCAGGGCTTTGTATAGCTGTAGTGTAACTTCTACCCACTTGTATTCTAGTCCTCGAGATATAAAGGCCAGCATTCCATTAGCCTTTTTGATTATTTCCTGTACCTGTCCATGACATTTTAATGATCTATGTACCTGGATCCCCAAGTCTCGTTGGACCCCCACTGTTTCTAGCTTTTCACCATTTAGAAAGTACTCTGTTCTGTCCTTTTTAGGTCCAAAGTGGATGACCTCACATTTGCCTACATTGAAATCCATTTGCCACAGTTTTGCCCATTCACTTAATGTATTAATATCGCTCTAATTTTATGCTTCCATCTACACTGCTTACAATGCCACCTATCTTTGTGTCATTGGCAACTTGCATATGTGGCTTTCTATCCCATCATCTAAGTCATTAATAAATATGGTGAATAGTTGAGGCCCCAACACAGATCCTTGCTGGACAGCGTTAGTCACATCCTGCCAATTAGAGTCCCTGCCCATTATCCCCACTCTCTGTCTCCCGCTACTCAGCCAATTCCATGGGCTTCAACTTTAGCTAACAGACTCTTATAAGGGACTTTATTAAATGTCTTCTGGAAGTCCATATAAATAACATCCATAGACATTCCCCTGTCTACTTCAATCACCTCTTCAAAATATTCAATCAGGTTCAGCAGGCATGACCGACCTTTCACAAATCCATGCTGGCTCTCTCTAATCTGCTGAAAATTTTCAAGGTGTTCAGTCACCCTGTCCTTAATTATAGACTCTAGTAATTTCCCGACAACAGATGTTAGGCTAACTGGTCTCTAATTCCCTGGTTTCCCTCTCTCACCATTCTGAAATAGCGGAGTGACATGCGCAATTTTCAAATCTGATGAAATGGTTACCAAATCGAGAGAACTTTGGAAGATTATAGTTTGGGCATCTGCAATGTTCTCACCTACTTCCTTTAAAACCCTGGCTTGGAAACCATCTGGTCCTGGGGATTTGTTACTCTTTAGTGCCATTATTTTCTTCATTATTATTATTTTGGTGAGTCCCCGTCCCTGATTCAATATTAGTTTCCTTGGGATGTCCGGCCTGCTATCCTCTTCCACTCTGTCAATACTGACACAAAATAATTATTCAACATGTCCGCCTTTTTATTATCATTTACAATGTCACCATTATCAGTTTTCAAGGGGCCCACATTGCTCCTTGACCCTCTTTTCCTTAGATAATTGTAATATAAATTGTGTTGATTTTGATAATCCTTACAAGTTTCTTTTCATATTCCCTTTTTGTAGCTCTTACTGTCTGTTTTGTCACCCTTTGTTGTTCTTTGTATTTCTCCCAATCACCATGATTTGTGCTATTTATTGTATTTCTATGTACTTGTTCTTTTAGTTTGATGTTGTCCCTTCTCTCTTTAGTCGTCCATGGCTGGGGTTTTTTGGTAAGTAGAGCTCTTGCCCCTCGGGGGTAGAAGCTGCTTCTGTATCACCGTAAATTATTTTTTGAACATCTCCCTCTGATCATCTGTTGTTTTACCCATTAACAGATTTCCCCAGTTTACTGTGGACAGTCTCTGTCTCATCCTGTTGAAGTTGCCCTGAACTAACACTAGAATCTTAGTAGCTGTTTTGCATTTCTCCCTTTCAAACATAATGTGGAACTCGATCATGTTATGATCGCTGTTAGATAAATGTTCACTCACCGTGAGGCTGTTCACTAAATCTGACTCATTACTAAATCTAATATGGCCTGCCCCCTTGTTGGTTCTAGAACATATTGTTGCAGAAAATTATCCTGAACACACGCGAGAAATTCACCCGAGAAGACGATAGAGACCAAAGTGCCGTTTGCCCCTCTCAGTGTGGCCCTGAAGGACTGTGTCCAGGCTGAAGTTCTGTTCCCGCCGTACGATCCTCCCCCAGATTGTCCTTTCTGAGCTCCAGCCAGGTGATGCTAAACACTCAGGTGGGAAAGAGAAAAATCTACAACATGTTTAAAACAAAGCTGATCTATTTAACATCTAGCCAGAATATTAAACTCCAGCCCAGTTACAGGAGTTATTGACATCAGCAGAAACAAACTCCAACTGTCAGAGTGAACATGGTTCAGTCCTGGATGTGATTAACAGCAGCAATAACAGCAGAATCCAACCCCTGCAGTCAGTTGTGAACTCGCTGGTGTGCCAGCAGGTTGGATGGTTGAGTGAATCCCTTCCCACACGTAGAGCAGGTGAATGGCCTCTCCCCAGTGTGAACTCGCTGGTGTGCCAGCAGGTTGGATGACTGAGTGAATCCCTTCCCACACAAGGTGCAGGTGAATGGCGCTCCCCAGTGTGAACTCGCTGGTGTGCCAGCAGGTTGGATGACTGAGTGAATCCCTTCCCACACAAGGTGCAGGTGAATTGCCTCTCCCCAGTGTGAACTCGCTGGTGTGCCAGCAGGTTGGATGACGGAGTGAATCCCTTCCCACACATGGAGCAGGTGAACGGTCTCTCCCCAGTGTGAACTCGCTGGTGTGCCAGCAGGTTGGATGACTGAGTGAATCACTTCCCACACACGGAGCAGGTGAACGGCCTCTCCCCAGTGTGACTGCTTCGATGAGTTTCCATCTGGGATGGGTAATTGAATCCCTTTTCACAGTCCCCACATTTCCACAGTTTCAGCGTGGTGTGGGTGTCCTTGTGTCTCTCCAGGTTGGACGATCAGTTGAGGCCTTGTCCACACACAGAACACATTTACGGTTTCTCCCCGCTGTGAACAGTGTGATGTTTTTTCAGGCTGTGAAACTGTTTAAAAGATTTCTCATTCTATGTTCAAAGGCCAGTGTTATTCAGGTCCTGTGAACCGAGTGACTCTGTCAGATCTTGAAGTGATGTTTGGTTTGAGTTTCCTGTCTGCAAATCCTCCCCTTCCAACAGCCTGTAAAAGGAGTTTATAAAAGTCAGCATTGTAAGTACAGGATAGAAATTCAGAACAGACAATTTTAGCTTCTGTGGAACATTGTTTGTTCTTACTCCTAAAGCTGTAAATCCCGGTCCCACACACTCTCCCTCCCCCCTCTCCTGAAAACAAACCCCATAGTATTTTCCTCCAATCCCAGTTTTTTCACTCACCTGACTCTGTCACAAAACCATGGCTTCAGAAGAGAGATTGAAGAAACTATTTGAAAGCAGGTGTGGTGGTGAAATGTTGGGCGGGTGCTCAGCATCTCACACATTGTGTAAGATTAACATTCTACATGTCTGAACCTTTCATTCCGTCCCTGATTTGGGAATTGTGTATGTACCTTTAAGGGAATAACTGGTCTCAGACTGCAGTACCGGCAGTGACCACCCCTGTATAAAAGGCCCTGGCAGGCTTCTGTAGTTTCATTTTCCAGGTTGTCTCCATTCAGTAAAGACTTGTTATAATCAACTCCTGCAGTCCGTGTCTCAATTATACACGGACATAATACTGGCGACGAGTAAGAAACGAACTTACCTGTAACTCAGCAGCACCTCAGACAACATTATTGAAGGTCGAAGCCAGAAGAAAGAAAAAAAAAATAATCCAAAGAAACTCGAGAAACGGGCGTCGACCGTGGGCAACCGCCCTCCAAATCATCGAATTGAAAAGTGCAGGTGAGACTGTCGAGAGCCAGGCTTGGTCTCCAGTCTGTGGTTTCCCAGCTAATCGGGCTGGTGGCAGGTAGTGCACTGATCCTTCCTGGGCTGCAGCGGGCTAGAGCTCGATCGGGTGGCTCTGCAACCGGGCCGGGCAGCGAGTCGGGAAGCAAAGAGAGAGAGGGTGAAGCACACAGGGCGCGGCCGGTGCTTCGCAGCTGGGCAGCGTTCGGACCTAAGAAGAGGGAGGGAAGTGTCCCAGAGGGTCCGCTCCACGACGGGAACGGTTCTTCAATTAACGGAGCAAATATTGAAGCGCAATAGAAAAATAAAAATACCGCGGAGAGCAGCGTTGGCAGCAGCAATCGGGGAGGCGCGAAGACCATAGGGCGTCGCTATTACAGGATAGTAAAATAAATATAATCGCCAGCAACAGTGTTGGCAGCAGCGGCAGCGGCGGGAAAGCGCGGGAGGCGCCATCGTAACTCGGCGGGGAAGAAGGAAAAGCGCGGGAGGCGCCATTTTGATCCATCGGGGACGAAGGCAAAGCACGGGAGGCGCCATCTTAGATTTTCAAGATGCCAAAGACTGGCGATATCACTGCCTTCGATAATGCAATAGAAGACTGGACCACGTATGTGGAAAGAGTCGAGGTATATTGCGAGGCAAACGAAATAGCCGATGAGAAAAAGGCATCGGTATTGCTAAATTTAATGGGCGCAAGAATGTACGGCCTATTGCGGGGCCTGATTACTCCAGCCAAACCGAAGGTGAAGAGTTTTAACGAAATAGTTGCTATCCTACAGGAACACTTAAATCCTACACCGCTGCTGATAGCAGAAAGATTTAAATTCCACAGGAGAAATCAGCATAAAAATGAGAGCAATGCTGATTACCTTACGGAACTACGCAAGCTATCAAAGCACTGCCAGTTCAGAGCAGGACTGGCAGATACCTTACGGGACAAATTTGTCTGTGGACTCCTGAGTGAAGGAACTCAGAAGAGGCTACTCTCAGAGAAAGAGCTGACGCTAGATAAGCCTTTCAGCGTGGCAGTATCGTACGAAGCAGCAGCAAGGGGAGCTGCGGAAATACAACAAAAGCCACAGGAATACGGCACCCACGAAATGACATGGGGATTTGCAAAATGTTATCGCTGCGGCAGAACAAACCATGACCAGAAGGACTGCTGGTCCAAGGACAAAATATGCAGGCAATGCGGAAAGATGGGACACATTGCACGAGTTTGCAGGTCTGGGAAGAAGACCAACGACAACAAAAAGGCTACTAAGGAACCGTACAGGAAAGTACAAAAGATGACGGACAGTAGTTCCGAAGACCAGATGAGCGATAGTGAATCCGGGAACAAGAGACTAAGCTGTCTCAAACTTCACAACGTAATCGCAAAAGAGGATCACCGAACCATTTGGGTCACCCTCACGATAGCAGGGTCCCAAGTCAAAATGGAATTGGATACAGGATCAGCTCTAACCGTCATGAATCGATGAGACTACGAGTGGCTATTCTCACACATACCCTTGAGAGAGACATCCATTGTCTTGAGGACGTATATGGGGCAAAAAGTATACCCCAGAGGAAAAATAAGGGTGCCTGTCGAATACAACAGCAAGAAAATACGAAAATTGTATCTCTATATTCTGCAAGATGGTGGACCACCGTTATTGGGACGTGAATGGATCAGAAAGATAAGTTTAGACTGGCACTCCATTCAGGCACTGACGGTGGCTGGTAAAAAGGATGACGACGTCACTCCTGGACGATTGTCAACAATCTTAGCTGACGCCAAAGAGGTATTTCAACAAGAACTGGGCACTCTTAAAGGCGTAACCGTCTCGATAAAAATAGAGGAGAATGCAATTCCCAAGTTTTTCAAAGCAAGACCGGTACCATATGCAATTCGCCCAGCCGTCGAGGCAGAGCTGGAGAATCTGGAGAATGCAGGCGTGTTATCTAAGGTAGACTGGAGCGAGTTCCTGTCATGAAGAAAACGTTAAACAATAAGTCTGAGGAGCCAAGGAAGGTTCACATCTGTGGGGACTTCAAGGTGATGGTGAACCCAGTCCTTCACACAGTACAATATCCTCTTCCAAGGATAGAAGATATCTTCGCCTCACTATCTGGAGGGAAGCGTTTTACAAAAATTGACCTAGCACAAGCATATTTGCAGATGGAGGTTGAAGAATCCTCTAGGAAATATCTCACGATAAACACTCACAAAGGTCTTTACCAGTATAATCGACTGGCATTCGGAGTTGCATCAGCTCCGGCTATATGGCAAAGAGCGATGGAACAAGTCCTGCAAGGGATTCCGGGGACTCAGTGTTACTTGGACGACATCCTAGTGACAGGTGAAGATGACAGTGAACACCTTGCCAACCTAGAGCAGGTGCTCATTGACTACGTGAACATGGGCTACGAGCCAATCACCCCAAGTGCGAGTTTTTTAAGAAACAGATATCGTATTGTGGCCACGTGATTGATGAAGAGGGGTTGCATAAGTCCCCTGACAAAATTGAAGCAGTAGTTAAGGCTCCAGCACCTGAAAATGTGTCGCAACTGAGGTCATTCCTCGGATTGGTGAATTACTACCATAAGTTTTTGCCGAATTTGTCCACAATTCTGCATCCACTGAACACCCTACTACGAACGGGAGTAGCTTAGAAATGGAGCGATGAATGTAAGCGGGCCTTTCAGAAGAGTAAGGACCTAATCACTTCAAGAGAAGTATTGGCTCACTACAACCCATCACTACCGATAAGACTGGCGTGTGATGCGTCTCCCTACGGCATTGGGGCGGTACTGTCACATAAATTCCTTGATGGTTCAGAGAGGCCAATAGCTTTTGCGTCACGCTCGTTAACTTCAGCCGAGCGTAACTATGCCCAGATTGACAGAGAGGCCCTTAGCCTGGTGTGGGGGGTGAAGAAGTTCAATCACTACCTGTACGGTCAGAAATTTACTCTACTAACTGATCATCAACCTCTCGTCTCCATTTTCAACCCTCACAAGGGCGTACCGATAATGACGGCACAACGGCTACAGAGGTTGTCCCTTTTCCTAGGGGCACACCAATATGACATAGAGTACAAAGGAACTAAACAGCATGGGAATGCTGATGGATTGTCGCACCTACCGTTGCTGACGGTGGAAGAAGACCTTGCAGTGGATCCAGTGGAGTTATTCCACTCGACTATCGTCGAATGTCTCCCTGTGACGAATGCAAACATAGAAAAGGAAACACGAAATGACCCGACACTCTCCTGGGTCTATGATTTAACGGTGAAGGGATGGCCAGCACATGGCGAACCACTGCTGCCAGCATTCTCCCCAAGAAGAGAACAGCTGTCAGTGTGCAGAGGAACCTTGCTGTGTGGATCCAGAGTAGTAATTCCACCAAAATTGAAGGATAGAGTGCTCAATGAGCTTCATGAGGGTCATCTGGGAGGGGTAAAAATGAACAACTTAGCCAGAGCGTTTGTGTGGTGGCCGGGAATCAATAGAGAAATCGAAGAGATGACCAAGAGCTGTACAGGATGCCAGAAGGTCCAAAACGCCCCACCACAAGCCCCTCTACATCCATGGGAGTGGCCCTCATCTCCATGGCAAAGGGTGCACATTGATTTTGCTGGTCCCTTTATGGACTCGATGTTTTTAATTGTGGTGGATGCACATTCAAAGTGGCCAGAGGTAATAAAAATGTCCTCAACCACCACAGAAAAAACTATCACAATCTTACGAACCATATTCGCCAGGAATGGGCTGCCTGAACAGATTTGCTCTGTCAATGGACCACAGTTTGTGTCTGAAGAGTTCCGGAGGTTCTTAAAGAACAATGGTGTTAAGCATTACACATCCGCCCCATATCATCCAGCCACTAATGGATTGGCCGAGAGGTTTGTTCAAACATTCAAGAAGGCTATCAAGGCAATGTGTAATGAAGATATACCCCTACAACAAAAGGTGGATAACTTCTTGTTTGCCTACCGGAATGCGACACATGCGGTTACCAACCAAACTCCAGCCATGATGTTCTTCAATCAAAGACTACGATGCCGCTTGGATTTGGTTAAGCCAAACGTCAGAGGAGATGTGGAGAACAGGCAGTTTCAGAATATGAATGAAAGGCCAACCAGGAGTTTTAAGATAGGTCAACCAGTTTTGGCCCGGGAATACCGCACAGAGAAATGGCAGCCAGGAACGATCTGTACACGGCAAGGACCTCTAATGTATACTGTGGACGTTGGAGAGAGCATTGTAAGACGCCATGCTGACCAGATTCTAGAGTCACTGGAAAACGTCAACTCCACACCACGATCTGATACACCTGGTGATGAAACTGAAGTACCAATTGCATCTACCGCAGAATCGGTGATATTGGAAGCAGACGAACCAAACAACATTGATCCCGACGCAACCTTGCCAGAAGAACCTGATATCCCAAAGAGGCGTTATCCAGACAGAATCAGGAAGCCTCCTCAAAGACTGAACTTATAATTGCTTAACTTCAACCAATGTATCTAGCAACCGTAATTGTAATTGTAATTAGTTATTATTTAGTTGTTAAATGAATGTTATGTGCTGTTTATCTAAAAGGGGAGGAATTATTGCGTATGTACCTTTAAGGGAATAACTGGTCTCAGACTGCAGTACCGGCAGTGACCACCCCTGTATAAAAGGCCCTAGCAGGCTTCTGTAGTTTCAGTTTCCAGGTTGTCTCCATTCAGTAAAGACTTGTTATAATCAACTCCTGCAGTCCGTGTCTCAATTATACACGGAGATAATAGGAATCTCTTGAGCTGGCACTTCTTGTCCCATTATACCGAGTTGGTGCAACAGGAGAGCCAGGGATCAGGGGGATATTGGACAGGAAGCACACAGCACGGACATTACACTGCAGGTAGGATATGTGAGAGTGTTACAGTGAGGGCTTCGGGCACTTTATTAAACACACACAGCAGAAGCACATTAATCTGATGGGAGATCACTGACACACGAGCAGTCAGCGGTGTGGAGCCTCCTGAGAGTCCGGCCCCTTTCCAGCCAGTATTTACAGGAGCTGGGACACAGAAAGAGTCTCATTAAAATCA
The DNA here is from genome assembly GCF_052327205.1 of Somniosus microcephalus. NCBI lineage: Eukaryota > Metazoa > Chordata > Chondrichthyes > Squaliformes > Somniosidae > Somniosus > Somniosus microcephalus. The sequence goes on from NC_140990.1 coordinate 79,480,990, forward strand.
CTGATATATTTGTTCACACAAACCAACCCCCAAAAAATGCTGAATGATTTCTCCCTCACCAGTCTCCATTTCTCCTCCATTTATAGACGCTCCCTGACCAGTCCCCATTTCTCCTCCCTTTACAGATGCTCCCTGACCAATCACCATTTCTCCTTCATTTACAGACACTCCCTGACCAGTCCCCATTTCTCCTCCATTTACAGATGCTCCCTGACCAGTCACCATTTCTCCTCCATTTACAGACGCTCCCTGGCCAGTCATCATTTCTCCTCCATTTACACACGCTCCCTGACTAGTCACCATTTTTCCTCCATTTACAGACTCTCCCTGGCCAGTCACCATTTCTCCTTCATTTACAGACGCTCCCTGACTCACTTCCTGTCTGTCCCGGAGATTGGCGCTTTGTTGAGATTCGGACCGGAGCGAAACGTGAACCCGCAGGTGGGGGCGGATAATGTTCACTGCTCTTATAATCGGGCCTGGGGCCGCACTCGAGGTGTGTGTGAAGCCCGCGTCCCCCCGGGGTTTATTTTTTCATTTTAACATTCAAGTACAATAGTACTTGTACAACTCATCAATTACATATGGGCCCAGAAATTCGGGTCCCAACGCGTGAGTACGCATGGAGTACTCACGTGTGGACCCGATGGAAGTGCCGGTTTCTTGCATGCACTAAAGATGTGCGGGAAACCGGCACTTCCGATCCTCTGAACGAAGGGGTTCAGAGGTCGAACGCGTGCGCGCGGGAGTCTGCGCGTGCGCGTTGAACTTCCTTTTTTTTTACAGATTTTTCCGTGCGGGTAAGTCTCTACATTTTAGAAATTTAAAAACCAGGCATAAGGACTTCATTTTAAAAGGTAAGTGGTCAATTAATTAAAATTAAAACATTTTTTCCACAAGTTTATTATTTTTAAATAGTTTAAAGTAAGGTAAGTGTAATTTTAGCCCCGTTTTTTAATAAAAAAAAAATTTCAATAAATTTAAATTATTGTTTAAAATAGTTATTTAATGTTATTTATAGTTTATTTAAAAAGTGTGATTTAAAAAAAAAATTATTTGAAGGTTAACTATTGTTTTGGGGGCTGGAGTATTCATAAGTTTGACAAGTCTTTCTGTCATTATGAATGGGCTTTTCCCTCCTCCGATTGGTTGCCCATGGCTCATGTGATCCCAGCGGACGCATCGCACTAACTACGCCCCTGGGACACGCAAGCACAGCGCGCCGGGAGCTGGACTGGGCCACAGAGAGGAAATCCACGCAGGCCCAGGCCTCAACTGCCGGCGCGCTAGGTAAGTGTAGGTCGGGGGCTTGCACCCGCGGGAAGCCCCCGACACGAATTTCTGGGCCATAGTAAATCCATTACATTCATTGACTACAATTAAAAGGATAAAGCCTCAAACAGCTTCATGGTCAACAATATAAATACAGTAATAAATTTTTCAGCTAACTCAATAATGTTTACAGTACAAACTGCCACTATTTAATAAACCAAGAAAGAACCCGTATACGCCAGTCCTACTGGCATCGCTCAATCATTCGGTCATTCATTCCTCCGTTCGTTCGTTTGCTCAAGCGTAACTTCCATTGTGCATGTCTGTGTGCGCGTGTGTCATTTGTCTACCTGCGTGCATTCGTTCATCTGTCCTGACAGGCCTCACGCTCACCAAGCCGGCCATCATCCTGGGGAGCGAGGGCCCTTCATTCGGTCGAACGTAAGTTCCATTATGTATGCGTGTGTTATTCCTTGCCGATATTACTTTGTTTTGCCTTTTTTCCTTTTTTCCTTTTTCACTATTATCCCGTTCTCTTTTCCCATCTTATGGCCACTCAAGCACCATACTATAGATGGAAACAGTCTGTCTTTCCTCCACCAAAATGGCAGCGCACAAACCGGCCCCCATCACCGAGAAAAAGCCTCACAGCTGCCACCAGATGGAGCACAGACGGGGCCGCAGGAACTGATTCGGGCCGGAGACCGTTCTTCAACTTTAGAAACCGTGCAGCATGCTCACCCACAGCATCTCCCGACTCTGCTTCTGTCGACCAGCCGCTCCGCCCTAGGCCCCCCGCCTGGGGTCCTCCGTGCTGGGCCTCCTGCCTAGGACACTCTCCTCTGGGTCTTCCACCCTGGGCCTTCTGCACTGGGCCCTCCACACTGGCATTCCCCGTGAGCAGCCGGGGTGTGGAGCAGCCCGTTCACGCAGCACCAAGCAGAGCTGAGCTGCTGAGAATCTCGCAGCCTCCCCCGGGGTTCATGAACCCGCTCCCTGAACTCGGGGTGTGAGCAGCCGGAGTCCCCCCCCGGGGTTCATGAACCCACTCCCTGAGCTCTCTCACTTGATGTGTCAGCGGCTGCTGCCAAGGTCTGCGCATGTTCAGCTCACACTGCCCGGGAGACTGACGGAAGCTCCGGACCAATAGGGAGCAAGCAGGGCGGGGCTGGAGGAGAGAGCCGGCGGCGGGTCCTCCAACCAATCGGGGAGCCCGAGGAGCGGGACTAGCGCCGGCTGATTGTCTGATCCGCAGGGCAGCGAGTTTCTCCAGTCCCTTGTTCAGGGCCCGGGGCCAGGGGAGGCTGTGGGCCTTTATTCCCCTTATTGGACACAAGGCTCTTTGTCTCACAACACACTGGCTCAGGTTTTAATAGAGACTTTTTAAATTCATCAATAAAAGCAGATAAACCTGTGCTTCTGTGGAACAAACTTTTTAATATTTGGGAGTAAAAGTACAAATTTTTTTCCCTCTGGGGAATTTATTATTAGTTTCAGGAAACAACAACCACTTGTATTTATAAAACGCCTTTAATGTAGTAATTCGAAAGGTGGGGAACCAGGGAGTGTAGAACTGAACCCAGTCAGAGTCAGCACCTTCAGGGGAGGAGAGAGAGGGGAACCAGTGAGTGTAGAACTGAACCCAGCCAGAGTCAGCACCTTCAGGGGAGGAGAGAGAGAGGAACCAGTGAGTGTAGAACTGAACCCAGCCAGAGTCAGCACCTTCAGGGGAGGAGAGGGAGTGGAACCAGTGAGTGTAGAACTGAACCCAGCCAGAGTCAGCACCTTCAGGGGAGGAGAGAGAGAGGAACCAGTGAGTGTAGAACTGAACCCAGCCAGAGTCAGCACCTTCAGGGGAGGAGAGGGAGGGGAACCAGTGAGTGTAGAACTGAGCCCAGCCAGAGTCAGCACCTTCAGGGGAGGAGAGAGAGGGGAACCAGTGAGTGTAGAACTGAACCCAGCCAGAGTCAGCACCTTCAAAGGAGGAGAAAACTGGGAGCTGAGGAAAAAATTTGGAGATGGTGCGATGGGCTTGGATTTTAGCACAGGGAGGAGGGAGAGTTTGTGGGACAGGGATTTATAGCTTTTGGGGAACAAGAGAGGAAAGAATGTTCCATAGAAACTAGAACTGTCTGTTCTGAATTTCTATCCTGTACTTACAGTGATGACTTTTGTAAACTCCTTTTACAGGGTTTTAGAAGGGGAGGATTTGCATACCGGAAACTCAAACCAAACATCACATCAAGATCTGACAGAGTCATTCGATTCATCAGGACATGAATATCATCCGTCTTTCAATGTGGAAGGAGAAATATTTGCCAGTTCTGTCTGTGGGAAAAGATTTCAAACATCAGTGTGGCTGGAAAAGCACCGAGACACACACACCCGAGTGAGAGTGTTCCAGTGCACTGACTGTGGAAAGAGCTTTAACCAGTTACACAGCCTGAAAAAACATTACACCATTCACAGTGGGAAGAAACCGTACACGTGTTCTGTGTGTGTGGACGAGGCTTTAACTGATCATCCAACCTGGAGAAGAACAAGGACACCCGCACCACGGAGAAACCGTGGAAATGTGGGGACTGTGGGAAGGGATTCAATTACCCATCTGAGCTGGAAACTCATCGACACAGTCACACCGGGGAGAGGCCGTTCACCTGCTCCACATGTGGGAAGGGATTCAGTAAATTATGCCACCTTTTGACACACCGGCGTATTCACACTGAGGAGAGGCCATTGACCTGCTCCATGTGTGGGAAGGGATTCACTAACTCCTCCAGCCTCACTGCACACCAACTTGTTCACTCTAATAAGAGACCATTTGAATGTACTGACTGTGAGCAGAGCTTTAAAAGCAGAACACATCTGATGCAACACCAACGCACTCACACTGGGGAGAGGCCGTTCACCTGCTCCGTGTGTGGGAACAGATTCACTCAGTCATCCACACTCACTGCATATTAACTTGTTCACACTGATAACTGACTGTGAGCAGAGCTTTAAAAGCAGAAGGGACCTGCTGAAACACCAACGTACTCACACTGGGGAGAGGCCGTTCACCTGCTCCGAGTGTGGGAAGGGATTCACTTGTTCATCCCAACTTCTGACACACCGGCATATTCACACTGGGGAGAGGCCATTTACCTGCTCTGTGTGGGAAGGGATTCACTCAGTCATCCAACCTGCTGAGACACCAGCGAGTTCACAAGTGACTGCAGAGGTTGGATTCTGCTGTTGTTGCTGCTGTTAATGACATCCAGGACTGAACCATGTTCATTCTGACAGTTGGGGTTTTTTCTGCTGATGGAACTCCAAACCATCGTTAACACCTTCACCGAAGCGTACGAGAGCATGGGCCTTACACTAAACATCCGTAAGACAAAGGTCCTCTACCAACCTGCCCCTGCCTCACAGTACTGCCCCCCGATTATCAAGATCCACGACAAGGCCTTGGACAACGTGGACCACTTTCCATACCTCGGGAGCCTACTGTCAACAAGGGCAGACGTCAACGATGAAGTCCAACACCGCCTTCAGTGTGCCAGTGCAGCCTTCGGTCGCCTGAGGAAGAGAGTGTTTGAAGACCAGGACATCAAACCCAGCACTAAGCTCATGGTCCACAGAGCAGTAGTAATACCCACCCTCCTGTATGCCTCAGAGACATGGACCATATACAACAGGCACCTCAAAGCACTGGAGAGGTACCACCAATGCTGCCTCCACAAGATCCTGCAAATTAATTGGCAGGATAGGAGCACCAACGTCAGTGTTCTTGCTCAAGCTTACATCCCCAGCATTGAAGCTTTGACCACGGTCGATCAGCTCCGATGGACGGGTCACATCATCCACATGCCCGATACGAGACTCGCAAAACAAGCGCTCCACTCGGAGCTCCGGCACAGCAAGAGAACCCCAGGTGGGCAGAAGAAATGCTTCAAGGACACCCTCAAAGCCTCCGTGAAAAAGTGCAACATCCCCACCGACACCTGGGAATCCCTGGCACAAGACCGCACAAAGTGTAGGAGAAGCATCCGGGAAGGTGCCGAACACCTCGAGTCTCTTCGCGGGGAGCAAGCGGAAGACAAGCGCAGGCAGCGCACGGAGCACACGTCAACCCAAGCTCCCCACCCACCCGCCCCTTCAACCACCGTCTGCCCCACCTGTGACAGAGACTGTGGCCTCGATTTTGATTGGGCCCTGAGGCAGGCGGGGGTTTCAAATCGCAAAAAATGGCGGGCGGGACCCCACCCCCCCGCCTGGTTTCCGACTCCGAGCAATTTTAACTCAGGCGTGTCTGACGGTCCCGACTCCGTCCCGCATCCAACAGGTGGGACTGGTCTTTAAGGCCCTTAATTACCAATAAATGGCCTCTATAATCCTATTTTAACAGTCCCTTGCAGCCATGATCACATTGAATGGCGGAGCAGGCTCGAAGGGCCGAATGGCCTACTCCTGCTCCTATCTTCTATGTTTCTTCTATGTTTCTATGTTAACCCTTTTCCCACGTAAAACACGCCTGGAGTAGGGGTGAAAGAGGAGTTGGGGTGAGGGGAGTTGGAGACTGGGGTGAAAGAGGAGTTGGGGTGAGGGGGTTGGAGAGTAGGGGTGAGGGGGATTGGAGAGTAGGGGGTGAAAGAGGAGTTGGGGTGAGGGGCAGTTGGAGAGTAGGGGTGAAAGAGGAGTTGGGGTGAGGGGTTGGAGAGAAGGGGTGAAAGAGGAGTTGGGGTGGGGGGGATGGAGAGAAGGGGTGAACGAGGAGTTGGGGTGAGGGGGGTTGGAGAGTAGGAATGAAAGAGGAGTTGGGGTGAGGGGGGTTGGAGAGTAGGGGTGAAAGAGAAGTTGGGGTGAGGGGGGTTTGGAGAGTAGGGATGAAAGAGGAGTTGGGGTGAGGGGGTTGGAGAGTAGGGGTGAAAGAGGAGTTGGGGTGAGGGGGGTTTGAGGGTAGGGGTGAAAGAGGAGTTGGGGTGAGGGGGGTTGGAGAGTAGGGGTGAAAGAGGAGTTGGGGTGAGGGGGGTTGGAGAGTAGGGGTGAAAGGAGTTGGGGTGAGGGGGGTTGGAGAGTAGGGGTGAAAGAGGAGTTGGGGTGAGGGGGGTTGGAGAGTAGGGGTGAAAGAGGAGTTGGGGTGAGGGGGTTTGGAGAGTAGGGGTGAAAGGAGTTGGGGTGAGGGATTTGGAGAGTACGGGTGAAAGAGGAGTTGGGGTGAGGGGGTTGGAGAGTAGGGGTGAAAGAGGAGTTGGGTGAGGGGGATTGGACAGTTGGGGGTGAAAGAGGATTTGGGGTGAGAGGGGTTGGAGAGTAGGGGTGAAAGAGGAGTTGGGGATAGGGTGTTTGGAGAGTTGGGGGTGAAAGAGGGAGTTGGGGTGAGGGGTTTGGAGAGTTGGGATGAAAGAGGAGTTGGGGTGAGAGGGGTTGGAGAGTAGGGGTGAAAGAGGAGTTGGGGTGAGGGGGTTGGAGAGTAGGGGTGAAAGAGGAGTTGGGGATAGGGGGTTTGGAGAGTTGGGATGATAGAGGAGTTGGGGTGAGAGGGGTTGGAGAGTAGGGGTGAAAGAGGAGTTGGGGTGAGGGGGTTGGAGAGTAGGGGTGAAAGAGGAGTTGGGGTGATGGGAGTTGGAGAGTAGGGGTGAAAGAGGAGTTGGGGTGAGGGGATTGGCGATTAGGGGTGAAAGAGGAGTTGGGGTGAGGGGGGTTGGAGAGTAGGGGTGAAAGAGGAGTTGGGGTGAGGGGGGTTGGAGAGTAGGGGTGAAAGAGGAGTTGGGGTGAGGGGGATTGGACAGTTGGGGTTGAAAGAGGATTTGGGTGTTGCTTGTTTTCAATGGGCAATGGATGCTTTTATAAGTGATAACTCTCTGACACCTTTTCATATTTAGTTGGTATCACGATGTGTGGTAAATCAAGGGTGGAACATGATTCTAATTTAGAAAGATTCCTTCAAGCTCCGGAAAAAGTTGGTTTAACTTTTAATAAAGAGAAGTGTATCTTTTCGACTACTGAGGTAAATCTACTGGGGTATATTATCTCGGGAAATAAGATTAAACCAGATCCAGAACGTCTGCGACCATTGATCGATTTACCTTATCCTTCTAATTCTAAGGCTTTGCAACGAGTTGTTGGACTGTTTTCTTACTATTCTAATTGGATTGCAAACTTTTCACAGAAGATCCGGCCCCTTATATGGGTTACGACATATCCTCCATCATGGAAGGCCAGGACATGTTTTGATAAATTTAAAAAGGATGTCCTAGGAGCAGTTGTGCATTCTATTCATGAGCAGGTTCCCTTTGTGATTGAGACGGACGCTTCTGATTTTGCAATTGGGGCTACTCTGAACCAAAATGGAAGACCTGTGGCCTTTTTCTCACGTACTTTGAACAATAGTGAAAAAAGGCATTCTTCAATCGAGAAAGAGGCATATGCAATAGTAGAAGCACTGCGTAAATGGAGACATTATTTATCGGGGCGACATTTCACGTTGGTAACCGATCAAAAATCTGTGTCCTTTATGTTTGATGTTAAACATTTTGGAAAGATTAAAAATGATAAAATAATGAGGTGGAGGATTGAGTTGGCATGTTACCATTTTGATATAGTTTATCGTCCGGGGAAGGATAATGTTGCTGCTGATGCACTGTCGAGGGCTTATTGTTCTGTGATTCACGGAGATACGCTTATTAATCTTCACAATGCCTTATGCCATCCTGGGGTTACGAGGATGATACACTTCGTACGCAGTAAGAATTTGCCCTTTTCAGTTGAAGACGTCAAGCGGATGACTTCATCATGTTCTATCTGTGCTCGGTGTAAACTGAATTTCTTTAAGCCTCAACGAGCTCATCTTATAAAGGCTACTTCTCCTTTTGAACGTTTGAGCATCGATTTTAAGGGGCCTCTTCCTTCAACTACTCAAAACCGATATATCTTTACTGTTGTGGATGAGTTTTCAAGGTTCCCTTTTGCTTTTCCTTGCGCAGATGTATCAGCTGCTACAGTTATCAAATGTCTGACTCAACTTTTTGTTATCTTTGGGATGCCTGCGTATATCCATTCGGATCAGGGAAGTTCTTTTATGTCTTCCCAGTTGAAGGAATACCTTCAGAGTCGGGGAATTTCTACTAGTAGAACTACCCCGTATAATCCCCAGGGTAATGGACAGTGCGAACGATACAATGGGGTGATCTGGAAGGCAGTTATGTTGGCTTTGACATCCCGGAACCTTAAGAATACACAGTGGGAAATGGTACTGCCTGATGCCCTGCATTCCATTAGATCATTGCTTTCAACGGCTACTAATGTGACCCCCCATGAAAGGCTCTTTAACTATCCGCAGAGATCTACTACGGGATATTCGGTACCTTCATGGCTTACTATGCAGGGACCTGTGCTGCTTCGACGCCATGTTAGATTGTCAAAATATGATCCTTTAGTGGAAGAGGTGGAGCTGTTGGAGGCAAATTCCCAATATGCTCATATTTGATTCCAAGATGGGAAAGAAAGTATCGTTTCAATTAAAGACTTGGCTCCTTGTGGTGGCCAGCCCTCTTCTGAGGATATTAACAATAGTCATGATTCAGATAATGTGGATGCTGTTACAGATACTATGAATATTTCCAATCCGATTGCAGATAATTATACTTCTATTAGTCAGCCCTCGATGGATGTTTATGACCGTCCTAGTTTACCTCCTGATGGGATTTCTAATCCGGAAACCGTTGAGAATCGGGATATGGATAGCCTTCCTGCAGAAGATACTTCTGTGTCTCCTGGTGTGGGAGGGCAAGGAATTTCACCAAGGTTAAGAAGGTCGACACGAGCAAGATATCCGGTCGACCGATTGAAAATGGACTTTTAAATTGATAGTGGTGTTTTAAAATTGTTGAAATGTTATATTGTTTTAGTTGAGAGATACTTAATACTTATGTGCAATGCTACTATTTGTTGTTGTCACTTAGTATTGTGTCATGTTGAATAGTTTTATTCTTGTCTGTGCATAGTTTTAGTTGTAAATAATTAATTATAAATTGTAAAGGTTATTTAGGTTGGAGTATATTTTAAAAGGAGGGGTGAATGTGGTGATTATTCTTTATGTTAGTAAGAAGTATTGTGATTGGTTGTTTGTTTCCTGCCTTGGGATATATGCTGTAATCTCATTGGTAGTTGATGTCATGTGATTTGTGGTGGCCATCTTAAATTCAGTTCTCTCTAGTCATTGTTGGAGACTGGTGTTGAAAGATGTGCTACTGGGTTTTTAAAGTTAATAAAGCCTAGATTAGAAAGGCAAATCTATTCTTTATTTCAGGGGGTTGGAGAGTAGGGGTGAAAGAGGAGTTGGGGTGAGGGGGGTTGGAGAGTAGGGGTGAAAGAGGAGCTGGGGTGAGGGGGGTTGGAGAGTAGGGGTGAAAGAGGAGTTGGGGTGAGGGGGGTTGGAGAGTAGGGTGAAAGAGGATTTGGGGTGAGGGGGGTTGGAGAGCAGGGGTGAAAGAGGAGTTGGGGTGAGGGGGTTGGAGAGTAGGGGTGAAAGAGGAGTTGGGGTGATGGGAGTTGGAGAGTAGGGGTGAAAGAGGAGTTGGGGTGAGGGGGTTGGAGAGTAGGGGTGAAAGAGGAGTTGGGGTGAGCAGTTGGAGAGTAGGGGTGAAAGAGGAGTTGGGGTGAGGGGGTTGGAGAGTAGGGGTGAAAGAGGAGTTGGGGTGAGGGGGGTTTGGAGAGTAGGGGTGAAAGAGGACTTGGGGTGAGGGGGGTTGGAGAGTAGGGGTGAAAGAGGAGTTGGGGTGAGGGGGATTGGACAGTTGGGGGTGAAAGAGGATTTGGGGTGAGGGGGTTGGAGAGTAGGGGGTGAAAGAGGAGTTGGGGTGAGGGGGTTTGGAGAGTTGGGGGTGAAAGAGGATTTGGGGTGAGCGGGTTGGATAGTAGGGGTGAAAGAGGAGTTGGGGTGAGGGGGGTTGGAGAGTAGGGGTGAAAGAGGAGTTGGGGTGAGGGGGGGTTGGAGAGTAGGGGTGAAAGAGGAGTTGGGGTGAGGGGGTTGGAGAGTAGGGGTGAAAGAGGAGTTGGGGTGAGGGGGGTTGGAGAGTAGGGGTGAAAGAGGAGTTGGGGTGAGGGGGTTGGAGAGTAGGGGTGAAAGAGGAGTTGGGGTGAGGGGGGTTGGAGCATAACAAAAACAATTTGCATTTAGATAGCGACTTTAACGTAGTAAAACATCCCAAGGTGCTTCACTTTAGCGTTATCAAACAAAATTTGACTCTGAGCCACATGAGGAGGTATCAGGACAGATGACCAAAAGCTTGTTCAAAGAGGTAGGTTTTAAGGAATGTCTTAAAGGAGGAACGAGAGGTAGAGAGGCGGAGAGGTTTGGGAAGGAATTCCAGAGCTTGGGGCCTCGACAGCTGAAGGCACGGCCACCAATGGTGGAGCGATTAAAATCGGGGATGCGCAAGAGGCCAGAATTGGAGGAGGGCAGAGATCTCAGAGGTTGTAGGGCTGGAGGAGTTTACAGAGATAAGGAGAGGGGAGGCCATGGAGGATTCCTCTGGTGCTGGAATCAAGAACAAGAGACCTTAATCTTAAAATTAGAGCTCGGCCATTCAGGGGTGAAATCAGGCAGCACTTTTTCACACACAGGGTTGTAGAAATGTGGAACTCTCTCCCCCAAAAGGCTGTGGATGCTGGGGGTTGATTGCAGCTTTCAAGACTGAGATGATCGATTTCTGTGAGGTAATTGTTCCAAGGGATGTGGAATAAAGGCGGGTAAATGGAGTTAAGATACAGACCAGCCCTGATCTAATTGAATGGTGGAGCAGGCTCGAGGGGCTGAATGGCCTCCTCCTGTTCCTAATGTTCCTGTGACAGACTCAGAAATGCCCCGGAGCAGTGAAATCCCACTGGGCCCCAGCACATGCTCAACGGAAAGCCCAGGTCAAGGGCAAAGCCAGCGTGCCCACTCTGAACCCGGTTTGCTGCTCCCTCTGTGCCCAGCACTGCCCGCACCCCCGGCACACGGCAGTGGAATTTCAGCCTCAGTGTTACAAGTTTCATCGGTTACAGGCTGGAGAGAGGGATCATTCAATCTGTCACGGAGCCGTGTGATTGGTTCAGTCTCCACTAATAGTGACTGTCAGAAATGCCCAAGAAGCAGTTTTTGACTAATATCGGCTCCCACAGGGATGAGGAATTCACAGAATTACAGAGAGTCTGCAGCACGGAAACAGGCCATTCGGCCCAACTGGTCCGTGCCGGTGTTTCTGCTCCACATGAGCCTCCTGCTGCTCCTCTTCATCCAAACCTATCAGCAGATCCTTCTATTCCTTTCTCCCTCATGTACTTATCGAGCTTCCCCTGAAATGTATCCGTGCTATTCACCTCAACCACTCCATGTGGTAGTGAGTCCCACAATCTCACCACTCTCTGGGTAAAGAATTCCACGTTGGATTTACTGGTGACTGTCTGATATTTATGGCCCCTAGTTTTGGATTCCCCCACAGAAGGAACATCTTCTCTACATCCACCCTATCAAACCTCTTCACAGTTTTAAAGACCTCTATCAGGTCGATAGAATAGAGCTCCAGCCTGTCCAGTCTTTCCAGATAAGTACATCCTCTCAGTTCTGGTATCAACCCTGTGAATCTTTTTTACACTGACTCCAGTGTCTTTATATCCTCTTTATAATATGGAGACCCGAACTGCGCAGAGTTCTCCAAGTGTGGTCTAACCAAGGTTCGACACAAGTTTAACAGGACTTCTCTACTTTCAATTCTGTCCCTCTAGAAATGAAGCCCAGTGCTTGGTTTGCTATTTTTAACGGCCTTATTAACCTGCTCATCGGAAAACCCCGGGTAAGGTGCACCCAGCAAGCCCACTCTGAACCCAGTTTGCTGCTCATCGGAAAACCCCGGGTAAGGTGCACCCAGCGAGCCCACTCTGAACCCGGTTTGCTGCTCATCGGAAAACCCCGGGTAAGGTGCACCCAGCGAGCCCACTCTGAACCCGGTTTACTGCTCATCGGAAAACCCCGGGTAATGTACACCCAGCGAGCCCACTCTGAACCCGGTTTGCTCATCAGAAAACCCCGGGTAAGGTACACCCAGCGAGCCCACTCTGAACCCGGTTTGCTCATCGGAAAACCCCGGGTAAGGTACACCCAGCGAGCCCACACTGAACCCGGTTTGCTGCTCATCGGAAAACCCCGGGTAAGGTAAACCCAGCGAGCCCACTCTGAACCCGGTTTGCTCATCGGAAAACCCCGGGTAAGGTACACCCAGCGAGCCCACTCTGAACCCGGTTTGCTGCTCATCGGAAAACCCCAGGTAAGGTACACCCAGCGAGCCCACTCTGAACCAGGTTTGCTCATCGGAAAACCCCGGGTAAGGTACACCCAGCGAGCCCACTCTGAACCCGGTTTGCTGCTCATCGGAAAACCCCGGGTAAGGTAAACCCAGCGAGCCCACTCTGAACCCGGTTTGCTCATCGGAAAACCCCGGGTAAGGTACACCCAGCGAGCCCACTCTGAACCCGGTTTGCTGCTCATCGGAAAACCCCAGGTAAGGTACACCCAGCGAGCCCACTCTGAACCAGGTTTGCTCATCGGAAAACCCCGGGTAAGGTACACCCAGCGAGCCCACTCTGAACCCGGTTTGCTGCTCATCGGAAAACCCCGGGTAAGGTGCACCCAGCGAGCCCACTCTGAACCCGGTTTACTGCTCATTGGAAAACCCCGGGTAAGGTGCACCCAGCGAGCCCACTCTGAACCCGGTTTGCTGCTCATCGGAAAACCCCGGGTAATGTACACCCAGCGAGCCCACTCTGAACCCGGTTTGCTCATCGGAAAACCCCGGGTAAGGTACACCCAGCGAGCCCACTCTAAACCCGGTTTGCTGCTCCCTCTGTGCCCAGCACTGCCTGCACCCCCGGCACATGGCAGTGGAATTTCAAAAGAAGGAAGGAATCTTTCAGCATTTGAAAGGATTTTAGAAAGAATTCAAGGTGATTTCAGAGAGTTGGGATCTTTCTCTGTTCTCGGGGAGTTTGATATCAGCCTTTCTCCTGTGAATATAGAGCTGCCTTATAGGGCCGTGATCATCTTTGAAAGAGCTGCCAATTAATCCCACTCCCTTGCCCTTTCCCCAGAGCCCTGCAAACTTTTCCTTTAAGTAGATCCAATTCCCTTTTGAAAGTTACTATTGAATCTGCGTCCACCCCCTTTCAGACAGTGCATTCCAGATCACAACAACTCACTGAGTGAAAAATGTCTCATCTCCCCTGTAGCTTTTTGTCCATTATTTGATGAGACGTGTTTACTTGTGAAATATATTTTCTGAGTGGAATTAAATTTAAAACCAGGTTCTGAGGCGTGATGCTCTATTCACCCATCGAAGGTGAGAGAGATGCTGTGGGTCACATGCTAAGTCCAGTCGCTGGCAGTGATTAACAGACTGGGTTTTGTGTTTAGTGATCCCGGGCATGTTACCGATACCTTCCCTGGATACGAAGGCTGGGAGAGGCACTCTGGAAGGTATGGGGAGCTGGGACTTGTCCATGAGATTAACTGAAGGTATGAGAACTGAAATAATCTCGAGGTAGAAAGGAGAAAAGGCCCAAAAATGGAACAGTCAGTAACAGGACATCAGTCTCCTCTTATCTTGGAGAAATCAAGGATTCGACACACTGTATGTTTGAAACAAAGCTGATTTACTCGACAGATATCCAGAATATTAAACTCCAGCCCAGTAATAGGGGTTATTAACATCAGCAGAAACAAACCCCAACTGTCAGAATGAACATGGTTCAGTCCTGGATGTGATTAACAGCAGCAATAACAGCAGAATCCAACCCCTTCAGTTGATCGTGAACTCACTGGTGTGTCAGCAGGTTGGATGACTGAGTGAATCCCTTCCCACACACGGAGCAGGTGAACGGTCTCTCCCCAGTGTGAACTCGCTGGTGTCTCAGATGGTGAAATGATTTAATGAATCCCTTCCACACACGGAGCAGGTGAATGGCCTCTCCCCAGTGTGAACTCACTGGTGTACAGTGAGGTGGGATGACCGAGTGAATCCCTTCCCACACACAGAGCAGGTGAACGGCCTCTCCCCAGTGAGAACTCGCTGGTGTCTCAGATGTTGGGAAGAACAAATGAATCTCTTCCCACACATGGAGCAGGTGAAAGGCCTCTCCCCAGTGTGAACTTGCTGGTGTACAATGAGGTTGCATGAATGCCTGAACCTCTTCCCACAGTGAGAGCAACTGAACGGTCTCTCGTCAGTGTGAACTCGCTGATGTTGAATTAGTCCCTCAGAACTTTTAAAGCAGTTCCCACAATCAGCGCATTTAAAAGGTCTCTCATCACTGTGAACTCGCTGGTGTGATCGGAGGGCAGATGAGTGAGTGAATCCCTTCTCACACACGGAGCAGGTGAACGGCCTCTCCCCAGTTTGACAGCGTTGATGAGTTTCCAGCTGGGATGGGTAATTGAATCCCTTCCCACAATCCTCACACTTCCAGGGTTTCTCCATGGTGTGCATGTCCATGTGTCTCTCCAGGTTGGACGATCAGTTAAAGCCTCGTCCACACACAGAACACATGTACAGTTTCTCCCCGCTGTGAACGGTGCGATGTTTTTTCAGGCTGTGTAACTGGTTAAAGCTCTTGCCACAGTCAGTGCACTGGAACACTCTCACTCGGGTGTGTGTGTCTCGGTGCTTTTCCAGTCACACTGATGTTTGAAATCTTTTCCCACAAACAATTCTCCTTCCACATTCAAAGGCCAATGATATTCAGGTCTTGATGAATTGAGTGTCTCTGTCAGATGTTGAGGTGATGTTTGGTTTGAGTTTCCCGTCTGCAAATCCTCCCCTTCTAATACCCTGTAAAAGGAGTTTACTAAAGTCATCGCTGTAAGTACAGGGTAGAAATTCAGAACAGACAATTCTAGTTTCTATGGAACATTCTTTCCTCTCTTGTTCCCCTAAAGCTGTAAATCCCCGTCCCACACACTCTCCCTCCTCCCTGTGCTGAAATCCAAACCCATCGCACCATCTCCAACATTTCTTTCCTCCACTCCCAGTTTCCCCCTCTCTCTACTCTGGTTGGGTTCAGTTCTACACCCGCTGTGTGCAGAGTGAGAATAAAATCAATGAGTCAATGATTGTCTCTCCTGGTCACTGGGACCCTGAAGCCCCGCCCACTCTCTGTTCCTGTACAAAGATGGCCGCGCATGCGCCGTGCTGCAGGTGGAACTGGTCCGTCTTTCCTCCACCAAGATGGCAGCACGTAACCCGGGCCTATCACCGTGAAAAAGCCTCACCGCTGCCGTCTGGCGCAACGTAGACCGGGCCGCGGGATCTCATTAAGGCCTGAGGCCGTTCTCCAACTTTATGAACCCTGCGACGCGGCCCACCCGCAGTTTATTAATCTCCCGACCTCGCTCCCACCATCCTGCAGCTCCGCCCGGAGACCGCGCAGAGCCTGTCCTGCGCCTGCGCGCTGGGCTCCTGACCTCCTCCCCAGAAAACCTGAAAGAGGAATCTGGATTGTCCCCGTCACTCATTCTTAAAGGGACAGCACCCTGTGTCTCGGCAGCTGCCGTTAAAGGCACAGACACAGCTTCACCCTTCACTATTATAAATAAAAACAGGAAATACTCAGCATCTGTGGAGAGAGAATCAGAGTTAAAAGGTAGATCTTCCCTAACCAACTTCTTAGACTTATTCTGAAAGAGGTGACATCCCAAATTAAATGGGCGCATCCCAAATTAAATGATGTAGTGCACCTGGACATCAAAAAGGCCTTTGACAAAGTATTGCATGAGGGACTTCTTTACAAACTAAGGTCCGTAGGTTTCAAGGTGAAACATGCATATTGATTGATTACTGTCGAGGTGAAGCTGGGTTGCAAAGGGAGGATACTGACTGGGTTACCCCAGGGGTCCTTGCTGGGAATCCCTCCTGGTCTTGGTCTACAACGGTGACCTGGAATCATAATCATAATATAAAACAGTTACATTTGGAGATGACACCAAGCTAGGAAAGAATGTGAATTCAGATGAGGCAACTAGGATCTTATAAAGGGAGCTTTCAAAGAATGACCATTGGCAGATGAAACTCAACAT
Organism: Somniosus microcephalus; assembly: GCF_052327205.1. Taxonomy (NCBI): domain Eukaryota; kingdom Metazoa; phylum Chordata; class Chondrichthyes; order Squaliformes; family Somniosidae; genus Somniosus; species Somniosus microcephalus. Next base: position 79,497,353 of record NC_140990.1, read on the forward strand.
AGAAAAAGGCAAGATACTGCTTATATGGGAAAAATAGAAATGGGTGGGATAGAACTTGTCAAGTGGGAAGTTGAGACAAACCTTAGGGTGTTAGATGAGTCACCACTCATCATTCCTAAAAGGTGTGGCTCATCAATAAACAAAGGAAATAGCATGCTGGATCATATTGTCCAATCAGTTCAGTTCAAATACCTAGAGCTAATGCCAAAGCTGTCCTGGTCACATTGCACTTGGTATGCTGCATATAGTCCTGGTCACCGTGATATTATGGGAGCCATCTGTTGTGTATGTAATATGTGTGCTACTTTGAACCTATGGACAGGACTGCACTACTTGTAGGGCGTAGTGATACGCAGTACCACTCCTGGCCATAGGGGTATAAATAGTACTGTGGGTACTGGTCTCCCCTCAGTTCCTGCCTGTGGGCATGAAGTAAAGACCTACGTATAGTCCCTACCTCCAACCAGTAAAGACCTGTTTTATTGTTACTGATTAAGTCTGAGTATTAATTACTTGAACAACTCACAGATTTAACACTGGCGACGAGTCTGATTCGGATCCTGCGGCAGTCACTCCACGGCAGCTTCGTCCACAGCCAGGACGTTGCAGAGAGGTTTCCACCCTCTCCACCCCACTGGAAGACATCCTGACCTCGGAGCCTCCATCGGCGACCGTCAGCTTCTTCTCCAGCTTGGTGGTGGGTAAGCCGTTGTCTGAGCCGGGCAGCGACGCGACAGGCAGTCGACCGCGTTGGCCGCACGAACGGGGCTGGGGGAGCTGGAGGAATAGGGCGCGAGAGCCGCTTCGAGCGGGAGGCGTTTCAACAGAGCGATCGCATCTCCTGATAAGAGCCGAGAGCCGCTTCACGATCCAGCGATCGCATCCGCTGATAAGGGCCGCACTCGGGCGATCGCGGCGAAGATAAGGGCCGCACTCGGGGGCTGAAGGGAGACGGCGTTGGGGGACGGGTGAAGACCGCCAAGCGCGGGAAAACCGCCATTTTGTGGGCGGAGGACGACGGCAAGAGCGGGAAGCCGCCATCTTGGATAGCAGTAAAAAAAAAGAAAATCTGAGAAATTGCAAATCTACAATGCCTAAACACGGGAATATTAGCACCTTTGATAGTGACCTCGAAGATTGGGCCATATATGTTGAAAGAGTAAAAAATTATTGTAAGGCCAATAAAATTCGTGACCAAGATAAAGCTCTAACATTATTAAATTTAATGGGTGCGAAGACATACGGGCAATTGAAACACCTGTTATCACCAGATGAACTGGCGGATAAGACGTTCGATGAGATTGTTACTGTCCTGAAAGATCATCTAAACCCCACGCCGCTGATGCTAGCGGAACGATTTAAATTTTACGACAGAAGGCAGCTACAGCATGAAAGCAATGCTGAATATTTGCTGGAATTGCGTAAATTAGCGAAATATTGCCAGTTTGGAACGGGACTGACAGATGCACTACGAGACAAATTTGTGTGTGGTTTATTTAAACAGGATACACAAAAGCGACTGCTCGAGGAGAATGAGCTGACGCTTGAGAAGGCGGTCACTATGGCAGCAGCACACGAAGCCGCAGCGAGAGGCACGGCAGTAATGCAGCTACGGTCACCGGAGCTCAGTGCACACAAATTGGGTGTGAGTTCTGGCAAATGTTATCGTTGTGGAAAGACAACGCATGATCAGAACCAGTGTTGGTTTAAAAACCAAGAATGTAGAACTTGTGGTAGGCTTGGACATATAGCTAGAGTATGCAGGTCAGGGAAGAAGACCAGCAACAAGAAGTCACCGCAAGGAAAATACGCAAAGGTACACAAGGTGACCGAACAGGAGTCCGATTCAGATGCTAGCAGTAATGAACTGGCTAGCTTAAGCTGTAATGAACTGGCTAGCTTAAGGGTACTCAACGCTGGTAAGGGTGCAGACCTCCAGACAATTTGGGTCACTCTTCAGATAGAAGGAGTCCAAGTAAAACTGGAATTGGACACTGGATCGGCATTGACGGTCATAAATAAGAAAGATTACGGAAAGTTATTCCAACATATTCCCCTACAGGATACGGGGATTATATTGAAAACATACACGGGGCAAAGAGTGTACCCCATCGGGAAAATAGAGGTTGCAGTGGTCCACAAGGGCGAAGACAGTCAAATAATGGACTTATATGTGATATCTGAAGGAGGTCCTCCACTACTAGGACGGGAGTGGATTAGGAAAATGAATATGGACTGGCATTTCCTACAAACAATAACGAGTGAGAACTCGGTGAAGATAGTCGGCCCAGACTCTGGAACGGATGATGGTAAGCCCAACTCAGGTGCAAAAGACAAAGTTTCAGCACAGAATTCCACTGAGCAACAACAACATAGTTTAACTGTGGATTCTGAGTCTGGCAAGTCTACTGATGTGCCCATTTCTGAGGGACACCGGGCTCGAACTCAACTCCATTTCAAACTACAACAGCAATTAGAACAAATGCTTCGCCGTTTTGAGCAAGAGTTGAATGCAACGAAAGAATTCTTTGATATAGAGTTGGAGAATCTGGAAAGACAACAGAAGCAGCTGATGGAGAAAATGGAGCAGGAGCACACAAAATGTCTGATGTCAGAGGAGTTAACGGTCAGCCAACTCCTGCATATGCTGAAGGACAGGACTCTGAAATGGGAAAAACTTGAACACGAACTTCAATATTCAAACGAAAGGGGTTCGGAGCTCTCAAAGGTTATTGGAAGAGCTGAGGTGGCAACACAGACTGAGATGACTGCAACAGAGCAGCCCTTGGATGCCAAAAGTACGCTGACTCACGTCAACGTAGAACAACAGACCGCTGAAACAGCTGCTCCGGTAGAGGGATTGAATAGTCCGATCAATCAATCTCCAAAAGAAGTTGAAGTAGTAAAATCTCAAATGAGGTCATTAGTAAACGACTTGCTGAAAGCCCAGAAAAAGCTGGATGAAGAGGTACGCATGAAGAAGTCTCTTCAGGAAAGATGTCTGGACTTGGAACAAAAGCTGGCTAACGCCCAGCTGGGTATGGAGGAAATAGAAGACCCTCTCGCTGGCCTAGATCAGGACGACACCGAATATTACTATGTCCTGTCCTGCCCAACTTGTAACTTCGACTCCCACCATACAGAAATCATGGAGGAGCACCGAAAGTCTACGGAACATCGGGAGAAGGTGGCTCTACTACGGAAAAAGGAGGAAGAGAAGGAGGAACTGCGCATGCAGCTGGCAGCTGACAGTGGAGCCCAGAGAGTCTCCAAGAAGCAGAAAAGGAAAAGTCGAAACAGAAGATGACCCATCTGAACCATTATTACCTCTACCAGATCACACACGTGGTCCCTCCGAACGGAGCCAATTCAGTTCGGAAGTTCAAACTGTTAAATCCATGGAAGGACTATTGAATGAGTCACTCCAGCAACGTGAACCGACTACACCACAGAGATTGAATCTGTGAACTGTTTTCCGCAGAGACTGAATCTGTGATCTGTTTTGACATGAAGTTATCTATGTATCTATGTTATTCTGTTATGTAAACCTGAAGTTATATATGTATATATGTTATTACGTTATGTTAAATGGGGAGATGACTGTAAAGCTAGGAAGGGAGGAATGTTGTGTATGTAATATGTGTGCTACTTTGAACCTATGGACAGGACTGCACTACTTGTAGGGCGTAGTGATACGCAGTACCACTCCTGGCCATAGGGGTATAAATAGTACTGTGGGTACTGGTCTCCCCTCAGTTCCTGCCTGTGGGCATGAAGTAAAGACCTACGTATAGTCCCTACCTCCAACCAGTAAAGACCTGTTTTATTGTTACTGATTAAGTCTGAGTATTAATTACTTGAACAACTCACAGATTTAACACCATCCAGGTCTTACTGGCAATCCAGAAGAAAGCAACAAACCCTGATCCATGGTGTTAGAGGGAAGAGTTATGATGTACAACTTGATCAGCAAGTTCCCTTCTTCAACCTCAAGAAGACAGGTCTTAGAAGCAACATTAATAGAGGAATATAAATACTTACCTGGATAGAGAAAGTAAATCTGGAACAATACTTTCAGATATGTCTGGGCAGCAGGACATGAGGGCACAGGGTTCATGGGTGTGAAGATCAAATTTAGGATAGATGGCAGGAAATCTTTCTTTACTCAGAGGGTGATCAACAGCTGAAATGGGTTGCCAGCAGGGTGGTTTATGCCAGGACACTGGAGTAATTAAGAAACAGATGCTGTAATGGAAAGATGGTAAGGTTGGTATTCTAGAAGGAGATTAAATGGGCTGAAGGGCCATCTTCATCCAAACCTATCCTGTGATCTTGTACAAACAAAAATTAGAATATTGCACCAGGAATTGAAAAGATAAACTACTGTTTGTTTTAGATGCATCTTCTTAAAGCTGCTAATAGCCAATGTGTACCATCTGTCTAAATATAAGAACATTATAGCAAACGATTTTATGGTTTTCACAGAAAGAAATGAATGAATTGCAGAATTCAGCCTCGAAAACTCTGATAACATTCCCAGAATCCCATGTAGCAAAATAGAGTTTGCCTTGTTTGGTCGCCAGTAGTCAGTGGTCCTGTGGGTGTTCACTCCTCCTTCTAGCAACATTACATTTGGTTATTAGTCTCCCACAGGGCCACTATATCTGTAGCCAAAATTCCCATGTCATCACATCATTGCCAGTCACTTCACAGCTTGCTGTTTGAAATCCTCATAACCTTGGGTTTAGTTTCCAGCCACTTTACAAGGCTGCTTATGTTGTGTCAGCGAACATGAAGGGCTGTATTTAGTGTTTTTAACTTTTGGTGTTAACATGATCATTGAACTCTTTTATGCACCTGTTCCCATTAAATAAGCAAGTGTGACATTATCCACAAAATATGGTGCAACATCACTGATTAAATTATCTGCATTGCTTTGTGGAGGAAGGTTCCCATCCTGTCATTGTATGTCCCAAAAGAGCAGCGAGGTTATGCTAAAACTGTATAAAACGCTAGTTAGGCCACAGCTAGAGTACTGTGTGCAGTTCTGATCACCAGATTACACGGAGGTGTGATTGCACTCGAGAGGGTACAGAGGAGATTCACAAGGATGTTGCCAGGACTGGAGAATTTTAGCTATGAGGAAAGATTGGATAGGCTGGGATTGTTTTCTTTAGAACAGAGGAGGCTGAAGTGAGACTTAATTGAAGTGTATAAAATTATGAGGGGCCTAGATAGAGTGGATAGGAAGGGCCTATTCCCCTTAGCAGAGAGGTCAATAACCAGGGAGTGGGAGGAATTGCCCAACATTCACTACAAGCCCACTGCCTCCCACAACTACCTGGACTACACTTCCTCCCACCCCGCTTCCTGTAAGGACTCTATTCCATTCTCCCAGTTTCTCCATCTCTGCCGCATCTGTTCTGACGATGCCGCCTTCCATACCAGTGCTTCCGGTATGTCTTCCTTTTTCCTCAACCGAGGATTCCCCTCTACTGTGGTTGACTCGGCCCTCGACCGTGTCCGTTCCATTTCCGGCACTTCTGCTCTCACCCCTTCCCCTCCCTCCCGTAACCACGATAGGGTTCCCCTTGTCATAGAAACATAGAAGATAGGAGCAGGAGTAGGCCATTTGGCCCCTCGAGCCTGCTCCGCCATTCAATGCGATCATGCCTGATCATCCAAATTCAGTACCCTGTCCCTGCTTTCTCCCCATATCCCTTGATCCCTTTAGCCTTAAGAAATATATCTAACTCCTTCTTGAATATATTTAATGAATTGGTCTCTACTACCTTCTGTGGTAGAGAATTCCACAGGTTCACCACTCTCTGGGTGAAGAAATTCCTCCTCATTTCTGTCCTAAATGGCTTACCCCTTATCCTTAGACTGCGACCCCTGGTTCTGGACTCCCCGACCATCGGGAACATCCTTCCTGCATCTAGTCTGTCCAGGCCTGACAGAATTTTATAAGTTTCAATGAGATCCCCTCTCATTCTTCTAAACTCCAGCGAGTACAAGCCCAATCGACCCAATCTCTCCTCATACGTCATTCCTGCCATCCCAGGTATCAGCCTGGTGAATCTTCGCTGAACTCCTTCCATGGCAAGAACATCCTTCCTCAGATAAGGCGACCAAAACTGCACACAATACTCAAGGTGCGGTCTCACCAAGGCCCTGTAAAACTGCAGCAAGACATCCTTGTTCCTGTACTCAAACCCTCTCGCTACGAAGGCCAACATACCATTTGCCTTCTTAACCGCCTACTGCACGTGCATGCCTACCTTCAGCGACTGGTGCACAAGGACACCCAGGTCTCGTTGCACTTCCCCTTCTCCCAATCTATTGCCATTCAGATAATAATCTGCCTTCCTGTTTTTGCCACCAAAGTGGATACCCTCACATTTATCCACATTATATTGCATCTGCCATGCTGCTGCCCAATCACCCAACCTGTTCAAATTATCCTGTAGTTTCTCGGCATCCTCCTCACAGCACACACGCCCACCCAGCTTTGTGTCGTCTGCAAATTTGGAGATATTACATCTAGTTCCCTTGTCTAGATCATTAATATATATTGTGAACAGCTAGGGTCCAAGGACCGATCCCTGCGGTACCCCACTAGTCACTGCCTGCCACCCTATAATCCGGTGTACCGCGCGGTAAAAGCGGCCCCGGTAAAAACTGAAGTAATCCCAGGACACCCGGAGATCCCCGGTACCGCCATAGTCCCCGTGGCAGGAGGAAACCCGGAAATCCCAGCGGTCCCCGCAGTTCCGGCAAGACCCCAGATGATTCGAACCACCTACCAGCCCTTCAAACCCTTAGCGAGACAAATGCTGGTGGACAAACTACCCCAGCTGCAACCTCGAGGGAATAACTACCCATTTTGGCAAAAGATGAGGGAATTGAGGATCAGTCATAATTTACACAATAAAGATATAAACCAGTTGGTGCGAGCAAAAATTTCGGATGACCGTTGGGACCAATTACCCGTGAATTTCAGGGACGGAACTTGGTGCCTAGCGTGTAATCCCGCCCCGCAACAGTCAGACCAAAACTACGAGGCCTTCAAGCGAGCAGTAGAGGAGGTTATGGGACAGGCCCCAGTAAATTGGGCAGCCATACCAATATAATTCGGGATAAGGGGGAATCTGCCGTAGACTATAGTAAACGGAAATGGGAAAGGTTTGTAGGATGTTCCGGCATCCTAAACCGCACCACAGAGAACCAATGTTTCCTGCAATTATTTAAAGCCGGACTAGGCCCCACACATCAGGCAGCCATACGATTAGGAATCGTTACAATGAACAACTATGAGGATTTAATTAGGTGGGCGACCAAAGTAGATAATATGCAAAAGGCTAAGACAGCTGCCACAGAGGAGTTGGGGGAACAAGAGGAAGCAGTGGGGATAGCAAGCTGTTATGCTTGCGGGGAAGAGGGACATTTTGCTAAAGAATGCAAACAGAAGCAGAGAAGAGATGTCAGACCAGCATCGGATCCAAAACCAACTTGTTATAATTGTAACAAGCCAGGACATAAGAAATTAGACTGTTGGAGGAAAGGGGGAGGAAGGGAAGGTCAGGGGCCAAACCAAAGGGGGCGTCCCCAAAGAGGACAGCCCGGAGGAAATGGGGGAAAGGAGGATTTTAAAAGATGGATGAGGGAAGAAAAAGAGGAACAGGAGGAAAGGGATAGAGACAGAGATAGAGATAGGGAGAGACAGCGACGAAGGGATAGGGAAGAAAGGGAGCTTAGGGAATATTGTAACTGGAAAAATTCCCGAGGTGAGAGGCGATATGGGTCTGATTCAGAGGACGGGGAAGGAGGCGATGTGTGCACTACGAGGCAAAGGAGAGACATGATGAAGTTGAATATTAAATGAAAGATAGCAGCCCTCGGGGAGAATGGTGAGGAGGATCCAAGGATGTTTGTTAACGCATTGGTAGGGGGCCGGCAGTGCAAAATGTTGACAGACACCGGAGCCTCAATCTCACTGACAGATTTACCCTTACCCCGAACTAAACTTTCAATTAATGTGGCGGGAATAGAAAACATAGAAAAATAGGAGCAGGAGTAGGCCATTCGGCCCTTCGAGCCTGCTCTGCCATTCAATATGATCATGGCTGATCCTCTATCTCAATACCATATTCCCGCTCTCTCCCCATACCCCTTGATGCCTTTTGTGTCTAGAAATCTATCTATCTCCTTCTGTGGTAGAGAATTCCACAGGTTCACCACCCTCTGAGTGAAGAAATTTCCCCCCATCTCAATCCTAAATGTCCTAAATATCCTGAGACTGTGACCCCTCGTTCTAGACCCCCAGTCAGGGGAAACATCCTCCAGTCTGTCTAGCCCTGTCAGAATGTTATACGTTTCAATGAGATCCTCTCTCATTCTTCTAAACTCTAGTGAATACAGGCCTAGTCGACTCAATCTCTCCTCATACGACAGTCCTGCCATCCCAGGAATCAGTCTGGTGAACCTTCGCTGCACTCCCTCTATGGCAAGTACATCCTTTCTTAGGTAAGGAGGCCAACACTGCACACAGTACTCCAGGTGTGGTCTCACCAAGGCCCTGTACAGCTGTAGTAAGACATCCTTGCTCCTGTACTCAAATCCTCTTGCAATGAAGGCCAACATACCATTTGCCTTCCTAACTGTTTGCTGCACCTGCATGTTTGCTTTCAGTGACTGGTGTACAACTACACCCAGGTCCCTTTGTACATCAACATTTCCCAATCTATCACCATTTAAATAATACTCTGCCTTTCTGTTTTTTCTACAGAAGTGGATAACTTCACATTTATCCATGTTATACTGCATCTGTCATGTATTTGCCCACTCACTCAACTTGCCTAAATTGCCTTGAAGCCTCTTTGCATCCTCCTCACAACTCACAATCCCACCTAGTTTCGTGTCATCAGCAAACTTGGAAATATTACATTTGGTTCCCTCATCCAAATCATTGACATATATTGTGAATAGCTGGGGCCCAAGCACTGATCCCTGCGGTACCCCACTAGTCACCGCCTGCCACCCCGAACAAGACCCATTTATTCCTACTCTCTGTTTCCTGTCTATTAACCAATTTTTAATCCATGCCAGTATATTACCCCCAATCCCATGTGCTTTAATTTTACACACTAACCTCTTATGTGGGAATTTATCAAAGGCCTTCTGAAAATCCAAATACACCACATCCACTGGTTCTCCCTTATCTATTCTACCAGTTACATCCTCAAAAACTCCAGTAGGTTTGTCAAACACGATTTCCCTTTCATAAATCCATGTTGACTCTGTCTAATCCCACTGATATTTTCTAAGTGTCCTGTTATCACATCCTTTATAATCGAGTCTAGCATTTTCCCTACTACTGATGTTAGGCTAATAGTGGGGTTACATTTGCCACCCTCCAATCTGCAGGAACTGTTCCATAATCTATAGAATTTTGGAATTGCTGTTTGTGGGAGCTTGCTGTGCGCTAATTGACTGCCGCTTTTCCTACATTACAGCAGTGACTCCACTTCATTGGCTGTAAAGCACTTTGGGACGTCCGATGGTCGTGAAAGGCGCTATATAAATGCAAGTCTTTCTTTTCATTCTTTAAGTTCTTTGTTGCTCTTTTTCACTCCATTTTGACCCAGACTGTCTCGCAATGGAGGGGTTATCATAGAATCATAGAAATTTAGGGCACAGAAGGAGGCCATTCGGCCCATCGTGCTTGAGCCAGCCGAAAAACAGCTTTCCAGCCTAATCTCACTTTCCAGCTCTTGGTCCATCGCCCTGCAGGTGGCAGCACTTCATGTGCATATCCAAGTACTTTTCAACTGAGATGAGGGTTTCTGCCTCTACCACCCTTTCAGGCAGAAAGTTCCAGACCCCGACCACCCTCCGAGTGAAAAAGGTTCTCCTCACCTCCCCTGTAATCCTTTTACCAATTACTTTAAATCTATGGCTCCTGGTTATTGACCTCGCTGCTAAGGAAAATGTCGTGAAACTCCAGTACGATTTGGACAGGTTGGGTGACTGGGCAGAAACATGGCAAATGCACTATAATGTGGATAAATGTGAGGTTATCCACTTTGGTGGCGAAAACAGGAAGCCAGATTATTATTTGAATGGCAATAGATTGGGAGGAGGGGAAGTGCAAAGAGACCTGGGTGTTCTTGTGCACCAGTCGCTGAAGGTAAGCATGCAGGTTAAGAAGGCAAATGGTATGTTGGTCTTCGTAGCAAGAGGGTTCGAGTACAGGAACAAGGATGTCTTGCTGCAGTTGTACAGGGCTTTGGTGAGACCGCACCTTGAGTATTGTGTGCAGTTTTGGTCGCCTTACCTGAGGAAGGACGTTCTTGCCATGGAAGGAGTGCAGCGAAGATTCACCAGGCTGATACCTGGGATGGCAGGAATGATGTATGAGGAGAGATTGTGTCGACTGGGCTTATACTCACTGGAGTTTAGAAGATTGAGAGGGGATCTCATCGAAACCTATAAAATTCTGTCAGGCCTGGACAGACTAGATGCATGAAGGATGTTTCTGATGGCTGGGGAGTCCAGAACCAGGGGTCATAGTCTAAGGATAAGGGGTAAGCCATTTAGGACTGAAATGAGGAGGAATTTCTTCACCCAGAGAGTGGTGAACCTGTGGAATTCTCTGCCACAGAGGGCGGTGGAGGCCAGTTCATTAAATATATTCAAGAAAGAGTTGGATATATTTCTTAAGGCTAAAGGGATCAAGGGATATGGGGAGAAGGCAGGTACAGGGTACTGAATTTGGATGATCAGCCATGATCTCATTGAATGGCAGAGCAGGCTCGAAGGGCCGAATGGCCTACTCCTGCTCCTATCTTCTATGTTCTATGTATGTAAAATAGGTCCTTCCTACCCACTCTATCCAGGCCCCTCATAATTTTATACACCTCAATCAAGTCTCCCTCAGTCTCCTCTGTTCCAAAGAGCAGTTAGTAACAGAGATTGGAGAAGTTTTGGGCTTTTTTTTTGCACTGAAGCAGCGAAGGATCAGGGCCAGCCTGATGGAGGTCCTCAAGACCATGAGGATTGTTGATGAAAGGCAAATGACAGATTCCTCTCCAGGCACCTCAAAATCCACATGCGCCGCTCTTGTTGGGGTTTAGAACGCGCATGCTCAGGGGAAGCAGAGTCCCAGGACCAGCTGCTAGTGGGCATGCTCAGGGGGCAGCAGAGTCCCAGGAGCAGCTGCTAGTGGGCATGCTCAGGAGCAGATTCCCAGGACCAGCTGCTAGTGGGCATGCCCAGGGGGCAGCAGAGTCCCAGGACAAGCTGCTAGTGGGCATTATCAGGGGCAGAGTCCCAGGACCAGCTGCTAGTGGGCACACTCAGGGGCAGAGTCCCAGGACCAGCTGCTAGTGCGCATGCTCAGGCGGGCAGAGTCCCAGGACCAGCTGCTAGTGCGCATGCTCAGGCGGGCAGAGTCCCAGGACCAGCTGCTAGTGGGCATGCTCAGGGTTAGAGTGTCCCAGGACCAGCTGCTAGTGCGCATGCTCAGGGGGGCAGCGGAGTCCCAGGACCAGCTGCTAGTGCGCATGCTCAGGGTTAGAGTGTCCCAGGACCAGCTGCTAGTGCGCATGCTCAGGGGCAGCGTCGCAGGACCAGCTGCTAGTGCGCATGCTCAGGGGTGACACACTGGTTAACTGTTGAAGAGTCGGAATTACCGGCGGAAAGCGAGTTTTTTCAGCTAGACGGATGAGCGGAGAGAGACGGGGAAATAAATGACGGTAAACACAAACCTGGGACTCCGAGGGTCCCGGGAAGCGAACGGAGCAGATTCAGCCTCGCGGAGCGGGTCAGACTTCCTCAACGACATGTGATCGGGGCCCGCGGCCTCAGTGACGTCATCGCCTCATTGACACGTGATCCGGGCCCACGGGAGCGTCCGACCAATAGGGAGCGAGCGGGGCGGGCCTGGAGGAGCGAGCCGGCGGCGGGTCCTCCAACCAATCGGGGAGCCCGAGGGGCAGGACTAGCGCCGGCTGATTGTCTGATCCGCAGGGCAGCGAGTTTCTCCAGTCCCTTGTTCAGGGCCAGGGAAGGCTGTGGGCCTCACTGGTGTTTGTGGGATCTCTCTGAATCCACTGTATCAAAGCATTTCATAATTTTGAAGACCTTTATTAGGTCACCCCTCAGCCTTCTCTTTAAGAGAAGAGACCCAGCCTGTTCATCCTTTCCTGATATGTATACCTTCGCATTTCTGGTATCATCCTTGTAAATCTTCTCTGCTCCCTCTCCAGTGCCTCTATATCCTTTTTATAATATGGCGACCAGAATTGTACACAATACTCCAAGTGTGGTCTGATGAAGGTTTGATACAAGTTTAGCATAACTTCTCTACTTTTCAATTCTATCCCTCTAGAAATAAACCCTACTTTTAGTGATTTGTGCAGTTGTATTCAGAGATCCTTTGTTCCTCTACCCCACCCAGGCTCGCGCCCACCAAGTAATAGGAGACCTCCCTATTCTTCTGACCAAAATGTAATACCTCACATTTATGTGTTGAAATTCATTTGCCAATTATATGCCCATTCTGCAAGTTTATTAATGTCTTCCTGTAATTTGTTGCAGTCCTCCTCAGTATTGACTATACCCTCCAATTTGGTGTCATCCACAAATTTAGAAATTGTGTTTTTGGTTCCAAAGTCTACATCGTTAATGTAAGTTGTGAACAACAGTGGTTACAGCACTGATCCTTGTGGAACACCACTTATTAAAGCAGCGGCAGTGGCGAGAGGATAAAGAGCGGCCCGAGAGTGGACCTGAATTAAAGCAGCGGCAGTGGCGAGAGGATAAAGAGCGGCCCGAGAGCGGACCTGAATTAAAGCAGCGGCAGTAGTGAGAGGATAAAGAGCGGCCCGAGAGCGGACCTGAATTAAAGCAGCGGCAGTGGCGAGAGGATAAAGAGCGGCCCGAGAGCGGACCTGAATTAAAGCAGCGGAGAGGGGATAAAGAGCGGCCCGAGAGCGGACCTGAATTAAAGCAGCGGCAGCGGAGAGAGGATAAAGAGCGGCCCGAGACTGGACCTGAATTAAAGCAGCGGAGAGAGGATAAAGAGCGGCCCGAGAGTGGACCTGAATTAAAGCAGCGGCAGCGGCGAGAGGATAAAGAGCGGCCCGAGAGCGGACCTGAATTAAAGCAGCGGAGAGAGGATAAAGAGCGGCCCGAGAGTGGACCTGAATTAAAGCAGCGGAGAGAGGGTAAAAGAGCGGCCCGAGAGTGGACCTGAATTAAAGCAGCGGAGAGAGGGTAAAAGAGCGGCCCGAGAGTGGACCTGAATTAAAGCAGCGGCAGCGGTGAGAGGATAAAGAGTGGCCCGAGAGCGGACCTGAATTAAAGCAGCGGCAGCGGAGAGAGGATAAAGAGCGGCCCGAGAGCGGACCTGAATTAAAGCAGCGGCAGCGGAGAGAGGATAAAGAGCGGCCCGAGAGCGGACCTGAATTAAAGCAGCGGCAGCGGTGAGAGGATAAAGAGCGGCCCGAGAGTGGACCTGAATTAAAGCAGCGGCAGTGGCGAGAGGATAAAGAGCGGCCCGAGAGTGGACCTGAATTAAAGCAGCGGCAGTGGCGAGAGGATAAAGAGCGGCCCGAGAGTGGACCTGAATTAAAGCAGCGGCAACGGAGAGAGGATAAAGAGCGGCCCGAGAGCGGACCTGAATTAAAGCAGCGGCAGCGGAGAGAGGATAAAGAGCGGCCCGAGAGCGGACCTGAATTAAAGCAGCGGCGGCGCGAGGCTCCGATTCAAAAACAACAAAGAGTGATGTCACAGGAGAGCAGGTAGGTGATTGGTTGATGAGTATGACAGCTCTTTTTTTCTCCCTAAGTTAGGGAAGGGGGTTAAATTAAAAGCTGAGAAACTGTAACTTGCTGGTGCTGATTAAATTAAAATTAAAATTAAATAACAATCAAACGATAAACCTAAAATATTGATTGAATAAAATCTTTAACGAATTAATTAATGAATAAAACAAGGTTTGAGATGCCAGGGCAGGTGGTGTGTCGTAACTGCAGCATGTGGGAGTCTGTGGAGAGCATCACGATCCCGAGCAACCACATCTGCAGGAAGTGTCTGCAACTCGAGGAACTTCGGCTCAGAATTGTTGAGCTGCAGTACGAGCTGCAGACATTGCGATGCATCAGGGAGGGGGAGAGTTACCTGGACACTTTGTTCCAGGAGGCTGTCACACCCTTTAGGTTAAGTACTACTTTAGAGTTCGTCAGTGGTCAGGGACAGGAGGGTGTGACTGTGAGTCAGGAAGGTATGGGGACCCAGGATGTAGTGATGGAGGAACCTCAGTCCTGGACCTTGTCCAACAGGTACGAGGTACTTGCTACCTGTATGGATGAGGAAAAGGACTGCAGGGAGGATGGGCAAACTGACCACGGCACTGTGGTACGGGGGCCATCCAAGTGGGGGGAGAAAGAAGGAATGTGGTAGTAGTAGGGGGACAGTATAGTCAGGGGGATAGATACTGTTCTCTGCAGACGCGAAAGAGAGTCCTGTGTTGCCTGCCCGGTTAAGGATATCCCCTTGCGGCTGGAGAAGAACATGGAGTGGGTGGGGGAGGATCCAGTTGTCGTGGTCCAATGACATAGGTAGAACTAAGAATGAGGTTCTGCTGAGGGAGTTTGAGGAGCGAGGGTCTAAACTAATAAGCAGAACCACAAGGGTAATAATCTCTGGATTACTACCTGAGCCACATGCAAATTGGCGTAGGGTCAAGCAGATCAGAGCGTTAAATGTGTGGCTCAAGGAGTGGTGTGGGAAAATGGGGTTTCAATTCATGGGGCACTGGCACCAGTACTGGGGAAAGAGGGAGCTGTTCCGTCGGGACGGGCTCCACTTAAACTGGGCTGTGACCAGCGTCCTGGTGAATCGAATAACTAGGGCTGTAGATAGGGCTTTAAACCAAAAAAGGTGGGGGGAGAGGTCAGTTATGGGGAAATTTAGAAATCTAAAGAGAAAGGTCAAGGCAATAGAGCAGTGTAGCGATTTGGGTAAAAATAAGCAGAGTGTGAAAGGAAGGGACAGAGTTTAATGGTAGCAGTGCAGCAGAGAATAAGGTCAAAGCATGGAATAATGGTAAAAAAAATTAAATTCAAGGCTCTTTATCTGAATGCACGAAGCATTCATAGAAACATAGAAGATAGGAGCAGGAGTAGGCCATTCGGCCCCTCATTGATCTCATTGAAACTTATAAAATTCTGACAGGACTGGACAGACTAGATGCAGGAAGGATGTCCCCGATGGTCAGGGAGTCCAGAACCAGGGGACACAGTATAAGGATAAGGGGTAGGCCATTTAGGACAGAAATGAGGAGGAATTTCTTCACCCAGAGAGTGGTGAACCTGTGGAACTCTACCACAGAAGGCGGTGGAGGCCAGTTCATTAAATATATTCAAGAAGGAGTTGGATATATTTCTTAAGGCTAAAGGGATCAAGGGGTATGGGGAGAAAGCAGGGACCGGGTACTGAATTTGTATGATCAGCCATGATCGCATTGAATGGCGGAGCAGGCTCGAGGGGCCGAATGGCCTACTCCTGCTCCTATCTTCTATGTTTCTATGTTTCTCAAGCCTGTTAATGAGAGCATGGCTGAACATCCAAATTCTGTACCCTGTCCCTGCCTTCTCCCCATATCCCTTGATCCCTTTAGCCTGAAGAAATATATCCAACTCCTTCTTGAATATATTAAATGAACTGGCCTCCACCGCCTTCTGTGGTAAAGAGTTCCACAGGTTCACCACTCTCTGGGTGAAGAAATTCCTCCTCATCTCAATCCTAAATGGCTTAGCCCTTATTCTTAGACTGTAACCCCTGGTTCTGCACTCCTCGGCCATTGGGAACATCTAGTCTGTCTAGTCCTGTTAGAAATTTATAAGTTTCAATGAGAACCCCTTTCATTCTTCTAAACTCTAGCAAATATAAGCCTAATCGACCCAATCTCTCTTCATACGTCATTCCTGCCATCCCAGGTATCAGTCTGGTGAATCTTCGCTGCACTCCCTCCATGGCAAGAACATCATTCCTCAGATAAGGCGACCAAAACTGCACACAATACTCAAGGTGTGGTCTCACCAAGGCCCTGTACAACTGCAGCAAGACATCCTTGCTCCTGTACTCGAATCCTCTCACTATGAAGACCAACATACCATTTGCCTTCTTAACCGCCTGCTGCACCTGCATGCTTACCTTCAGCGACTGGTGCACAAGGACACCCAGGTCTCATTGCACTTCCCCTTTTCCCAATCTATTGGCGTTGAGATAATAATCTGCCTTCCTGTTTTTGCCACCAAAGTGGATAACCTCGTATTTATCCACATTATACTGCATCTGCTATGCATCTGCCCAATCACCCAACCAGTCAAAATCATACTGGAGTTTCTCAGCATCCTCCTCACAGCACACATGCCCACCCAGCTTTGTGTTGTCTGCACACTTGGAGATATTACATCTAGTTCCCTCTTCTAGATTATTTAATATATATTGTGAATAGCTGGGGTCCAAGGACCGATCCCTGCGGTACCCCACTAGTCACTGCCTGCCACTCGGAAAAAGACCCAATTATTCCAACTCTTTGCTTCCTGTCTGCCAACCAGTTCTCTATCCAAGTCAGTACCTTACCCCCTCCTCTTCTTAGGCAATCCCAATCCCATGTGCTTTAACTTTGCACGCTAATGGGTGACTTTAATCTACATATAGATTAGGCTAACCAAATTAGTAACGATACTGTGGAGGAGGAATTCCTGGAGTGTTTACGGGATGGTTTCCTGGACCAATATGTCAAGGAACCAACCAGAGATCAGGCCATCTTAGACTGGGTATTATGTAATGAGAAAGAATTAATTAGCTATCTTGTTGTACGAGGCCCCTTGGGTCAGAGCGATCATAATATGATAGAATTCTTCATTAAGATGGAGAATGAAGTAGTTGACTCAGAGACTAGGGTCCTGAATTTAAAAAAAGGAAACTATGATGGTCTGAAGCGTGAGTTGGGTAGGATTGATTGGGGAATGTCACTCAAAGGGTTGACGGTGGATAGGCAATGGCAAGCATTCAAAGACCACATGGATGAACTACAGAATTTGTTCATCCCAGTTTGGCATAAAAATAAAACAAAAAAGGTGACTCAACCGTGGCTAACAAGGGAAATTAGGGACAGCATAAGATCCAAGGAGAGGACATATAAATTGGCCAGAAAAAGCAGTAAACTTGAGGATTGGGAGCAGTTTAGGATTCAACAAAGGAGGACAAAGGGATTAATTAAGAAGGGGAAAATAGAATATGAGAGTAAGCTTGCAGGGAACATAAAAACTGACTGTAAAAGCTTTTATAGATATGTGAAGAGAAACAGATTGGTGAAGTCAAGCATAGGTCCCTTGCAGTCAGAATTAGGGGAATTTATTATGGGGAACAAAGAAATGGCAGAACAATTAAATACATATTTTGGTTCTGTCTTCACAAAGGAGGACACAAATAACCTCCCAGAGATGTCGGGGAACATAGGGTCTGATGAAGGGGAGGAACTGACTGAAATCAGTATTTGTAAGGAAATCGTGTTAAGGAAATTGATGGGACGGAAGGCCGATAAATCCCCAGGGCCTGATAATCTACACCCTAGGGTACTTAAGGAAGTGGCCCTAGAAATAGTAGATTCATTGCTGATCATCTTCCAACATTCGATGGAATCTGGAACAGTACCCATGGATTGGAGGGTAGCTAATGTTACCCCACTATTCTAAAAGGTGGTAGAGAGAAAACGGGGAATTACAGACCGGGAAGCCTGACATCGGTAGTGGGGAAAATGCTAGAGTCCATTGTAAAAGATGTAATAGCCGAGCACTTGAAAAACAGTGACAGGATCGGACAAAGTCAACGTGGATTTACAAAAGGTAAATCATGCTTGACTAAACTACTGGAATTTTTTGAGGATGTAACTGGTAAAATAGATAAGGGAGAACCAGTGGCTGTGGTGTATTTGGACTTTCAGAAGGCTTTCAATAAGGTCCCGCATAAGAGATTAGCGTGTAAAGTTGAGGCACATGGGATTGGCGGCAAGGTATTGACTTGGATAGAAAACTGGTTGGCAGACAGAAAGCAAAGAGTTGGAATAAACGGGTCTTTTTCCGAGTGGCAGGCAGTGACTAGTGGGGTACCGCAGGGATCGGTCCTTGGACCCCAGCTATTCACAATATATATTAATGATCTAGACAAGGGAACTAGATGTAATATCTCCAAATTTGCAGACGACACACAGCTGGGTGGGCGTGTGTGCTGTGAGGAGGATGCCGAGAAACTCCAGGATGATTTGGACAGGTTGGGTGATTGGGCAGAAGCATGGCAGATGCAATATAACGTGAATAAATGTGAGGTTATCCACTTTGGTGGCAAAAACAGGAAGGCAGATTATTATCTGAATGGCAATAGATTGGGAGAAGGGGAAGTGCAATGAGACCTGCGTGTCCTTGTGTACCAGTCGCTGAAGGTAAGCATGCAGTTGCAGCAGGCGGTTAAGAAGGCAAATGGTATGTTGGCCTTCGTAGCGAGAGGGTTTGAGTACAGGAACAAGGATGTCTTGCTGCAGTTGTACAGGGCCTTGGTGAGACCACATCTTGAGTATTGTGTGCAGTTTTGGTCGCCTTATCTGAGGAAGGATGTTCTTGCCATGGAAGGAGTTCAGCGAAGATTCACCAGGCTGATACCTGGGATGGCAGGAATGACGTATGAGGAGAGATTGGGTCGATTGGGCTTGTACTCGCTGGAGTTTAGAAGAATGAGAGGGGATCTCATTGAAACTTATACAATTCTGACAGGACTGGACAGACTAGATGCAGGAAGGATGTTCCCGATGGTCGGGGAGTCCAGAACCAGGGGTCACAGTCTAAGGATAAAGGGTATGCCATTTAGGACAGAAATGAGGAGGGATTTCTTCACCCAGAGAGTGGTGAACCTGTGCAATTCTCTACCACAGAAGGCAGTAGAGGCCAATTCATTAAATATATTCAAGAAGGAGTTGGATATATTTCTTAAGGCTAAAGGGATCAAGGGGTATGGGGTGAAAGCAGGGACCGGGTACTGAATTTGGATGATCAGCCATGATCACATTGAATGGCAGAGCAGGCTCGAGGGGCCGAATGGCCCACTCCTGCTCCAATCTTCTATGTTTCTATGTTTCTAATCTCTTATGCGGGACTTTATCGAAATACACCAAATCCACTGGTTCTCCCTTATCGATTCTACCAGTTACATCCTCAAAAAATTCCAGTAGTTTAGTCAAGCATGATTTACCTTTTGTAAATCCATGTTGACTTTGTCCGATCCTGTCACTGTTTTCCAAGTGCTCGGCTATTACATCTTTTATAATAATGGACTCTAGCATTTTCCCCCACTACCAATGTCAGGCTTACCAGTCTATAATTCCCCGTTTTTTCTCTACCACCTTTTTTAAATAGTGGGGTTACATTAGCTACCCTCCAATCCATGGGAACTGTTCCAGAGTCTGTAACATTTTGGAAGATGACCAGCAATGCATCTACTATTTCTAGGGCCACTTCTTTAAGTACCCTAGGATGTAGATTATCAGGCCCTGGAGATTTATTGGCCCTCAATCCCGTCAATTTCCCTACCACCATTTCCCTACTGTGATCAACCACCCCTCGACCAAAGGGTGTGTTGATGCGGGAACAGGAGAACACAAGAACAGTCACAAGATTGGTCTATGAAAAACAGCAATTAGCTGTGTTTTATTTTAGCAAACGGGGAAAAAAGGTTCACGTCTGGCAAAATCCAAAAATATATGACGTTCAAAAAAGAAAAATGAAGAACAAAACCATCAGCCGCCCGGGTGGTTAGGAAGGCAGTCCTTAAAACAATTTTCTCCAAAACAATAAGCCAGGGTTACTTTACCACTGGATCTTTGTCAGCCGGTCCAGGAATCACATCAGACTCTCAGAACTAAACAATATTCCACCCGGGTTCAATAGTAGACCTCTCTGTGGCAGCTACAAGCCGGTCCTCAACAACAGACTTGGCTCTGTCCTGGCTCTCTCCTCGGGCACTGGCCCTCTCCTCAGGCACTGGCCTTCTCCTCAGGCACTGGCCTTCTCCTCAGGCACTGGCCTTCTCCTCAGGCACTGGCCCTCTCCTCAGGCACTGGCTTTACATAAGAACATAAGAAATAGGAGCAGGAGTAGGCCAATCGGCCCCTTGAGCCTGCTCCGCCATTCAATAAGATCATGGCTGATCTGATCCTAACCGCCAATCCACGATCACAGAACCATCTCCTGAATCTAACAGAATTAGACACACGAAATAGGAGCAGGATCAGGCTACACGGCCCCTGGGCCCGCTCTGCTACCCACAGGGCCATGTCCGATCCGAACCTAGACTCATGTCCAAATTCCTGCCCGCTCCCCGTAACCCTTAATTCCCTTTACTTCTAGGAAACTGTCTATTTCTGTTTTAAATTTATGTAATGATGTAGCTTCTACAGCTTTTTGGGGCAGCATATTCCATGGACCTACCACCCTCTGAGCGAAGTAGTTCCTCCACATCTCAGTTTTGAAAAAGCAGCCCCTTATTCTAAGACTATGCCCCCTAGTTCTAGTTTCACCCATCATCGGGAACATCCTCCCCGCATCCACCCGATCCAACCCCTTCACAATCTTATATGTTTCAATAAGATCGCCTCTCATTCTTCTGAACTCCAATGAGTAGAGTCCCAATCTACTCAACCTCTCCTCATATGTCCATCCCCTCATCCCCGGGATTAACCGAGTGAACCTTCTTTGTACTGACTCGAGAGCAAGTATGTCCTTTCTTAAGTATGGACACCAAAACTGTATGCAGTATTCCAGGTGCAGTCTCACCAATACCTTGTACAACTGAAGCAATACCTCCCTATTTTTATATTCTATCCCCCTAGCAATGAAAGCCAACATTCCATTGGCCTTCTTAATCACTTGCTGCACCTGCATACTAACCTTTTGAGTTTCGTGCACCAGGACCCCCAGATCCCTTTGTACTTCAGTACTTTCCAGTTTCTTGCCATTAAGATAATAACTTGCTCTATGACTTTTCCTGCCAAAGTGCATAACCTCACACTTTCCAGTATTGTATTCCATCTGCCAAATCTCTGCCCACTTACTTAGCCGGTCTATGTCACTTTGCAGGTTTTTTATGTCCTCCTCACTCACTACTTTCCCTCCCATCTTAGTATCATCTGCAAACTTTGATATGTTACTCTCGGTCCCCTCCTCCAAATCGTTAATATAGATTGTAAAGAGTTGGGGACCCAGCACTGACCCCTGCGGAACACCACTAGTTGCTGGTTGCCAGTCTGAGAATGAACCATTTCTCCTCAGGCACTGGCCATCTCCTCAGGCACTGGCCTTCTCCTCAGGCACTGGCCTTCTCCTCAGGCACTGGCCCTCTCCTCAGGCACTGGCCCTCTCCTCAGGCACTGGCCCTCTCCTCAGGCACTGGCCCTCTCCTCAGGCACTGGCCCTCTCCTCAGGCACTGGCCCTCTCCTCAGGCACTGGCCCTCTCCTCAGGCACTGGCTCTCTCCTCAGGCACTGGCCCTCTCCTCAGGCACTGGCTTTCTCCTCAGGTCCTGACCTCTGGCTACAAAAGCCTTCTCCTCAGGCACTGGCTCTCTCCTCAGGCACTGGCTCTCTCCTCAGGCACTGGCCTTCTCCTCAGGTCCTGACCTCTGGCTACAAAAGCCTTCTCCTCAGGCACTGGCCCGCAGGCCCCGATCCCCGGCCCTGAAGGGATGCACTAATTTGCCTTTTAAACTAGTGAGCTAATGGGTAGATTTGCCTCAGGTGTGTTGGAGGTGGGTGTGGCCTTCCTGAATTGGAGAGAAAGGGGGGACTTTGTCTCCATCTGGTGGCCACATACCGTCCATCCACCAGTAACCCGCCCCATAGCTCACACTACAAATACTGATTTCATTTAGTTCCTCCCTCTCATCAGACCCTATGTTCCCCGACATCTCTGGGAGGTTATTTGTGTCCTCCTTTGTGAAGACAGAACCAAAGTATGTATTTAATTGGTGAGCCATTTCTTTGTTCCCCATTATAAATTCCCCTGATTCTGACTGCAAGGGACCTACGCTTGACTTCACCAATCTTTTTCTCTATGAGGAGAGATTGTGTCGATTGGGCTTATACTCACTGGAGTTTCGAAGATTGAGAGGGGATCTCATCGAAACCTATAAAATTCTGTAAGGCCTGAACAGACTAGATGCAGAAAGGATGTTTCTGATGGCCGGGGAGTCCAAAACCAGGGTTCACATGGTTTAAGGATAAGGGATAAGTCATTTAGTTCTGAAATGAGGAGGAATTTCTTCACCCAGAGAGTGGTGAACCTGTGGAATTCTCTGCCACAGAGGGCGGAGGAGGCCAGTTCATTAAATATATTCAAGAAAGAGTTGGATATATTTCTTAAGGCAAAAGGGATCAAGGGATATGGGGAGAAGGCAGGGACAGGGTACTGAATTTGGATGATCAGCCATGATCTCATTGAATGGCGGAGCAGGCTCGAAGGGCCGAATGGCCTACTCCTGCTCCTATCTTCTATGTTTCTATGTTTCACATATCTATAGAAGCTTTTACAGTCAGTTTTTAGGTTCCCTAGAAGCTTACTCTCATACTCTATTTCCCCCCTCTTAATTAATCCCTTTGTCCTCTGCTGAATCCTAAACTGCTCCCAATCCTCAGGTTTGCTGCTTTTTCTAGCCAATTTATATGTCCTCTCCTTGGATCTTATGCTATCCCTAATTTCCTTTGTTAGCCATGGTTGAGTCGCCTTTCTTGTTTTATTTTTATGCCAAACAGGGATGAACAAATTCTGTAGTTCATCCATGTGATCTTTAAATGTTTGCAAGGTAGACAAACTAGTGGCACAAATAGAGATAAATGGGTTGGATCTAATAACCATTACAGAGACATGGTTGCAAGGTGGCTAAGGTTGGGAACTAAATGTTCCAGGGCACTTGACGTTTTGAAAAGACAGACAGAATGGAAAAGGAGGGGGGAGTAGCCCTGGTAATAAAGGATGACATAAGGACAGTAGCGAGAAAGGATCTCAGCTCAGAAGATCAGGAAGTAGAATCAGTATGAGTGGAGATAAGGAGTAACAAGGGGCAGAACACACTGGTAGGAGTAGTATATAGGCCCCCTAACAGTAGCTATACCATTGGACAGAAAATTAATAAAGAAATAGTAGGAGCTTGCAAAAAAGGTAATGCAATAATCTTGGGGGACTTTAATCTTCATATAGACTGGACAAATCAAATTGGCAAAGGTAATCTGGAGGACGAGTTCATGGAATGCATTTGGACAGTTTCCTAGAACAATATGCCATGGAACCAACAAGGGAACAGGCTATATTAGATTTTGTATTGTGTAATGAGACAGGGTTAATTAACAATCTCATAGTAAAGGATCCTCTGGGGCAGAGTGATCATAATATGATAGAATTTCACGTTAATTTTGAGAGTGACTTGCCTAAGTCCGAAACTAGAGTCTTAAACTTAAATAAAGCCAATTACATAGGTATGAGGGTTGGCTAAGGTAGATTGGAAAAATAGATTAAAAGGTATGGTGGTAGATAAGCAGTGGCTAGCATTTAAAGAAATATTTCATAATTCTCAACAAAAATACATTCCATTGAGAAACAAAAGCTCCAGGGGAAAAGCAATCCAACCGTGGCTAACTAAAGAAGTTAAGGATAGCATTAGATTGAAAGAAGAAGCTTATAATGTTGCAAAGAATAATAATAAGCCTGAGGATTGGGAGAGTTTCAGAAACCAGCAAAGGTTGACCAAAAAATTGATAAAAAGGGAAAAAATAGAACATGAGAAAAAACTAGCAAGAAATATAAAAGCAGATTGTAAGAGCTTCTACAAGTATGTAAAAAGGAAAAGAGTAGCAAAAGTAAACGTTGGTCCCTTAGAGGCTGAGACAGGAGAAATTATTATGGGGAATAAGGAAATGGCAGAAACGTTAAACAAATATTTTGTTTCTGTCTTCACAGTAGAAAACACAAAACGTATACCAAAAATGGTGGGGAACCAAGTGTCTAATAGGGTAAGAGGACGTAACTAGCAGAGTAGATAAAGGGGAACCAGTGGAGGTAGTATATTTGGATTTCCAAAAGGCATTCAATAAGGTGCCACATAAAAGGTTATTACACAAGATTAGGGCTCATGGGGTTGGGGGTAATATAGTAGCATGGATAGTGGATTGGTTAACAGACAGAAAACAGAGGGTAGGGATAAACAGGTCTTTTTCAAGTTGACA
Source organism: Somniosus microcephalus (assembly GCF_052327205.1). NCBI lineage: Eukaryota > Metazoa > Chordata > Chondrichthyes > Squaliformes > Somniosidae > Somniosus > Somniosus microcephalus. The sequence continues at coordinate 79,521,690 of NC_140990.1, forward strand.
GGCTGTAACTAGTGGGGTGCCGCAAGGATCAGTGTTGGGGCCTCAGCTATTTACAATCTATATTAATGACCTAGATGAAGGGACCGAGTGTAATGTATCCAAGTTTGCTGATGATACAAAGCTAGATGGAACAGTAAGCTGTGAGGAGAACACAAAGACTCTGCAAAGGGATATAGATAGACTAAGTGAGTGGGCAGTAAGGTGGCAGATGGAGTATAATGTAGGGAAATGTGAGATTATTCACTTTGGTAGGAAGAATAGAAAAACAGATTATTTTTTAAATGGTGAGAAACTTTCAAATGTTGGTGTTCAGAGAGATTTGGGTGTCCTTGTGCAAGAAAGACAGAAAGCTAGCATGCAGATACAGCAAGCAATAAGGAAGGCAAATGGCATGTTGGCCTTTATTGCAAGGGGGTTGGAGTATAAGAATAAGGAAGTCTTGCTACAATTGTACAGGGCCTGGGTGAGACCACACCTGGAGTACTGTGCACAGTTTTGGTCTCCTTATCTAAGGAATGATATACTTGCCTTGGAGGCGGTGCAACGAAGCATAGAAGATAGGAGCAGGAGTAGGCCATTCGGCCCCTCGAGCCTGCTCCGCCATTCAATGAGATCATCTTAGTATCATCAGCAAACGTGGCTACATTACTCTCGGTCCCTTCATCCAAGTCATTAATGTAGATTGTAAATAGCTGAGGTCCCAGCACCGATCCCTGTGGCACGCCACTAGTCACCGTTTGCCAACCGGAAAATTACCCATTTATCCCGACTCTCTGCTTTCTGTTCACCTTCACCCACTCCCAGGCCGCATGTGATGTTTGCGGCCTAGAGGAGTCCACGGGCCGTGTATATATTCAGTGTGAGAGGTTGCAGCCCCTGTATAGTTACCTGAAGGGGCTGCTCCTCAACTCTTGGTTACACTTTAGCCCCACGCTCCTGATCTTTGCCCGCCCGGTGTGGAGGGGGGTGGGTAAGTCAGACGATCTTCTCCTGGACCTGCTCTTGAGCCTGGCGAAAACAGCAATTTGTAGGTCCAGGATGGGCGGGGCTCATGGGGGGGGGGTCGCTCTGGCTGCCTGCCTCTCTCCTGTGGTCTTGTCCCTGCCCAGGTGGCCCTGGAGAGGGAGCAGGCCGTGTCCACCAGTTCACTTGATACCTTCCTCGACCGGTGGGTACCTCAGGGTACAGAGTATCTCTCAGACACTGGCAACAACATTCTGGTTTAGTTGGGAAGGTTCGCTTTGCTTTTGGAGGGACTTTGTTGCTCATTTTGGCTTCTTTTAGTTTGATTGGACCACATGTTTGGGGGAACAAGAGAGGAAAGAATGTTCCATAGAAACTAGAATTGTCTGTTCTGAATTTCTATCCTGTACTTACAGTGATGACTTCTGTAAAATCCTTTTACAGGTTATTAGAAGGGGAGGATTTACAGACAGGAAACTCAAACCAAACATCACCTCAAACATCAACAAACTCAACTCAAACATCACATCAAACATCAATTCAAATCAAACATCACATCAAGATCTAACAGAGTCACTCAATTCATCAGGGCAGCGCGGTGGCATAGTGGTTAGCACTGTTGCCTCACAGCGCCAGGGACCCGGGTTCGAATCCGGCCTCGGGTGACTGTCTGTGTGGAGTTTGCACATTCTCCCCGTGTTTGCGTGGGTTTTCTCCGGGCGCTCCGGTTTCCTCCCACAGTCCAAAGATGTGCGGGTTAGGTTGATTGGCTATGATAAATTGACCCTTAGTGTTAGGGGGGATTAAATACGTGGGGTTACGGGGATAGGGTGGGATATGTGTTGGTGTAGGGGTTACGGGGATCGGGTGGGATATGTGTCGGTGCAGGCTCGATGGGCCGAAATGGCCTCTATCTGCACTGTGGGGTTTCTGTGATTTCTGTGAGGACCTGAATATCATCGGCCTTTGAATGTGGAAGGAGAAATGTTTGTCTGTTCTGTTTGTGAGAAAAGGTTTCAAACATCAGTGTGACTGGAAAAGCACCGAGACACCCACACCCGAGTGAGAGTGCTCCAGTGCACTGACTGTGGAAAGAGCTTTAACCTGTTACACAGCCTGAAAAAACATCGCACCGTTCACATTGGGGAGAAACCGTACACGTGTTGTGTGTGTGGACGAGGCTTCAACTGATCGTCCAACCTGGAGAGAGACAAGGACATCTGCCCTGGGGAGAAACCATGGAAATGTAGGGACTGTGAGAAGGGATTCAGCTCCCCATCCCAGCTGGAAACTCATCGGCGCAGTCACACTGGGGAGAGGCCGTTCACCTGCTTTGAGTGTGGGAAGGGATTCACACAGTCATCCCACCTGGTGAGACACCAGCGAGTTCACACTGGGGAGAGGCCATTCACCTGCACTGTGTGTGGGAAGGGATTTGCTCGATTAGCCAACCTAACTGAGCACCAACTTGTTCACACTGAAAAGAGACCTTTCAAATGTTCTGCGTGTGGGAAGAGCTTTAAAAGCACAAGAGATCTGCTGACACACCAACACACTCACACTGGGGAGAGGCCATTCACTTGCTCCGTGTGTGGGAAGGGATTCACTAATACATCCCACCTGCTGACACACCAGCGAGTTCACACTGGGGAGAGGTCGTTCACCTGCTCAGTGTGTGGGAAGGGATTCATTGATTCATCCACCCTGCTGAGACACCAGCGAGTTCACACTGAGGAGAGGCCGTTCACCTGCTCCGTGTGTGGGAAGGGATTCACTCAGTCATCCAACCTGCTGAAACACCAACGACTTCACACTGGAGAGAGGCCGTTCACCTGCTCCATGTGTGGGAAGCTATTTGCTTGATTAACCAACCTCACTAAACACAAGCTTGTTCGCACTGAAAAGAGACCTTTCAAATGTTCTGAGTGTGAGAAGAGCTTTAAAAGCACAAGAGATCTGCTAACACACCAACACTCTCATACTGGGGAGAGCCGTTCACCTGCTCCGTGTGTGGGAAGGGATTTACTAATTCATTCCACCTGTTGACACACCAGCGAGCTCACACTGGGGAGAGACCGTTCACCTGCTCTGAGTGTGGGAAGGGATTCATTGATTCATCCACCCTGCTGAGATACCAGCGAGTTCACACCGGGGAGAGGCCGTTCTCCTGCACCGTGTGTGGGAAGGGATTCACTCAGTCATCCCACCTGCTAAAACACCAGCGAGTTCACAAGTGACTGCAGGGGTTGGATTCTGCTGTTATTTCTGCTGTTAATCACACCCAAGACTGAACCATGTCCATTCTGACAGGTGGGGTTTCTTTCTGCTGATGAGAATACCTCCTGTAACTGGGCTGGAGTTTAATATTCTGGATAAACATCAAATACACAGCGTCGAGTATTTCTTTCCTCCAAGGTAAGAGGAGACTAATTGATGTCCTGTTACCGACTGTTCCATTTTGGGGACTTTTCTCCTCTCTAACTCCAGATTATCTCAGTTCTAACACCTTCAGTTACTCTCAAGTCCCAGCTCCCCACACCGTCCAGAGAGCCTGTAATAGAAAATGACTGAAGATTTATCCCAGTGTAACTATTGCTGTTATCCAAGGAAAAAGGCTTGTATTTCTATCGCACCTTTCACAACCTCAGGACGTCCCAAAGTGATTTACAGACAAGGAAGTACTTTTGAAGTGTAGTCACTGTTCTAATGTAGGAAATTTGTGCACAGCAAGCTCCCACAAACAGCAATGTGGTATTGACCAGATAATCTATTTCTCAATGATGTTGATTGAGGATGGAAGGGGATGTGTAAAGAGATGATCTGTGTGTGGAGATGTGAAAGAAGGAAACGGTGTGTGTGTGTGATAGTGACACAGCCTTGTGGTCACGTCAGAACAATGACAGATATCCTTGTGGTTATGGTTTGGGCAGGGCCAGGTCAATAATGTAGTACTTAAGGAAGTGGCCCTAGAGATAGTAGATGCATTGCTGGTCATCTTCCAGAACTCGATAGACTCTGGAACGGTACCCATGGATTGGAGGGTAGCTAATGTTACCCCACTATTCAAAAAAGGTGGTAGAGAAAAAGCGGGGAATTATAGACCAGTAAGCCTGACATCGGTAGTGGGGAAAGTGCTGGAGTGTGGGAGAAAACGTATTAAACATTAAGGCATGCTGGGATACTTGACCACTTTACTAATTGAACAAAGGACACTAAACTAGTTAAAACTAAAAGAACTGCTGACTGCCATAATGAAGTCAAGCTGACCTTTTCGCTTAGGACATCTGGTGATAAAATGTGAACATGTTAATCTGTTTCTTGAGAACAATGGAACCTATGAAACCTTATGTTGAAATGTAATGTAAGCTAATAACCTGAAGTTGTTTACCTTGCTGTATAACTATGAGCGCTGTACATTAGTAATTTAGAGTGCTGGTGGGCAGTAGGGACTGCTGCAGACTCTCCGTGATATCACGTAATAAATTCCTAAAGCGAACTTCGAAGTCTCCGTCTGATAGTTAATTTCCTCGACAGAATTTGGCGTAGTCGTGCAGGATCCCTAACAACGGGATCTAAAAGAACTAAGAAGGTCTAAGTTGGGTATAGCGTCGACCTTGTATATCACTTGGCCCGCTTAGGCTCCAATTAGACAAAGGAAATTTTAAAAGGGACTCTCCTAAAAATAAAAGGAAAGTGCCTGGTGCCTCCCAGCTGAAAGGGGGAGAGCACCTAACGCGTCCCAGCTGAAAGGGGGACGGCGCGCGGTTGCCTAGTTATCCGGCCGGTAACTCATGCTGAGCCAAGAAGCCCGTCAGGCTGAGGCAAGACTGCTGAGAAGAGAGAAAAGACTATGGCACCGAATTAAGTAGCTACAAAGAAAATAAAGGGTTGACTTCGAGACTCGCGGACGGAAAAACCGGTGAGCGCTCATTGTATTTTGTGTATATAAAATAACCCGCGGTTGTATAACCAGTAAGTTTAAAACTAAGTTACAGGAGTAAGGAGAAGATGGGAAATAACGGCAGTCGAGCGGATTCGTCCGAGCCTGCCAAGAAAGGAGCCAGAGGCAAGGTAGAACAGGAGGCTGCAAATGGTAAAATCAAGATATGTAAAAGAACGAATGACAGAATAAAAAAGCTCGTGCAACATCGAAAAAAGGTAGGAGATCCCATCGTTCCACCGGGATCGCCAGCCGATACTGTAATAAAAGAAACAGGAGACGATCGGTATGCGGTAACTTTTAGTAGTGATCTGTATGGATGGTCGGGTGGAGATTGGCCTTATGGGGGAAGTTTTAAAATACCTTTAATAAAAGAATGGGAAGAAATTACTAGAAATGAAGGAGGGGATCCTGAGTGGGACACCCCCTATATGTTATGTTGCTTTGCTAGGTGGATGGAAGTAGCAAAAAGACACCAACCCCCAAAGAAGAAGGGGAAACAGGAAGAGGCAGAGGCTAGTCAGAAAAAGGAAGAGGTGCTGCCTAAGGCTCCTGTTGTGGGAATGTATCCCCGAACCCCAGCGGGAGATCCGGTTGAGATGGGGGAAGAGTTAAATAATTTACTAATGATAGCGGCTGCTCTAAGACAGCAACCGGCACGATTTCCGGCGCCGCCTCCATACAATCCACCCCCACCCGCAGATGAACCTGTAAGTGAACCTCCTCCTCCAGCAGAGGCACTCGGAGCAGGAGCTGCTGCACTGCCTGGTAGTAATGTACAGGACCTACCCTCACGTGACGGACCTACAACTAGGTCACAAACACAACCTGACACTACTACCCATCAACTTCCTCGAGTCATGATAGGAGAGGTGGCAGTGTTAAAACCATGGTCCCCAGCGGAAGCTAGAGCTATGATAGCTGAGGCACCAGACCCCTTAAAGAAGCCCACTGCCTTTCATAATTGGCTAGAACAAATATGTACCATTTACAGCCCTCTTCCTGGGGATGTGCTAATGCTGCTAAAATGTGCGTATGGGTCCTCATGGTCGACCCTAAGGGACGGATTTGCTGTTCCCCCGGGAGAAAATGGAGATTGGCGACAAGATGATGTACAACTGGACCAGGGAAATGAGTCTTTTGCTCACTGGTTAGAACATAGAGGTAAAGAGGCTATAATGAGAGGAGCCAAGAAGCATAGTGGCATAGGAGAAGTTACTCGATGTCTGCAAAGAAAGGAGGAGACAATTCCTGATTTTGTAGCTCGATTTAAAAGCAAGTGGGAGGAACATGCGGGAGTTCCGTTAGCAGACAATGGACCTTTGGCAGTACAAACACTGCTAAACTGCATGTTACCCTTTCAAGCTCAAGCCTTTAAAATGATTAATCTAAATTGGCAGACTCAGCCCTGGGCGGACGTAGTTACTGCTCTGGTAAATATGGATAGGAAATAGCCATTTGGACCTTCTGGTCGATACCGGTGCAACAATGTCCTCTGTACCCCCCTCCGTGGGTATACCCGCCAGTCAATTTAACGTTGTAAGCATGGGAGTAGCCGATATCCCTATGTTAGAACCCCTCTCCAAACCTACCGAAATTCAAGTGCACGGGCAATCCGTCACAGACACCCTCATAATTTCTCAGACCGCCCCTCTCCCTATGTTGGGAAGACAGGCTTTATGTAAATTGGGAGCAGTTATATACTGCACTCGAGACGGCATGTTCATGGAACTGCCTCAAATACAAACTCATCAGCTAATGAATTTAATGATAGAGGAAAAGCAAGTAGAAGGAGCCCCCATTTTGTACTGCTGGCAGCTGAATAGCAATCCTTATGGCCAATTGGTAAAAAATGTATACCAAGCCTTGCAGGAATTGGAAGATCCTCAGGGGCAGTATTTACAATATCTAATTGAAACCAGTAGAGAAAAGAAACGGACCCATTGTACGGCATGGTACACGCATAAAGAAACACCCAATTATCAAGAATTGGTTTGCTCATACCTAAACCAGCCAGAATTGCTGCAGATTTCACCTTATTTATTCTTTGGAGATAAAGGCCTGGGAATGTTGGTTCACCTTACACACGAACAAAAAGAAAGATTTAGGATGCATCACACATCCGAACCCCACCTGACTATAGCAGCCAGAGCCCCGGCTAAGGCGAAGGAAGTGGGGGAGATGATAAAAAGAATACAACACCACAAGCCAGTCTATTCCATCACGTTGCCAATTCAAGCTGGAAAGGTGGAGATAGAATTCTTTAATGAAACAGAGGGAAAAATTCGCTGGTTAAGAAAAGAATGGGATACTATTTTTGAAAGACAGCAGCCCCCTAAGGAAAATCTGCAATTGTTACCATGGGCATTGACTAAAGTACCTTCTGAATTATGGGCAAAGCACAAGAATCATGTGGGAAAGGTGCATTCGGCACCTGAACATAGGGTCCAGCTACAGAAGAATGCTGTTTTGCCCTGTCTAAAGCAGTACCGCCTGGCCCCAGAGGCCGAGGAAGGAATAGCAGCGGTAATACATTCTTTACTGCAGCAAGGGGTTTTAGTCAAAACACAGAGCCCCTGCAATACTCCTATTTTGCCCATCCCGAAAGTAGGAAGACCAAATGACTGGCGTTTTGTGCAAGATCTCCGGGCGATCAATAAAATAGTCATTCTCATTGCTCCCTTGGTGCCAGATACCAACATCATCCTCTCCTCTATACCAGCTGATGCAACTACCTTTTCGGTTATCGATTTGTGTTCTGCTTTCTTCTCCATACCACTGCATAAGGACAGTCAATATCTGTTTGCCTTTACTTATAAAAATCAGCAATATACCTGGACCAGGTTGCCCCAGGGGTATACTGAAAGTCCTGCGGTGTATGCGGCAGCGGTTAAAAATGACTTGGAGGAATGTCAGTTATCGGATCAGTCCACCTTAATCCAGTACGCAGATGACCTTTTGGTTGCCTCCCGAACGGGGCCAGACTGCCAAGAAGATACTATAAAATTGCTCCAGCATCTGGCTAGCAGGGGACACAGGGTGTCCTCCGAGAAGTTGCAGTTTTGCCAAACATCCGTCCAGTATTTGGGTTTTCAGTTGGAGTATGGACAGCGATGATTGGGACTGGAAAGATTAAGGGCAGTGGATAAAGTGCTGATCCCGCGAACAAAGTAGGACATTTTGTCGTTTCTGGGAATGGTGGGTTATTGTAGACAAGGGATATATGACTACAGAGAAATGGATGCGGTCTTACGATCAGCTACGCTGCAGACAGAGCCCCCCATAGTTGAATGGACACCAGAACGAGATAAGGCATTCAGTGATCTTAAAAATGCTTTGGTCAGTGCTCCTGCGTTAGGACTACCTAAGTATAATAAGCCTTTTCAGTTATACGTCAATGAAAGAGAAGGCTTTGCAACAGGAGTACTGGCACAAGAACATGGGGGAGGAAAAAGGCCTGTAGCATATTACTCTGTAGCCTTACCAGCCATAGTGAGAGGCATGCCAGCCTGCTTATGAGCCGTTGCTGCAACCGCCACAATAGTGGAAAAATCCATCCCTATTGTGCTTGATCACCCTTGTGTGGTAATTGTTCCCCACGCAGTGCTGCTATTATTAAATTCGGCAGCTACTCAGCACTTTACGGCGGCAAGAAGGACTGGGTATGAGATAATCCTCTTGTCACACTCTAATTATACCTACCAGCGATCACCAGCTATCAACCCGGCGACCTTTGTGCCAATACCAACAGAACATCCAGGTGAACCAGAACACGACTGCTTGTTAACTGTTGAAGCCACCACTACACCCAGGCCAGATTTGCTAAGTGATCCTATTGATAATCCTGACTTGATCCTCTTCACGGATGGTTCTTCGCATCGACCTAATGATGATCAACTATTAGCAGGTTATGCGGTGGTGACTCCTCATGAATTATTGGAAGCTTATGCGTTGCCACCTGGCACATCTGCACAAGCAGCTGAACTATATGCATTAACCAGAGCCTGTATTTTGGCTAAAGATCAAAGCGTCAATATCTATACTGACTCCCGTTATGCAGTTGGGGTAGTGCATGATTTTGGACAATTATGGAAAAACAGAGGTTTTATTACATCCTCAGGAAAATCTATTAAGCATGCGCAAATGGTGTTAAATTTGTTGGAGGCTATTCAGTTGCCAAGTAAAATTGCAGTACTAAAATGTGAGGCCCACACCATGGCAGGTGATGAAGTCTCGTGTGGAAATAGGTTTGCTGATAGTGCGGCTAAAGAGGTCGCACTGAGGCAGGCCCCACAGCTTCAAGCCGCCAAAAATACCGTTAGTAACTTTCCTCCAGAACTTCCTAGTAGCATTGATGCTGATCTACTACGACAGGCCCAAAGTCAGGCAACAGTCCAAGAAAAACGTACTTGGAGTATATATGGATGCATCCTGATGGCCGAGTGGTTTGCCCACGAAGCTTGTTTTTGCCCCTGTCTCGCCTGGCACATGGACAGGCTCACATGGGCAAAGGAGGGATGGCACATGCATTGTCCCAACAATGGTATGCACCAGGAATAACGGTAACAATTGAAAAAGTTGCCAGAACGTGTTTAGTATGTCAGCAGAACAATAGAGGGAAATCGCCCGCAAATTTTGATCACCTACCCCAACCAGAGCTGCCCTTTGAGAATCTACAGATAGATTTTGTACATATGCCCGGGGTAAAAGGATTTAAGTACATACTGGTAATAGTAGATATGTTCTCCAGATGGGTAGAGGCATACCCCACTAGGAGGGATGATGCCAGAACAGTAGTAAGCATTCTGCTAAAAGAAATAATACCTAGATTTGGAATACCTATGGGAATAAACAGTGGCAGAGGAACTCATTTCATCAGCAAACTGATAAAAAACTTAACTGAAGCCCTTGGATTTCAATGGAAATTGCACATACCTTACCAGCCACAATCCTCAGGAATAGTGGAAAGAGTGAATGGGGAAATCAAGGCCGCCCTAGCCAAAGTATGCCAGCAAAATGGGTTGCAATGGTTGGATGCCGTGCCAGTAGTAATGTATGCCCTGAGAAATCAGAAAAATAGAAACACAGGTCTGACACCACATGAGATCTTGATGGGCCGGCCTATGACAACAGGCACACGCCCACCCATGACTCCAGAGAAGGTGGCATTAATTTGGAATGATGAAAAATCATTCAAATATGCTCAGGCCATGTGTGAAACAGCAGGAAGAATACATGAGAAAGTGAGACAGGCCCAGACGCGCCCCACAGAAGGAAACATGCACCCCTTTAAACCCGGAGATCAAGTTTATGTGAAAGCGCTAAATAAAGAATCTTTTTCTCCTAGGTGGAAAGGACCATATTTGGTGCTGATTACAACTCGAACAGCTCTCAAATTGAAAGAAAAACCTGATTGGGTACACGCTACAAGGTGCAAGTTGCATCATCCGGAGGAAACACCGGAGGTGGAGTATAAACATACTGCACCAGACACCACTTCAGAAACGGGAAAAGATCCGTGCCCACCATAATTTGGCACTCCATTGAAGGACTGATTACTTTCAGATTGCTATATATGTTTATATTTATGCTGTATAACAATAATTAGGATAATTTAAAGATTTCTAGGATAAATCAGGAAATATGTTAAACCAGATAATAATAATCGGCCTATGTGCAATAAGGACAGCCGCCTGGACCATCCTGCCTACTGAAAAAACAGAATGGGCGGGCCAGTTAGGATGGAAGGCGAGAGACAGTAACCAATCGCAGGGAACTTACACTTGTAAAAATGGCACCATTTGTGTAATTGCAAATTGGACGATTAATTGCGAAGCCTGTGGGATGTTCGAAATGAAATCTGGGATGGATAAAATAGTATTTAGCCAAGGATCTAATATAACTCTAAGTATAAAATGGGAAAAAGGAGTGAACATAAGTTGTAGGATAGAGAATGACACTGACATACTAAACAATTATACTAAATTATGGAAATGGTATAAAAATGACACAAGAACCGGAGACATGGAACAACCGATATATTTGAAAGACGGTCAGGCGTACGGATGCGTAAATGCAACTCTTATAGAAGGAAGACCTCACTGGTATGGGGAAACATTCTTTGCAAAGAAAACGAAACAGATAGAAAGTCCTATGGACCATTTGCAAAGATTGCATTCTACCTGTACCCCGGTCTTGATCTCCCCATATACTCTAAATTTGACAGTACAGGTACAATATGAGGATAAAAAAGATACTGGATGTAATATTACTACTATACAAGCCAAATTGAATAAGAGAGTTAGGATCGGGAGAAGGAGAAGGGACTTAGCAACGGTCTTGGGAGGAGTAGGAACTGGTATGGGAGCCCTTAATGCAATAGATATTGAAACATTGCAGAATAAAATACAGCAAGTAGGAGGGCTGACAGGAGATGCTATAAAATTAAGAAATGCTTGGGACAATGGACTGACAGCAGCGATGTTAACACAGTGGATATCAGGTACAATGAGTTGGAAGCAAGTAAATAAGGTAGAAAAGGAACAAGAGAATGTTGCAAAGGGACAAGAGAAAGTCAATAAACATACTCAATGTATGTTTAGAGAAATTACCAAGCAGTCACTGAGGGCTGAGCTAGAGCGAATCGCTATGTCAGGACATGCTCCTAGTTGGATGAGAATTTTCGGATTTGAAGGAAATAATCTAGAAGTAAAATCTGATCGAAGATATACTAAATGTGACCTTAAGGGATGTAATTTTACAATGAAAGTGGTAAATGTGACAAAAGCCAAAACCTGGTGTCAGTTCTTGGTATTGCCCCAACTGTTTGGAGAAAACTTTTGGTATCCCGAATTTCATGGTAAATGGATAGATCAGGGGAATAAGACCCACGATGCCTCGGATTGCCAAGATTGGCCGTTTGGAAAAGTATGCCCATTGCATACCCCTATATATGAACCTTGCTCATTACAACATAGTAGAGGTACATGCATTTGGAATTTGAAACCTTGTAATGATACTACCTTGCATGAGATAGGCCAGAACTATCTGTGTATTAGCAGTGCCTGGCCTATATATGTAGGCGGGATTTTGAAAAGGCCCCCTTTAAACACTTGCATAAAAGATGTTTATACTGTGTTTGACCCACATACCAACAAGACATATCAGTTGGGAAAATGGGCTACGGTAATGCAAAGAAGAACTGTATTGGGGATAGAAAATGCCCCCCTACAGTTAATTTGGCTAATCTGACGAAATTTTTGAAAAACAATGAAAAGATAGCAGAAGCCTTAGCGAAAAGAGGAAGAGATCTGCACCATTTAAAAGCAGTGATGGATTATGATGAGCAAGGTTTGATTCAAATAGCTACGCAAATAACAGATTTGACGGTACACCACTGGTGGGATGTGTTTAACGGATGGTCACCTAAAGCATCCGCAGTGCTGGAATTGTTTGTTCACCCGATGGTTATATTTTGTGTAGTGACAGGAGTTTTATTTATATTAATTTGTATAATGTGGATAAGAGTGAGATATCTGTTAGCGCAAACAGTAGAATCAGTAGCATCTGTAACAAGAGCTACGAAAGTACTAGAGAGAAAGGAAAGAAAAAGAGCAAACCAGGATGACTATGATGAAGAAGATTGTCTAAAAATGCGTCCTTTCCCAAAGGGATATTATCCTCCCTATGAAAACGAACTGAATACAATGCCGTAAAGCAGTGTTGATCAGTAAAGATCAACAAGGAGGGAATTGTGGGAGAAAACGTATTAAACATTAAGGCATGCTGGGATACTTGACCACTTTACTAATTGAACAAAGGACACTAAACTAGTTAAAACTAAAAGAACTGCTGACTGCCATAATGAAGTCAAGCTGACCTTTTCGCTCAGGACATCTGGTGATAAAATGTGAACATGTTAATCTGTTTCTTGAGAACAATGGAACTTATGAAACCTTATGTTGAAATGTAATGTAAGCTAATCACCTGAAGTTGTTTACCTTGCTGTATAACTATGAGCGCTGTACATTAGTAATTTAGAGTGCTGGTGGGCAGTAGGGACTGCTGCAGACTCTCCGTGATATCACGTAATAAATTCCTAAAGCGAACTTCGAAGTCTCCGTCTGATAATTAATTTCCTTGACATGGAGTCTATTATAAAAGATGTAATAGCAGAGCACTTGGAAAGCAGTGACAGGATCGGACAAAGTCAACATGGATTTACAAAAGGTAAATCATGCTTGAGTAATCTACTGGAATTTTTTGAGGATGTAACTGGTAAAATAGATAAGGGAGCACCAGTGGATGTGGTGTATTTGGACTTTCAGAAGGCTTTCGGTAAGGTCCCACATAAGAGATTAGCGTGCAAAATTAAGGCACATGGGATTGGGGGCAAGGTATTGACTTGGATAGAGAACTGGTTGGCGGACAGAAAGCAAAGAGTTGGAATAAACGGGTCGTTTTCCAAGTGGCAGGCAGTGACTAGTGGGGTACCGCAAGGATCGGTGCTAGGACCCCAGCTGTTCACAATATATATTAATGATCTGGACGAGGGAATTGGATGTAATATCTCCAAATTTGCAGATGACACAAAGCTGGGCGGGAGGGTAAGCTGTGAGGAGGATGTCGTGAAACTCCAGCACGATTTGGACAGGTTGGGTGATTGGGCAGAAACATGGCAAATGCACTTTAATGTGGATAAATGTGAGGTTATCCACTTTGGTGGCAAAAACAGGAAGGCAGATTATTATTTGAATGGCAATAGATTGGGAGAAGGGGAAGTACAAAGAGACCTGGGTGTTATTGTGCACCAGTCGCTGAAGGTAAGCATGCAGGTGCAGCAGGCGGTTAAGAAGGCAAATGGTATGTTGGCCTTTGTAGCAAGAGGGTTCGAGTACAGGAACAAGGATGTCTTGCTGCAGTTGTACAGGGCCTTGGTGAGACCGCACCTTGAGTATTGTGTGCAGTTTTGGTCACCTTACCTGAGGAAGGACATTCTTGCCATGGAGGGAGTGCAGCGAAGATTCACCAGGCTGATACCTGGGATGGCAGGAATGACGTATGAGGAGAGATTGTGTCGATTGGGCTTATACTCACTGGAGTTTAGAAGATTGAGAGGGGATCTCATCGAATCCTATACAATTCTGTCAGGTCTGGACAGACTAGATGCAGGAAGGATGTTTCGGATGGCCGGGGAGTCCAGAACCAGGGGTCATAGTCTAAGGATAAGGGGTAAGCTATTTAGGACTGAAATGAGGAGGAATTTCTTCACCCAGAGAGTGGGGAACCTGTGGAATTCTCTGCCACAGAGGGCGGTGGAGGCCAGTTCATTAAATATATTCAAGAAAGAGTTGGATATATTTCTTGAGGCTAAAGGGATCAAGGGATATGGGGAGAAGGCAGGGACAGGGTACTGAATTTGGATGATCAGCCATGATCTCATTGAATGGCGGAGCAGGCTCGAAGGGCCGAATGGCCTACTCCTGCTCCTATCTTCTATGTTTCTATGTAAACAAGTTAAATATAAATATCGCCAGTGTAGTCGCAGCTTGTTAGAACAGACCTGGGGAGAAGGAAGCTCTGAATCCACTGTATTATCTCTGTTCTCTGGATCGGGTAACTATACTCGGTCTGTATCTTTGCACTGCTGTTAATAAAGTCAGTAAAAGACAATCTGTTGCTGTGAGCTTGATTATCTGGTGTCTGAAACCACAAGACTCAATTTTTAGACTCAACAAAATGAACAAGTAAACAAATCACGACCCAATACGCCAGCTCTATATTCATAGAAGAAAGTCTGTTATCATACTCCTCGAGTGGACAGAATAAAGAAAGATCCCAACTCAAAGAGCCTCTAGAATCATTTGTAAATATCTTTCAAATCCTGACTGACATCAAATGTCAGTGTACATTCCATTGAAGACAAGAGAGGGGCTGGAGAGTAGGGGTGAAAGAGGAGTTGGGGTGAGGGGGGTGAAAGAGGAGTTGGGGTGAGGGGAGTTGGAGAGTAGGGGTGAAAGAGGAGTTGGGGTGAGGGAGTTGGAGAGTAGGGGTGAAAGAGGAGTTGGGGTGAGGGGGTTGGAGAGTAGGGGTGAAAGAGGAGTTGGGGTGAGGGGGGTGGAGAGTAGGGGTGAAAGAGGAGTTGGGGTGAGGGAGTTGGAGAGTAGGGGTGAAAGAGGAGTTGGGGTGAGGGGGTTGGAGAGTAGGGGTGAAAGAGGAGTTGGGGTGAGGGTGTTGGAGAGTAGGGGTGAAAGAGGAGTTGGGGTGAGGGGGTTGGAGAGTAGGGGTGAAAGAGGAACTGGGGTGAGGGGGGTTGGAGAGTAGGGGTGAAAGAGGAGTTGGGATGAGGGGGGTTGGAGAGTAGGGGTGAAAGAGGAGTTGGGGTGAGGGGGGTTGGAGAGTAGGGGTGAAAGAGGAGTTGGGGTGAGGGGGGTTGGAGAGTAGGGGTGAAAGAGGAGTTGGGATGAGGGGGGTTGGAGAGTAGGGGTGAAAGAGGAGTTGGGGTGAGGGGGGTTGGAGAGTAGGGGTGAAAGAGGAGTTGGGGTGAGGGGGGTTGGAGAGTAGGGGTGAAAGAGGAGTTGGGGTGAGGGGGTTGGAGAGTAGGGGTGAAAGAGGAGTTGGGGTGAGGGGGTTGGAGAGTAGGGGTGAAAGAGGAGTTGGGGTGAGGGGTTGGAGAGTAGGGGTGAAAGAGGAGTTGGGGTGAGGGGGTTGGAGAGTAGGGGTGAAAGAGGAGTTGGGGTGAGGGGGGTTGGAGAGTAGGGGTGAAAGAGGAGTTGGGGTGAGGGGGTTGGAGAGTAGTGGTGAAAGAGGAGTTCGGGTGAGGGGGGTTGGAGAGTAGAGGTGAAAGAGGAGTTGGGGGTGAGGGGTTTGGAGAGTAGGGGTGAAAGAGGAGTTGGGGTGAGTGGAGTTGGAGAGTAGGGGTGAAAGAGGCGTTGGGGTGAGGGGAGTTGGAGAGTAGGAGTGAAAGAGGATTTGGGGTGAGGGGTTGGGGAGTAGGGGTGAAAGAGGAGTTGGGGTGAGGGGGTTGGAGAGTAGGGGTGAAAGAGGCGTTGGGGTGAGTGGAGTTGGAGAGTAGGAGTGAAAGAGGATTTGGGGTGAGGGGTTGGGGAGTAGGGGTGAAAGAGGAGTTGGGGTGAAAGAGGAGTTGGGGTGAGCACTAAGCCCTGCTAGCCTTTCTATGTCCTGTTGCAGTCGATTGGTATCATCATCACTGTTTGCCACACCCCCAAGTCTGGTGTCATCGGCAAATTTAGAAATTCTACTCTGTATTCCAATGTCCAGGTCATTTATATATATCAAAAGAAGCAGTGGCCCCAGCACTGACCCTTGGGGAACACCACTGTCTACCATCCTCCAGTCTGAAAAACAGCCATTTACCACAACTCATTGCTTTCTGTCCTTAAGCCAATTCCTTATCCAAGCTGCCACTGACCCACCTATTCCTTGCGCCTCAATTTTGTTAACCAGCCTTCTATCTGGTACTTTGTCAAATGCCTTCCTAAAATCCATGTAGACAACATGCATTGCATTCCCTTCATCAATCCTCCCTGTTACCTCATCAAAAAATTCAATTAGATTCGTCAAACACGATCTGCCTTTTACAAATCCGTGTTGACTCTCCTTAATTAGCTTAAACCTCTCCAAGTGCCCGTTAATATTTTCCTTGATTATTGTTTCTAAAACTTTACCCACCACTGATGTTAAACTGACCGGCCTATAGTCATTAGGATTGTCATTACACCCTTTTTTGAAGAATGGTGTCAGATTTGCCACTTTCCAATCCTCAGGCATCTCCCCTGCATCTAGGAAAGATTGGAAAATTATGGCAAGCCCTTCTGCTATCTCCTCCCCCAATTCCCTTAGCAACCTGGGATGCAAGCTATCTGGACCAGGCAACTTATCCACTCTAAGCATACCCAGCTTTTCTAGTACATTCTGTCTATCAATTTTCACCCTTCCATTGCTTCTACCTTTTCCGCTTCTACCTTTTCCACATTCACCGATATTTTGTCAGCATCCACCTCCTTAGTAAACACCGATACAAAGTACTCATTGAGTATTCTCGCATTGCCCTGCGCCTCTAAGCATATATCACCTTCGTTGTCCCTAATAGGCCCCACCCCAGCCCCAACCATTAACCCCAATCCTAACCAATAACCACTAGCTCCAACCACCCTAGAGATCAATGGAGGAGCTAAAGACCTGATAAAGGAAGTATTTGAAACAATTATCTTGATTTACTAATAATCTATGTTAGTAACAAGAGATTAAATCAACGAGACCATCAAAATCAGCAATGACAATTACAAAGATTAGAACAATTCAAAGGCTGTCATATGCAATATGTGTGCAGGATTTTTGCTAAATCGGATCCAAAAAAGTGATAAATGATACAGTTCCATAAAGGGGTGGTTCAAAGGAACTTCAAATGAGTGTACAGTGAGACATTACAGTTCAGTCTATAACACCCACAAGCCATGTACACAAATGAAGCAAGCTTGGGGTTTGATGTGGTAGAAGGCGAATGAGATGAGAACTGAAATAATCTAGAGTAAGAAAAGGCCAAAAAATGGAAAAGTCGGTAACAGAACATCAATTAGTCTCATCTTATCATGGAGAAATCAAATATTCGACACACTGCGTTTAAAACAAAAATTTATTTTAAATATTTATAAAGAATATTAATCTCCAGCTAATTATAGGGGTTATTAAGATCATCAGAAACAAACCATAACTGCTAGAATTAACATGTTTCAGTCCTCAATACAATCGCAGTAAATCATGTTATATTCACTAATCTGGTCTTTTACTCAGCATTACCCACGGTGGGGAATGTGCCGCACCCAGACTACAGGAGCCCAGTGCGCAGGCGCAATACCGGGCTGTGTTTGGAGCATGCACAGTGCGGTGTACGGGAGACGGGCAGAGGCTGCAGGCGGGCTGATGTCGGGAGCACGATTTTGCAGCGGGTACGAAGCGATGAGGTGCGGGGCAGTAATAGAGCTGGCGGGTGGAGGGGAAAGGCTTCATCAACAGCTGGCGTAGGTCGCAAACCCCGAATAATAACCTACAGCTCCCGCGTTTGCAGCTACCGGGCTTTTTCCTGAAAACAGGCCCAGGTTAACGGCCGCCATCTTTGTAAGGGAAACCGGAAGGGTTTGAGCACCTGAGGAAATCTACATGATATAAGGGGTTAATTTCAAGTGCTTGCTGGGTAAAAGTTTTCAGACTTGACACTGGGCAAGTGTCGATGTGTAACTAGAGCTATTGCACGTACTCGAACTACAGCCAAGAACAGATGCCTGCCCACCTAATGAGAATGTAGAAGTGGAATAATGAGTTTCTTTGATGTACCAATGACCTGATAACTTGTGACCGAAAGCAAAGCTTGCCTCCCTTATATATGATTAAAGAGGACCTCCGGTTACACGATTCATGCCCTGTTATAGATTAACGGTTGACTTATGTGTCCAGGATCCTTCTGTCAATATGTTATTTCTACCTGATGATTAATCTAAAATGTATCCTGATAGAGGAACAAAGGGATTTCAATCAAACTTGTTTGTTACACTGTATAAATATAGAACGTTTACACTGTATCATTGGAATAGTAGCCTCACCCCTTGAGTGGAGGTGCTGATTCCCCTTGCAAGTGAAGTAAAATAAAAGGCCTGTCCGTCTGACGAATCCAAGTGTGTATTGAGTCATTACCCAGAGCTAAGAAGTAAGGCACTTCTACAATTTGGAGGTTCCACCGAGATGGCTTGCTGTACCAATTGGTGAGTTAACAGACGCCGAGTACGTTGCTCGGTTGGGAAAATCCCATCGGCCGAAGGTGGTGTTTTGCCACATTTTTGGGACTTTCCCTGCCAGAAGCATAGCTGCGCATAGTCTGTTTATTCCATTGGACAGTACTGCCATCGGGTAATTGACTCACAAGGTTCGGAGGTTAAACTGCCGTTGTGACTGCTTCCCTTTCAGAAACGGAACAGAGGACCAGCCATGAGGTGCTGACGCCCCGCGAACAGGATCGTGCAGAAAAGGACTGTAGGAAGCGCTGAAATAAAGGTACCAGAGAGAGAAGGTTAAGTCAGGAATTTGATTAACTAAGGAGCTAGCGATTTATTGGAAATTGAACTAGCAAGGTTCCAGCTTGCTGAGAGAGAAGGTTAAGTCAGGAATTTGATTAACTAAGGAGCTAGCGATTTACTGGAAATTGAACTAGCAAGGTTCCAGCTTGAAGTTAGCTGGGACAAATTGAAGGCCCTTTTTGCTAAAGATTTGGCTAAAGGGAGTAGGGTAGAAGGAGAGAAGAGCTTGAAGTTAGCTGGGACAAATTGAAGGCCCTTTTTGCTAAAGATTTGGCTAAAGGGAATAGGGTAAAAGGAGAGAAGAGTGGGCGGTTGTCTGAAACACAGTGTCAATGTTTAATGCTTATGAGAGTGAGTATTTAACTACTTGTTATTATCAATCAACTTTGCAACTTCGTCCAGTAAGGCTGCATAGGTTGGGGATTTAGTAACACTTTGGTTGTTGTTTAACAAGTGTATTGTTTATTGTCATATGTATTAATGTTTAGTCATGTCTGATCTGTAGAGGCGTCCCACGCAGATCATAGAGTGTTACGAAATTGTTGTATGTTTTAACTAAAATATTTAAGCTGGGAAAAAAAAACTGCAGAAGGGGTTGGAAAAGACCCAAGCCGGGGAAGTGAGTCCCGCGGCGGAATGTATGGTTGAGAAAATAGTGATGTCTTTTACATGATCCACTAAGCTATTGTGGATTCAGTGTTTTCCCCAGTTAGAAATACCTTCCACGAGGGTTGAGAACCCTTGAGTTTTAAAGCATAAGGATATGTCTTAATGTGTCGTAAATATTTTTTTTTTTAAAAACCTTGTTGCAGTCAGTTGACTAAATTCAGTCGGGAAGTGCTGAGTTTCAGTCGCCTAGCCTCAG
The DNA here is from genome assembly GCF_052327205.1 of Somniosus microcephalus. Classification (NCBI taxonomy): domain Eukaryota; kingdom Metazoa; phylum Chordata; class Chondrichthyes; order Squaliformes; family Somniosidae; genus Somniosus; species Somniosus microcephalus. Next base: position 79,541,548 of record NC_140990.1, read on the forward strand.
GCCAGTTATTAAGAGGGCAAATGCCCCACGTGAAGGCCGGGACCATAAAGTAGGCGCCGAAACTCTAAAGGCACTCGGAGTGACAAATGGTCAAGGACTTTGTGACACTGATTTGAAGTAAAGACCAAGAAGATTGGATGTGACTGTAATTTTGATACGTATGTATAGTTTATTAATCTGATCTGTAGGGGCGTACAACGCAGATCACGGATTGTCACGGGAGTTTAGATTGTTTTAAGTGAACCATTTAAGCTGCTAAAATGGGTGCTAGCACCAGTAAGCCACCCGAGAAAGGCACGCCAGCAGCCTTTATGTTAAAGAACTGTGGTCAATTATCCATTGATCACCTACCAAATTGGTCCAAATGGACTGTAAATAAGACTAGACCCTTTCCCTCAGATGGTTCATTTAACATAGAAAGAATTACTTGCCTCGAGGAATGTTTAACGGACAAGAGAGAAATAGAGAACAGCCAGATAAAAAGACTGCCTCTATGTTGGTTGAGTCAGAAAAAAAAAATTACCCCGAAGAAACACCTTTCTCCTCTATTATGGTAGGATAACAAGGTAACTATAGAAGGATGAATAGAGGGGAATATAGAGGAAGACGTGGTAGAGTAAGAGGGTATGGACGATCTGGTAATTGTTACAATTGCGGACAACCCGGACATTGGGCAAACCAATGCCCTGCGAAAAATCGTCAGAATAAAACCTCCAATAATGGACCTCCGTTAGAGAATAAAGGTCCTAATTTCACTGTCCATAACCCTTTTTCGGACCAGTCAGGAGGTTACCCTACAAACGGACAGGGATTTAGGAGAAATAGAGATCAGAATTACTGACTGACACCAGCAGCCCCAGGCGCCACAGACCACCAAATGCCCGTTGTTTCTTTAAATTCACGCAGCAAACCTGAAATTAAAATGCAAATAGCTGGGAGACCTATGTCATTTTAGTAGATACAGGAGCAACCTTTTCAGTGTTAGGGAAAGGATATTCTGAAGGAATGCCTATTAATGGGAAAAAGCCCCCGATAGCTGGATTGGCTGGCATACTACAATGCTTGAATCAATCGACTCCCCCCGCAGTAAAAGTAGAAGAATTTGAGGAAGAACACTCCTTTCTGTTATCAGGAGATGTCTCTATGAATTTATGTGGAAGAGACTTGCTGTGCAAAATGAATGCTACAATCATTTGCTCCCCATCAGGAGTAACGGTAGAAATCCAAGTAGATAAGGCATATGCGTACCCAGTAACAGAAATAAAACACCCTGTTCTATACGCATGGGAAATTGCCGACCCAAGTTTGAGTCCCAAACTTGTCAGTCTGTTAGGAGCATGGGGATTCATTACAAGCTCCATAAAACAATACCAGGAATCCCTGAAACTAGGGAAATGGCATCCAAAATTGCACTGCACGGCCTGCTATGACAAAACAGGACAAGATTATCAGCCGTTTTTTAATTTAAAATACCTCCTAACTATTAGACTGCACAGCCCTATAAAGTTACAATTAATCCAGCTGCACCATTACCCAAAAGGTCACAGTATCCATTGTCAGAGAAAGCAGAAAAAGGAATTGAGCCAGTGATGGAATCATTGTTAAAACAGGGAGTTAACGCCGGATAGAATAAAGGTCGTTTGCAACATATCGTTGCCAAAAACTAAAAGAGAAATGAAGCATTTTCTAGGAATGACTGGCTATTGTAGACAATGGATATTGAACTATTCAGAAATAACCAGACCACTGGACATGAGCATGACAAATTTGGAAAATTCGCGGTTACCTGACTTCCTCGGGAACCCAGATTAAAAATGCACAAGAAGTGCAAAATCTTTTACTAGCTATTCAGAGACGTAAACAGATTGCAATTATTAAGTGCCAAGCGCACACAGGGCATTTGGATGAGGTTGCACTAGGAAATGCAGCAGCAGATCAAGCTGCTCAAACCATAGCCTTATCACAGATAGGATCACAGGTTAAGACTTGTCCAGTTAAAGAAAGTATAGATCAACAACAAACCCCATCCCTGAATGATGTGCTAGCCCATCAAGAAAAGGCTAGCCCTGAAGAAATAGCGGAGTGGGATGTTAATCATTGTTTTAAAAACACTGACGGCTTATGGGTTCATCATGACGGCCGCATGGTGGCACCCAAATCATTACTATCACCAATTGCCCGATGTGTTTATAAATTCACCCATGCGGGCAAAGGGGGGATGGCGGACTATATCCTTAAGACCTGGTATGCACCAGGAATCTCAAAATTGGCAAAACAAATTTGTGAAAATTGTATTATCTGCCAGACCATGAATGCAGGAAAAAAAAATAAAGAAGGTACAGCCCGCATCCCATCCAAACCCCATGGGTCCTTTTGTACACTTGCAAATGGATTTTATTGAACTACCTGTGTGCCTGAGCTTTAAATATGTATTAGTTATTGTTGATATGTTTTCAAGATGGATTGAAGCGTCTCCTTGTAGAAAGAGTGATGCCACTACTGTTGCTAAATGTTTATTGAAGGACATTGTACCTTGCTTTGGGATACCAGCAAAACTGTCAAGTGACAATGGGTCCCATTTTACGGGAACATTGATTAAGGAACTATGCAAAGCCTTACAGATTAACCAGCACCTCCATTGCAGTTATCATCCACAGTCGGCTGGACTAGTGGAAAGATATAACGGGATGCTGAAAAACAAGCTTGCAAAACTGTGTAAAGAAACTGGACTTAAATGGGTTGATTTGTTACCCATAGCTTTAATGACAATGCAGTCTGCTACCAACAGAACTACAGGATTGTCGCCTCACGAGATCGTCATGGGAAGACCACAAAGATTGCCCTTTTCGGCACCTTTAACAGCTAAACAAATGGACATTCATAAAATGGAGGAAGATATGTTGAGTTATTGCATTGCACTAACCAAATGCATTTCTAGTTTCCATCAACAGGTGAAGGAAGCCCAGGTCGATCCCGCTGAAGGAAAGTGCCATACTTTCGAGCCAGGAGATAACGTCTATATAAAAATCTTCAAGCGAAAGAATAGCCTTCAACCCAGATTTGAGGGACCCTTCCAAGTACTCCTGACCACAAACACCGCTGTGAAAGTAAAGGAGCGACCAACATGGATACATGCGTCCCATTGTAAGAAGGCATCAGTTGAAGACAATACACTGCCAAGATGAATTGGATTTGGACTTTAACAAGACTGTTCTCTTTGTCAACGATAATTGAAACTGCCATATTGATTTACCCAGATCCCCTGAAGGGCAAACCATGCATAGAAGAATGTGTACTTTTAAACAGTGATTTCTTTTATATTATATGCTATAACGAGACTATGAAGGTTCAGCTTCAGGATCACACTATGCAGGTACCCCCGTATCAACCCCTGAGTCTTAGGATTAGGCAGAATAAGATAGTAGAAGAAGATAGTGGACAGAAGCTTGATAAGCTATGGGTCACATGCCCTGATACTGTATTACCAAGTGACAGAACTGCAAACGGAGGGGTTATCTGCCATGGTAATTCAAGAGGAGGACTGGCCCTGACAGCTAAGTCAATGTTTTATGATAATCCTTTTACTCAACCCCTCGTTTCAACATCAATTACTCAGAAAAGAAAAATTAATAGGACCGCTAAGAAACAAGGAGGGAGAGGTGGAAGACTGTTAAATAAGCATAACTATCATCATGTTAATACCTTTGTATACATGAGTTATTTGCACCAGATATGGAACAAATTTGAAGCCTATAATAACACCTATTTCATCTGTGGGCATAGAGCATACCCTGGTTACCACAAAATTGGACTGGGTCATGTTATTTGGGATATGTAGTGCCTTATATACATCACATTTCATCTTTGGATAGCCACCCTGGGACACGAGCAAAACGAGCCATTACAGAAATTGAAAGGTTCTTTGCTATAGCATTTCCCTGGTATGGAACAGGGAAGTTAGCAAGAGAATCTATAAACATGGCAGCAGTGTTGGAACAAATAGCCAATGATACTGCTGATGCTCTTAGCGATGTAAACGCAGAAATGGTGGCTTTGCGCACTGTTGCCTTACAAAACCGCATGGCTCTGGACTATTTGTTGGCAAAAGAAGGGGGCACATGTGCAATCATAAAAAACCGAATGTTGCACCTATATCCCAGATAGCTCAGAAAATATCACCAATCTGGTAAACCACATAAAGAAGGCCGTAGAGAAACTACGTCAACCTGAACCATGGTCAATGTGGGATTGGATTTCAGGATGGGGAGGAGCATTGGGAAAGCAAATTTTGGAAGCTTTTATCGCAATTGTGATGATAATAATTTTAATTAGTTTATTGATTGGTTGTTTAAAATTATTGTGTACAAAAGTCCTTTCCTTATTAGCGTCAACTCCTCCAGTACCAATGATGTCTGAATATGAGGATATTAAGGGTGAGACCTTTGATGTAGAGTTTCTTAAACTTAGCGAGATAGATTGTCCTTAGAAAGGACAAAAGGGGGGAATGAGGAAATCTACATGATATAAGGGGTTAATTTCAAGTGCTTGCTGGGTAAAAGTTTTCAGACTTGACACTGGGCAAGTGTCGATGTGTAACTAGAGCTATTGCACGTACTCGAACTACAGCCAAGAACAGATGCCTGCCCACCTAATGAGAATGTAGAAGTGGAATAATGAGTTTCTTTGATGTACCAATGACCTGATAACTTGTGACCGAAAGCAAAGCTTGCCTCCCTTATATATGATTAAAGAGGACCTCCGGTTACACGATTCATGCCCTGTTATAGATTAACGGTTGACTTATGTGTCCAGGATCCTTCTGTCAATATGTTATTTCTACCTGATGATTAATCTAAAATGTATCCTGATAGAGGAACAAAGGGATTTCAATCAAACTTGTTTGTTACACTGTATAAATATAGAACGTTTACACTGTATCATTGGAATAGTAGCCTCACCCCTTGAGTGGAGGTGCTGATTCCCCTTGCAAGTGAAGTAAAATAAAAGGCCTGTCCGTCTGACGAATCCAAGTGTGTATTGAGTCATTACCCAGAGCTAAGAAGTAAGGCACTTCTACAGCACCGCCATCATGAGTCAGCAAGTAGCACCGCGCATGCGTAGCCATCTTAGCAAAGGAACAACAAGTGGGCGGGGCTTCAGGGTCCCAGTGACCAGGAGAGACAATCATTGATTTTATTCTCACTCTGCACACAGCGGGTTTCTCACTGTCTCTCCTGAAGGCGCTGGTAAGTGCCGGGGTTACGGTTTACATCCCACAGAATTGCAACGGAAGGGCCCCAGATTTAGGCCCCATGTACTCAGAACTGTTCAAGTCCCACTCCAGAGACTTGAGCACAAAAATCCAGGCTGACACTCCAGTGCAGTGCTGAGGGAGTGCTGCACTGTTGGAGGTGCCGTCTTTTGGATGAGACGTTAAACCAAGGCCCCGTCTATCCTTTCAGGTGGATGTAAAAGATCCCACAGCACTATTTCGAAGAAGAGCAGGGGAGTTCTCCCCAGTGTCCTGGCCAATATATGTCCCCCAATCAACATCACTAAAATAGATTATCTGGTCATTATCACATTGCTGTTTGTGGGAGCTTGCTGTGCGCTAACTGACTGCCGCATTTCCTACATTACAATAGGAGATGCAACACCGGCCCTTTTACCTCCTCCCTTCCCACCGTCCAGGGCCCCAAACACTCCTTCCAGGTGAAACAGCGATTTACTTGAACTCCTTTCATTTCAGTATTCTGTATTCAATGCTCCTCTACATTGGAGAGACCAAACGCAGATTGGGTGATCGCTTTGGGGAACACCGCCGTTCAGTCGCAAGCGTGACCCTGAGTTTACAGTCGCCTGTCAGTTTAATTCTCCGGACCACTCCCACTCTGACCTCTCTGTCCTCGGCCTCCTCCATTATTCTAATGATGCTCAACGTAAGCTCGAGGAACAGCATGTCATCGTTCGATGAGGTACTTTACAGCCTTCCGGACTCAATCTTGAGTTCAACAATTTCAGATCATAGCCACCACTTTTAGTACAGCAGCTGTTGATGATTCTGCTATTCCCATTTACACCTCCTCTAGACCCATCTTTTGTTTCTTTGCTTGTCCCGTTACCCTCTCCTTGTGCTTTGTACAATCATCCCTTTTGTCATTTCATCACTCCTGTCATCCATCCTATCACAGACCTTCCCTTTGTTCTTCCATCCTATCACAGACCTTCCCTTTGTTCTTCCATCCTATCACAGACCTTCCCTTTGTTCTTCCATCCTATCACAGACCTTTCCCTTGTTCTTCCATCCTATCACAGACCTTCCCTTTGTTCTTCCATCCTATCACAGACCTTCCCTTTGTTCTTCCATCCTATCACAGACCTTCCCTTTGTTCTTCCATCCTATCAGACCTTCCCTTTGTTCTTCCATCCTATCACAGACCTTCCCTTTGTTCTTCCATCCTATCACAGACCTTCCCTTTGTTCTTCCATCCTATCACAGACCTTCCCTTTGTTCTTCCATCCTATCACAGACCTTCCCTTTGTTCTTCCATCCTATCACAGACCTTCCCTTTGTTCTTCCATCCTATCACAGACCTTCCCTTTGTTCTTCCATCCTATCACAGATCTTCCCTTTGTTCTTTCCTCCTCTCCCCCTTTCCCTGCCTCTGCACTTGCTTAAAACCTGTTACATCTCATAATTTTTTCAGTTCTAATGAACGGTCATTCACCTGAAATGTTAACTCTTTCTGTCTCCGCAGATGCTGCCTGAGCATTGACAATATTTTCTGTTTTATTTCAGGTTTACAGCAGCTGCAATACTTTACTTTAGTACAAGTGTAGAACTGAACCCAGCCAGAGTCAGCACCTTCAGGGGAGGAGAGGGAGAGGAACCAGTGAGTGTAGAACTGAACACAGCCAGAGTCAGCACCTTCAGGGGAGGAGAGGGATGGGAACCAGTGAGTGTAGAACTGAACCCAGCCAGAGTCAGCACCTTCAGGGGAGGAGAGGGATGGGAACCAGTGAGTGTAGAACTGAACCCAGCCAGAGTCAGCACCTTCAGGGGAGGAGAGGGAGGGGAACCAGTAAGTGTAGAACTAGAAACATGGAAACATAGAAGATGGGAGCAGGAGTAGGCCATTCGGCCCCTCGAGCCTGCTCCGCCATTCAATGCGATCATGGCTGATCATCCAAATTCAGTACCCGGTCTTCCCTCTTCTAGATCATCATTAATATACATTGTGAATAGCTGGGGTCCAAGGACCGATCCCTGCGGTACCCCACTAGTCACTGCCTGCCACTCAAAAAAAGACCCGTTTATTCCAACTCTTTGCTTCCTGTCCGCCAACCAGTTCTCCATCCAAGTCAGTACCTTGCCCCCAATCCCTTGTGCTTTAACTTTACACGCTAATCTCTTATGTGGGACCTTATCGAAAGCCTTCTGAAAGTCCAAATACACCACATCCACTGGTTCTCCTTTATCTATTTTACTAGTTACATCCTCAAAAAATTCCAGTAGATTAGTCAAGCACGATTTACCTTTTGTAAATCCACGTTGACTTTGTCCGATCCGGTCACTGTTTTCCAAGTGCTCTGCTATTACATCTTTTATAATGGACTCTAGCATTTTCCCCACTACCGATGTCAGGCTTACCGGTCTGTAATTCCCCGTTTTCTCTCTACCACCTTTTTTGAACAGTGGGGTAACATTAGCGACACTCCAATCCATGGGTACTGTTCCACATTCCATCGAATGTTGGAAGATGACCAGCAATGCATCTACTATTTCTAGGGCCACTTCCTTAAGTACCCTAGGATGTAGATTATCAGGCCCTGGGGATTTATCAGCCTTCAATCCCATCAATTTCCCTAACATCATTTCCCTACAAATACTGATTTCTTTCAATTCCTCCCTTTCATCAGACCCTATGTTCCCCGACATCTCTGGGAGGTTATTTGTCTCATCTCCCCTCTGGCTTTTTGTCCATTATTTGATGTGACGTGTTTACTTGTGAAATATATTTTTTGAGTGGAATTAAATTTAAACCAGGTTTTGATGCTCTATTCACATATCGAAGGTGAGAGAGATGCTGTGGGTTACACGCTAAGCTGAAAGTGATTAACAGACTGTGTATTGTGTTTAGTGATCCCGGGCGTGTTACCGATACCTTCCCTGGATACCAAGGCTAGGAGAGGCACTCTGGAAGGTATGGGGAGCTGGGACTTGTCCATGAGGGTAACCGAAGGTAGGAGAACTGAAATAATCCAGAGTTAGAAAGGAGAAAAGGCCCAAAAATGGAGCAGTCGGTAACAGGACATCAATTAGTCTCCTCTTATCTTGGAGAAATCAAGGACTCGACACACTGGGCCAGAAATTCCAGAACGGAGCTTGCAGCGCGTGCAAGCCCCATATTTGCACTTACCCCACGCTCCTGCCGATCAGCTCCAGGGACGCCTGCACTTGCAGAAACTGAAAGAAGAATCCCGGGCAGCGTATGACGTCACGCCGCCCAGGAGTGCAGCCAGCGCGGAGCCAGGAGCGTGCAGTGTAAGTGAGACACGCCCCTTGAGGTCTCAGTTTCACTGGACATGCCCCCAATGTTTCTGTCAAGCTGCTTTGCTTTTTTACATGCAAAGCAGCAGTTTAAATAGGTTTTTGGAAGTTTTTTGAAGATTTTGGTAACTTTTATAAACTTTTTTAAATGTTTACATTATTTTGAGTAATCTGAAGTAGTTTTAAAGAGAATTAAAGCAATTTAAAGACTTTTAAAAGCCCTAAAAGAATTTTTTTAATTCCATTTATTTATTTAGCAATGTCGTCGTCATACGTGTCTTCACACTGTTCCCTTTGGGGAACTGTATGAAGTGGTGGAAGGATTTATGGCCATGATTAACGCTCATTCCGTGACCGTAACCATCTTTGAACCAGCCATTAGGGCGGTTAGTCCTATGGCGGGAGGGTTTTACGGGCTCCCACAAGCTATACAAGGAGGGGGGGCCACCCACACCCACGGACGCAAATATCCCACTGGATGTCAACCCAGAATTTAGAGCCGGAGCTCCGACTCCACTTGCCGGGACTGTCTGGAGCGGGGTTCGAAACCCTACCCTGATCTGGCCCAGCGGCGGGTATCCTACCGCTATGACAAAGGCCCAATCCGATTAGCAACGTGAAATGGCAGCATAGGGCTCCAGTCACGGGGAGGGAAAAGGCGCAGGAAACGTATGGGTGTCACCTTTTGTGCGGAGTGGGCCTTTTGCGTAGCAGTAAGCATCCCCGCCGCTGGGCCAGAAGGAGTAGGGTTTTGAACCCCACTCCAGACAGTCCCGGCAAGTGGAGTCGGAGCTCCAACTTTAAATTCTGGGTGGACATCCAGCGGGATACTTGTGTCCGTGGGTGTTGGTGGGCCCCCCCCCCCTCAGATGGGTTGTGGGAGCCCGTAAAACCCTCCCGCCATAGGACTAACCACCCTAATGGCTGGTTCAAAGATGGTTACGGTCGCGGAATGAGCGTTAATCACGGCCATAAATCCTTCCACCACTTCATACAGTTCCCCAAAGGGAACAGTGTGAGGATACGTCCGATGATGACCTCTTGCGCAATGCACCTCCTTGGACCCTCAGTCGCAGATGCGAGGGGGCAAGTCGTGCAATTGTTAAATTTTTTATTTTATTGACATGTAAAATGTTGGCCCAATAATTCCCTTCCAAATGCGCTAGTACGGTTGGGGTACTTACGCATCTGGCCGGATGAAATGCCGGTTTTCAGCATGCACAGTGCATGTGGGGAAAACCGGCATTTCCTGTCCTCTGAACGAAGGGGTTCAGAGGCAGAACGCGTGCGACTGCACAGGCAGCGCGTGCGCAGTATAATTTGCCGCTTTCATTAATGCTTTCAGTGAGGTCCAGTCATTACAACTTACACATGAAAAAAGCATGGGTACAGTTGCTACAGAGGCTGCGGAGGAAGATATTTCTTATCGTGGAGCTTCTGAAAGTATGTATGTCTGTATATATTCCTTTGCGTGTTATGTATATATTCCTTTACTTATGTGTATGAATGTATTATTTAATTATGGCTTTCAGAGAAAGTAACTTATTGGAAAATCATAATTAAAAACATACATTCATACACATTAGTAAAGGAATATAAAACATACATACATATACGTAAAGGAATATATGTGGACATACATACATAACTCATTCTCACATTCCATTCACACAGCCACAATTGCTCCTTCTACCTACCGTTCTGAAAACCCTTTTTAAAAAAAAAAAAAAATTTAAACTTTTAAACTTACTTAAAATTTCTTAAAATAACTTCCCTCCCTTTCCCAAACAAAAATATTGCATTTCAAAAGCTCCACGATAAAATATATCTTCCTCCGCAGCCAATGAACAACTTTACACTTGCTTTTTTCAAGTGTAACTTCTAAGGACTTAACCTCACGGATTTCATGAATGAAATCCACGAAGTTCACTGCGCAAGCGCTGCCTGTGCAGTCGCACGCGCTCGAGGTCTGGAAATGCCGGCGTTCCCCGCATGCGCTGTTCATGCTGAACGCCGGCATTTCCAACGGCCAGAAGCGTGAGTAAGCCGACCGTACTCACGCTTCTGGCCTGGAATTTCTGGCCCACTGTGTTTGAAACAAAGCTGATTTATTTGACAGATATCAAAATATTAAACTCCAGCCCAGTTATAGGGTTATTAACATCATCAGAAACAAATCCCAAGTATCAGAATGAACATGGTTCAGGTGGCAGCATGGCAGCACGGTGGCATAGTGGTTAGCACTGTTGCCTCACAGCGCCAGGGACCCGGGTTCGAATCCGGCCTCGGGCGACTGTCTGTGTGGAGTTTGCACATTCTCCCCATGTTTGCATGGGTTTACTCCGGGTGCTCCGGTTTCCTCCCACAGTCCAAAGATGTGCGGGTTAGGTTGATTGACTATGATAAATTGACCCTTAGTGTTAGGGGGATTAAATACGTGGGGTTACGGGGATAGGGTGGGATATGTGTTGCTGTAGGGGTTACGGGGATCGGGTGGGATATGTGTCGGTGCAGGCTCGATGGGCCGAAATGGCCTCTATCTGCACTGTGTGGTTTCTGGTTTCTGTGATGGTTCAGTCCTATATGTGATTAACAGCAGCAATAACAGCAGAATCCAACTTTGGCAGTAACGTGTGAACTCGCTGGTGTCTCAGCCGGTGGGATGAATCAGTGAATCTCTTCCCACACACGGAGCAGGTGAATGGCCTCTCCCCAGTGTGGGTGCGTTGGTGTGTCAACAGCTCATTACTTCTTTTAAAGCTCTTCTCACAGTCAGAACATTTAAAAGGTCTCTTATCAGAGTGAACACGTTGGTGTTCATGGAAGTGGGATGACTGAGCGAATCTCTTCCCACACAGGGAGCAGGAGACCGGTCTCTCCCCAGTATGAGTGAGTTGGTGTCTCTGGAGGTTGGATGACTGAGCGAATCTCTTCCCACACACGGAGCAGTTGAACGGTCTCTCCTTGGTGTGAACTTGCTGGTGCTCAGCGAGTTGCAATGACTGGCTGAACCTCTGCCCACAGTGAGAGCAACTGAATGGACTCTCATGAGTGTGAAGGAGCTGGTGTTCAGCCAGACGGAATGACTGCCAGAACCTCTTCCCACAGTGAGAGCAACAGAACGGTCTCTCGTCAGTGTGAACTCGCTGGTGTTCAATCAGCTCCTCAGAGGTTTTAAAGCTGTTCCCACAGTCAGAGCATTTAAAATGTCTCTCATCAGCGTGATCAAGTTGGTGTGCAGTGAGGTGGGATGAACAAGTGAATCCCTTCCCACACACGGAGCAGGTGAACAGCCTCTCCCCAGTTTCCAGCAGGGCCAGTTAATTGAATCCCTTCCCACAGTCCCCACATTTCCACGGTTTCTCCATGGTGCGGGTGTCCTTGTGTCTCTCCAGGTTGGACGATCAGTTGAAGCCTCGTCCACACACAGAACACGTGTACAGTTTCTCCCCGCTGTGAACGGTGCGATGTTTTTTCAGGCTGTGTAACTGATTAAAGCTCTTTCCACAGTCAGTGCACTGGAACACTCTCACTCAGGTGTGTGTGTCTCGGTGCTTTTCCAGTCTCACTGATGTTTGAAATCTTTTCCCACAGAAAGAACATTTCTCCTTCCACATTCAAAGGCCGATGATATTCAGGTCCTGATGAATCGAGTGACTCTGTCAGATCTTGATATGATGTTTGGCTTGAGTTTCCGGTTTGTAAATCCTCCCCTTCTGATTCTCTGTAAAAGGAATTTACAAAAGTCCTCACTGTGAGTCCAGGCTAGAAATTCAGAACAGACTATTCTAGTTTCTATGGAACATTCTTTCCTCTCTTGTTCCCCTAAAGCTGTAAATCCCCGTCCCACACACTCTCCCTCCTCCCTGTGCTGAAATCCAAACCTATCGCACCATCTCCAACATTTCTTTCCTCCACTCCCAGTTTTCCCCCTCCCTCTACTCTGGTTGGGTTCAGTTCTACACCCGCTGTGTGCAGAGTGAGAATAAAATCAATGAGCTGCTGATTGTCTCCCCTGGTCACTGGGCCTTTTTGGATGGACCAATAGGGTGAGACTGGGTTGTCCCAGGGTCACCAAACAAGAATCAGCCCAACAAGGCTCCTTTTCAGGGGCCACTAATGTGGGAGAAACATGTGGACCAATCAAACTTATATTTGTTCAATTTATATTAACGATTTGGACTTTGGAATCAAAAACACAATTTCTAAATTTGCGGACGACACCAACTTGGGAAGCATAGCCAATACTGAGGAGGACTGCAACAAATTACAGGAAGACATTAATAAACTTGAAGAATGAGCATATAATTGGCAAATGAAATTCAACACAGATAAATGTGAGGTATTACATTTTGGTGAGTAAAATAGGGAGGTCACTTATTACTTGGAAAATAAGAATCTAAATGGGGTAGAGGAACAAAGGGATCTGGGAGTACAAATAGACAAATCACTAAAAGTATCGACACAGGTTAACAAGGCCATAAAAAAAGTAAACCAAGCACTAGGGTTTATTTCTGGAGGGATAGAATTGAAAAGTCGGGAAGTTATGTTAAACCTGTATAGAACCTTGGTTAGACCACACTTGGAGTACTGCGTACAGTTCTGGTCACCATATTATAAAAAGGATATAGAGGCACTGGAGAGGGTGCAGGGAAGATTTACAAGGATGATACCAGAAATGCAAGGGTATAAATATCAGGAAAGGATGAACAGGCTGGGTCTCTTTTCTCTTATATCTCATGATGTGGCTCAGTGTCAAATTTTGTTTTCTAACGCTCCTGTGAAGCACCCTGGGACGTTTTACTACGTTAAAGGCGCTATATAAATCCAAGTTGTTGTTGCTGTAAAGGAGGAGGCAGTAGCGACATTGGATAGGATAAAAATGGAGGGATATACTTAAAAAGGTGGCAGTCCTCAAAGTAGATAAGTCACCTGGTCCAGATGGGATGCATCCTAGGTTACTGAGGGAAGTAAGGGTGGAAATTGTGGAGGCTCTGGCCACAATCTTCCAATCCTCCTTGGATATGGGGGCGGTGCCAGAGGACTGGAGGATTGCAAATGTTACCCCCCTGTTTATAAAAAGGGGAGAGGAATAAACCCGGCAACTACAGACCAGTCAGCCTAACGTCAGTGGTGAGACAATAATCCAGGACAAAATTCATTCACATTTGGAAAAGGCTGGGCTAATAAATGAGTCAGCACAGATTTGTTAAAAGCAAATCATGTTTGACTAACGTGATCGAGTTTTTGATGAAGTAACGGAAAGGGCTGAGACTTGTTAGTAAAATTAAAGCCCACGGGATTAAAGGGACAGTGTCAGCATGGCTCAGAGACAGAAAGCAGAGAGTGGTGGTGAACGGTTGTTTCTCAGACTGGAGGGACGTACACAGTGGTGTTCCCCAGGGGTCGGTATTGGATTAAAGGGACAGTGTCAGCGTGGCTCAGAGACAGAAAGCAGAGAGTGGTGGTGAACGGTTGTTTCTCAGACTGGAGGGACGTACACAGTGGTGTTCCCCAGGGGTCGGTATTGGATTAAAGGGACAGTGTCAGCGTGGCTCAGAGACAGAAAGCAGAGAGTGGTGGTGAACGGTTGTTTCTCAGACTGGAGGGACGTACACAGTGGTGTTCCCCAGGGGTCAGTATTGGATTAAAGGGACAGTGACAGCATGGCTCAGAGACAGAAAGCAGAGAGTGGTGGTGAACGGTTGTTTCTCAGACTGGAGGGACGTACACAGTGGTGTTCCCCAGGGGTCGGTATTGGATTAAAGGGACAGTGTCAGCGTGGCTCAGAGACAGAAAGCAGAGAGTGGTGGTGAACGGTTGTTTCTCAGACTGGAGGGACGTACACAGTGGTGTTCCCCAGGGGTCAGTATTGGATTAAAGGGACAGTGTCAGCGTGGCTCAGAGACAGAAAGCAGAGAGTGGTGGTGAACGGTTGTTTCTCAGACTGGAGGGACGTACACAGTGGTGTTCCCCAGGGGTCGGTATTGGATTAAAGGGACAGTGTCAGCGTGGCTCAGAGACAGAAAGCAGAGAGTGGTGGTGAACGGTTGTTTCTCAGACTGGAGGGACGTACACAGTGGTGTTCCCCAGGGGTCGGTATTGGATTAAAGGGACAGTGTCAGCATGGCTCAGAGACAGAAAGCAGAGAGTGGTGGTGAACGGTTGTTTCTCAGATTGGAGGGACGTACACAGTGGTGTTCCCCAGGGGTCAGTATTGGATTAAAGGGACAGTGACAGCGTGGCTCAGAGACAGAAAGCAGAGAGTGGTGGTGAACGGTTGTTTCTCAGTCTGGAGGGACGTACACAGTGGTGTTCCCCAGGGGTCAGTATTGGATTAAAGGGACAGTGACAGCGTGGCTCAGAGACAGAAAGCAGAGAGTGGTGGTGAACGGTTGTTTCTCAGTCTGGAGGGACGTACACAGTGGTGTTCCCCAGGGGTCAGTATTGGATTAAAGGGACAGTGTCAGCATGGCTCAGAGACAGAAAGCAGTGAGTGGTGGTGAACGGTTGTTTCTCAGACTGGAGGGACGTACACAGTGGTGTTCCCCAGGGGTCGGTATTGGATTAAAGGGACAGTGTCAGCGTGGCTCAGAGACAGAAAGCAGAGAGTGGTGGTGAACGGTTGTTTCTCAGACTGGAGGGACGTACACAGTGGTGTTCCCCAGGGGTCGGTATTGGATTAAAGGGACAGTGTCAGCGTGGCTCAGAGACAGAAAGCAGAGAGTGGTGGTGAACGGTTGTTTCTCAGACTGGAGGGACGTACACAGTGGTGTTCCCCAGGGGTCAGTATTGGATTAAAGGGACAGTGACAGCATGGCTCAGAGACAGAAAGCAGAGAGTGGTGGTGAACGGTTGTTTCTCAGACTGGAGGGACGTACACAGTGGTGTTCCCCAGGGGTCGGTATTGGATTAAAGGGACAGTGTCAGCGTGGCTCAGAGACAGAAAGCAGAGAGTGGTGGTGAACGGTTGTTTCTCAGACTGGAGGGACGTACACAGTGGTGTTCCCCAGGGGTCAGTATTGGATTAAAGGGACAGTGTCAGCGTGGCTCAGAGACAGAAAGCAGAGAGTGGTGGTGAACGGTTGTTTCTCAGACTGGAGGGACGTACACAGTGGTGTTCCCCAGGGGTCGGTATTGGATTAAAGGGACAGTGTCAGCGTGGCTCAGAGACAGAAAGCAGAGAGTGGTGGTGAACGGTTGTTTCTCAGACTGGAGGGACGTACACAGTGGTGTTCCCCAGGGGTCGGTATTGGATTAAAGGGACAGTGTCAGCATGGCTCAGAGACAGAAAGCAGAGAGTGGTGGTGAACGGTTGTTTCTCAGATTGGAGGGACGTACACAGTGGTGTTCCCCAGGGGTCAGTATTGGATTAAAGGGACAGTGACAGCGTGGCTCAGAGACAGAAAGCAGAGAGTGGTGGTGAACGGTTGTTTCTCAGTCTGGAGGGACGTACACAGTGGTGTTCCCCAGGGGTCAGTATTGGATTAAAGGGACAGTGACAGCGTGGCTCAGAGACAGAAAGCAGAGAGTGGTGGTGAACGGTTGTTTCTCAGTCTGGAGGGACGTACACAGTGGTGTTCCCCAGGGGTCAGTATTGGATTAAAGGGACAGTGTCAGCATGGCTCAGAGACAGAAAGCAGTGAGTGGTGGTGAACGGTTGTTTCTCAGACTGGAGGGACGTACACAGTGGTGTTCCCCAGGGGTCGGTATTGGATTAAAGGGACAGTGACAGCATGGCTCAGAGACAGAAAGCAGAGAGTGGTGGTGAACGGTTGTTTCTCAGACTGGAGGGACGTACACAGTGGTGTTCCCCAGGGGTCGGTATTGGATTAAAGGGACAGTGTCAGCGTGGCTCAGAGACAGAAAGCAGAGAGTGGTGGTGAACAGTTGTTTCTCAGACTGGAGGGACGTACACAGTGGTGTTCCCCAGGGGTCAGTATTGGATTAAAGGGACAGTGTCAGCATGGCTCAGAGACAGAAAGCAGAGAGTGGTGGTGAACGGTTGTTTCTCAGGCTGGAGGGACGTACACAGTGGTGTTCCCCAGGGGTCGGTATTGGATTAAAGGGACAGTGTCAGCATGGCTCAGAGACAGAAAGCAGAGAGTGGTGGTGAACGGTTGTTTCTCAGACTGGAGGGACGTACACAGTGGTGTTCCCCAGGGGTCAGTATTGGATTAAAGGGACAGTGTCAGCGTGGCTCAGAGACAGAAAGCAGAGAGTGGTGGTGAACGGTTGTTTCTCAGACTGGAGGGACGTACACAGTGGTGTTCCCCAGGGGTCAGTATTGGATTAAAGGGACAGTGTCAGCGTGGCTCAGAGACAGAAAGCAGAGAGTGGTGGTGAACAGTTGTTTCTCAGACTGGAGGGACGTACACAGTGGTGTTCCCCAGGGGTCTGTATTGGATTAAAGGGACAGTGACAGCGTGGCTCAGAGACAGAAAGCAGAGAGTGGTGGTGAGCGGTTGTTTCTCAGACTGGAGGGACGTACACAGTGGTGTTCCCCAGGGGTCAGTATTGGATTAAAGGGTCAGTGACAGCATGGCTCAGAGACAGAAAGCAGAGAGTGGTGGTGAACGGTTGTTCCTCAGACTGGAGGGACGTACACAGTGGTGTTCCCCAGGGGTCGGTATTCGATTAAAGGGTCAGTGACAGCATGGCTCAGAGACAGAAAGCAGAGAGTGGTGGTGAACGGTTGTTCCTCAGACTGGAGGGACGTACACAGTGGTGTTCCCCAGGGGTCGGTATTGGATTAAAGGGACAGTGTCAGCGTGGCTCAGAGACAGAAAGCAGAGAGCAGTGGTGAACGGTTGTTTCTCAGACTGGAGGGACGTACACAGTGGTGTTCCCCAGGGGTTGGTATTGGATTAAAGGGACAGTGTCAGCGTGGCTCAGAGACAGAAAGCAGAGAGTGGTGGTGAACGGTTGTTTCTCAGACTGGAGGGACTTCCGATTAGGCACTTTGCAGCCTTCCGGACTCAATATCGAGTTCAACAATTTCAGATCATAACCTTGGCCCCTATTACTTTTTTACTTATAATTTTTTCCACCCCTTTGTTTTGGATCTTCCTTTCCTCTCCCCCACCCTTTCCTTTTGTTTCTCTCCCACACATGGCAGCTATCTCTTATCCTGCCAGTACACTTCACACCTAATCTCAGCCTATTACCATCTCGTCTGGTTTCTAATACCTTTTATTGTATCTTACTTCTTTTGTCCGATCGCAGCCCTGCCTTCGATCTATTTTCTTTTCTTTCCAGTTTTGAAGAAGGGTTTCGACCCGAAACGTCAACTCAAATTTCTCTCCACGGACGTTGCCTGACCTGCCGAGTTTTTCCAGCATTTTCTGTTGTTATTTCGGATTTCCAGCATCTGCAGTATTTTGCTATCGTTCGAGTAGTGGTGAACAATTGTTTCTCAGACTGGAGGGACGTACATAGTGGTGTTCCCCAGGGGGTCGGTATTGGGACCATTGCTCTTTTTGATATATATTAATGACCTGGACTTGGGTATATTATATACTTGGGTATATAATTTCAATGTTTGCAGATGACACAAAACTTGGAAATGTAGTAAACAATGAGGAGGATAGTAGCAGACTTCAGGAGGACACAGACAGACTGGTAAAATGGGCAGACACATGGCAGATGAAATGTAATGCAGCGATGTGTGAAGTGATATATTATGGTGGGAAGAATGAGGAGAGGCGATATACACTAAAGGGTACAATTTTAACAGGAGTGCAGGAACAGAGAGACCTGGGGGTTTATGTACACAAATCTTTGAAGGTGGCAGGACAAGTTGAGAAGGCTGTTAAAGAACCAGGCGGGATCCTTGACTTTATTAATAGAGGAATAGAGTGCAAAAGCAAGGAAGTTATGCTAAACCTTTATAAAACACTGGTTCGGCCTCACCTGGAGTATTGTGTCCAATTCTGGGCACCGCACTTTAGGAAGGATTCCAAGGCCTTGGCGAGGATGCAGAAAAGATTTACTAGACTGGTACCAGGGGGGAGGGCTTTCAGTTATGTGGAGAGACTGGAGAAGCTGGGATTGTTCTACTTAGAGCAGAGAAATTTAAGGGGAGATTTAATTCAGATGTTGAAAATTATGAGCAGTTTTGATAGAGTAAATTAGGAGAAACTTTTTCCACTGACAGAAGGGTCGGTAACCAGAGGACACAGGTTAAAAATAATTGGCAAAACAATCTGAGGGGAGATGAGGAGAATTTTTTACGCAGCGAGTTGTTGTGGTCTGGAATGCACTGCCTGAAAGGGTGGTGGAAGCAGATTCAATAACAACTTATAAATGGGAATACTTGAGAAGGAAACATTGCAGGGCGATGGGGAAAGAGCTGGGGTGTGGGAATAATTGGATAGCTCTACCAGAGAGCCAGCACAGGCACAATGGACCGAATGGCCTCCTTCTGTGCTGTAAGGTTCTATGAAACTCCAGCCTAGTTATAGGGTTATCAGCAGAAACAAATCCCAACTGACAGAATGAACATGGTTCAGTCTTGGATGTGATTAACAGCAGCAACAACAGCAGAATCCAACTCCTGCAGTCACTTGTGAATTCGCTGGTGTCTCAGCAGGTGGGATGACCGAGTGAATCCCTTCCCACACACGGTGCAGGAGAACGGCCTCTCCCCGGTGTGAACTCGCTGGTATCTCAGCAGGGTGGATGAATCAATGAATCCCTTCCCACACAGAGCAGGTGAACGGCCTCTCCCCGGTGTGAACTCGCTGGTGTGTCAGCAGGTGGGATGACCGAGTGAATCCCTTCCCACACAGAGCAGGTGAACGGCCTCTCCCCGGTGTGAACTCGCTGGTGTGTCAGCAGGTGGGATGACCGAGTGAATCCCTTCCCACACAGAGCAGGTGAACGGCCTCTCCCCGGTGTGAACATGCTGGTGTTCAATGAAACGGGAAGAACTAATGAATCTCTTCCCACACACAGAGCAGATAAAAGGCCTCTCCCCAGTGTGAAGTTGATGATGTGTGTGCAGGTTGGATAAATGAGCGAATCCCTTCCCACACGTGGAGCAGGTGAACGGCCTCTCCCCAGTGTGAGTGTGTTGGTGCCTCAGCAGATGCTTTGTTGTTTTAAAGCTCTTCTCACAGTCAGAACATTTAAACGGTCTCTTATTGGCGTGAACAAGTTGGTGTTCAGTGAGGTAGGACAATTGAGTGAATCCCTTCCCACACACAGAGCAGGTGAACAGCCTCGCCGGTGTGTCAGCAGGCTGGAGTGATGAGTGAATCCCTTCCCACATACGGAGCAGGTGAATGGCCACTCCCCAGTATGAACTTGCTGGTGTGTCAGCAGTCTGGCGTGCTGAGTGAATCCCTTCCCACATACGGAGCAGGTGAATGGCCTCTCCCCAGTGTGAACTCGCTGGTGTGTCAGCAGGTGGGATGACTGAGTGAATCCCTTCCCACACACGGAGCAGGTGAATGGCCTCTCTCCAGTGTGACTGCGTCGATGAGTTTCCAGCTTCGATGGGTAACTGAATGCCTTCTCACAGTCCCTACATTTCCATGGTCTCTCAATGGTATGCATCTCCATGTGTCTCTCCAGGTTGGACGATCGGTTGAAGCCTCGTCCACACACACAACACGTGTACGGTTTCTCCCCGCTGTGAATGGTGCGATGTTTTTTCAGGCTGTGTAACTGGTTAAAGCTCTTTCCAATCAGCACACTGGAACACTCTCACTCGGGTGTGTGTGTCTCAGTGCTTTTCCAGTCAAACTGATGGTTGAAATCTTTTCCCACAGACAAACATTTCTCCTTCCACATTCAAAGGTCGATGATATTCAGGTCCTGCTGAATCGTGTGACTGTCAGATCTTGACGTAATGTTTGGTTTGAGTTTCCCGTTTGCAAATCCTCCCCAGCTAATACCTTGTAAAAGGAGTTTACAAAAGTCATCGCTGCAAGACAAGGATAGAGAATCGGAACAGTCAATTCTAGGTGCTGACTCTGGCTGGGTTCAGTTCTACACTCACTGGTTCCCCTCCCTCTCCTCCCCTGAAGGTGCTGACTCTGTAGAACTGAACCCAGCCAGAGTCAGCACCTTCAGGGGAGGAGAGAGAGGGGAACCAGCGAGTGTAGAACTGAACCCAGCCAGAGTCAGCACCTTCAGGGGAGGAGAGGGAGGGGAACCAGTGAGTGTAGAACTGAACCCAGCCACTCACTGGTTCCCCTCTCTCTCCTCCCCTGAAGGTGCTGACTCTGGCTGGGTTCAGTTCTACACTCGCTGGTTCCCCTCTCTCTCCTCCACTGAAGGTGCTGACTCTGGCTGGGTTCAGTTCTACACTCACTGGTTCCCCTCCCCTGAAGGTGCCGACTCTGGCTGGGTTCAGTTCTACACTCACTGGTTCCCCTCCGCTGAAGGTGCTGACTCTGGCTGGGTTCAGTTCTACACTCACTGGTTCCCCTCCCTCTCCTCCCCTGAAGATGCTGACTCTGGCTGGGTTCAGTTCTACACTCAGTGGTTCCCCTCCCTCTCCTCCCCTGAAGGTGCTGACTCTGGCTGGGTTCAGTTCTACACTCACTGGTTCCCCTCTCTCCTCCCCTGAAGGTGCTGACTGGCTGGGTTCAGTTCTACACTCACTGGTTACCCACCTTTTGTGAAGTGCTTCGGGCACTTTATTAAACACACACACAGCAGAAGCACATTAAACTGATAGGAGATCACTTACACACAAGCAGTCAGCAGTCGTGAATTGTGGTGGACAACTAACAGGAGGAGCAGGTTCCATGTATATCCCCATCCTCAATGATGATGGAGCCCAGCACGTGAGTGCAAAAGACAAGGCTGAAGCATTTGCAACCATCTTCAGCCAGAAGTGCCGAGTGGATGATCCATATCGGCCTACTCCTGAGGTCCCCACCATCACAGAAGCCAGTCTTCAGCCAATTTGATTCACTCCACGTGATATCAAGAAACGGCTGAGCGCACTGGATACAGCAAAGGCCCTGACAACATCCCGCTTGTCGTGCTGAAGACATGTGCTCCAGAACTAGCCGTGCCTCTAGCCAAGCTGTTCCATTACAGCTACAACACTGGCACTTATCCAACAATGTGGATAACTGTCCAGGTTTGTCCTGTCCACAAAAAGCAGGACAAATCCAATCCGGCCAATTACTGCCCCATTAGTCTAGTCTCAATCATCAGCAAAGTGATGGAAGGTGTCATCGACAGTGCTATCAAGCGGCACTTACTTACCAATAACCTGCTCACTGATGCCCACTTTGGGATCCGCTAAGACCACTCTGCTCCCGACCTCATTACAGCCTTGGTCCAAACATGGACAAAGGAGCTGAATTCCAGTGGTGAGGTGAGAGTGACTGCCCTTGACATCAAGGCAACATTTGATCGAGTGTGGCACCAAGGAGCCCTAGTAAAACTGAAGTCAATGGGAATCAGGGGGAAAACACTCCACTGGCTGGAGTCATATCTAGCTAAAAGAAGATGGTTGTGGTGATTGAAGGTCAATCATCACAGCCCCAGGACATCACTGCAGGATTTCCTCAGGGCAGTGTCCTGGGCCCAACCATCTTCAGCTGCTTCATCAATGACCTTCCCTCCAACATAAGGTCAGAAATGCAGATGTTCGCTGATGACTGCACAGTGTTCAGCGCCATTCACAACTCCTCAGATAATGAAGCAGTGTATGCCCGCATGCAACATGACCTGGATGGGCTGATAAGTGTCAGGTAACATTTGCGCCACAGAAGTGCCAGGCAATAACTATCACTAACAAGCGAGAGTCTAACCACATCCCCTTGACATTCAACGGCATTACCATCACCGAATCCCCCACCATCAATATCCTGGGAGTCACCATTGACCAGAAATTTAACTGGACCAGCCACATAAATACTGTGGCAACAAGAGCAGGTCAGAGGCGAGGTATTCTGCGGCGAGTGTCTCACCTCCTGACTCCCCAAAGCCTTTCCACCATCTACAAGGCACAAGTCAGGAGTGTGATGGAATACTCTTCACTTGCCGTGATGAGTGCAGCTCCAACAACACTCAAGAAGCTCGACACCATCCAGGAGAAAGCAGCCCGCTTGATTGGCACCCCATCCACCACCTTAAACATTCACTCCCTCCACCACCGGTATACCGTGGCTGCAGTGTGTACCATCTACAAGATGCACTGCAGCAACTCGCCAAGACTTCTTCAGCAGCACCTCCCAAACCCGCAACCTCTTCCAACTAGAAGGACAAGGACAGAAGGTGCATGGGAACACCACCACCTCCATGTTTCCCTCCAAGTCATACACCATCCTGACTTAGAAGTATATCGCCGATCCTTCATCGTCACTGGGTCAAAATCCTGGAACTCCCTCCCTAACAGCACTGTGGGAGTACCTTCACCACACGGACTGCAGCGGTTCAAGGCGGCGGCTCACCACCACCTTCTCAAGGGCAACTAGGGATGGGCAATAAATGCTGGGCTTGCCAGCGACGCCAAGGTCCCATACGCGAATAAAAAAGTGTGGAGCCTCCCGAGAGTCTGGCCCCTTTGAGGAGAGATTGAGTAGACTAGGCCTATATTTTCTAGAGTTTAGAAGAATGAGAGATGATTTCATTGAAATATACAAAATTCTTACAGGGTTTGAAAGGGTAGATGCAGGGAGGATGTTTCCTCTGGCTGGGGAGTCTAGAACCAGGGATCACAGTCTTAGAATAAAGGGTCCATTTAGGACTGAGATGAGGAGAAACTCAGAGGGTGGTGAATCTTTGGAATTCTCCAACCCAGAGCTCTGTGGAGGCTGTCGTTGAGTATATTCAAGACAGAGATCGATAGATTTTTGACTATTAAGGGAATCAAGGGATATGGGGATAGTGCAGGAAAGTGGAGATGAGGTAGAAGATCAGCCATGATTTTATTGAATGGTGGAGCAGGCCCACTCCTCCTATTTCTTAAGTTCTTATGTTACAGCCAGTATTTACAGGAGCTGAGACACAGAAAAGAGTCTCATTAAAATCAGTGATATATTTGTTCACACAAACCAACTCCCAAAATCCTGTCTCATTTCTCCTTCATGACCAGTCTCCATTTCTCCCTTCATTGACAGACGGTCCCTGACCAGTCTCCATTTCTCCTCCATTTACAGACGCTCCCTGACCAATCACCATTTCTCCTTCATTTACAGACGCTCCCTGACCAGACACCATTTCTCCTCCATTTACAGATGCTCCCTGACCAGACACCATTTCTCCTTCATTTACAGACGGTCCCTGACCAGTCACCATTTCCAGACGCTCTCTGACCAGTCACCATTTCTCCTTCATTTACAGACACTCCCTGACCAGTCACCATTTCTCCTCCATTTACAGACGCTGCCTGACCAATCTCCATTTCTGTTCCATTTACAGACACTCCCTGACCAGACACCATTTCTCCTCCATTTACAGATGCTCCCTGACCAGTCACCATTTCTCCTTCATTTACAGACGGTCCCTGACCAGTCACCATTTCCCCTCCATTTAGTCCCTGACCAGTCACCATTTCTCCTTCATTTACAGACACTCCCTGACCAGTCACCATTTCTCCTCCATTTACAGACGCTGCCTGACCAGTCACCAGTTCTCCTCCATTTACAGACACTCCCTGACCAGCCTCCATTGCTCCTCCATTTACAGATGCTCCCTGACTTCCTGTCTGTCCCGGAGTTTGGCGTGGGGCGCCTTTGATGAGCGAATCGGGAGAAACCGGGAAGCGGCGGGCGGATAATGTTGAGTGTTTTAATAATGGGGCCTGGGGCCGCACTCGGGGTGTGAGCAGCCCGCGTCCCCCCGGGGTTCACGAACCCGCTCCCTGAGCTCGGGGTGTGAGCGTCCCGCGTCCCCCCGGGGTTCACGAACCCGCTCCCTGAGCTCGGGGTGTGAGCGGCCCGCGTCCCCCCGGGGTTCACGAACCCGCTCCCTGAGCTCGGGGTGTGAGCGGCCCGCGTCCCCCCGGGGTTCACGAACCCGCTCCCTGAGCTCGGGGTGTGAGCGGCCCGCGTCCCCCCGGGGTTCACGAACCCGCTCCCTGAGCTCGGGGTGTGAGCGGCCCGCGTCCCCCCGGGGTTCACGAACCCGCTCCCTGAGCTCGGGGTGTGAGCGGCCCGTGTCCCCCCGGGGTTCACGAACCCGCTCCCTGAGCTCGGGGTGTGAGCGGCCCGCGTCCCCCCGGGGTTCACGAACCCGCTCCCTGAGCTCGGGGTGCGAGCGGCCCGTGTCCCCCCGGGGTTCATGAACCCGCTCCCTGAGCTCGGGGTGCGAGCGGCCCGTGTCCCCCCCGGGGTTCATGAACCCGCTCCCTGAGCTCGGGGTGCGAGCGGCCCGTGTCCCCCCCGGGGTTCATGAACCCGCTCCCTGAGCTCGGGGTGTGAGCGGCCCGTGTCCCCCCGGGGTTCACGAACACGCTCCCTGAGCTCTCTCACCTGATGTGTCAGCGGCTGCTGCCAAGGTCCGCGCATGCTCCGCTCACCTTCTGCCCGGGTGATTGACGGGAGCTCCGGACCAATAGGAAGAGTGGGGCGGGGCTGGAGGACCGAGCGGGCGGCGGGTCCTCCAATCAATCGGAGTGTGAGGGGCGGGGCCTGTGGCACCCAGTGGGCGGGGCTTAGTCCGCAGCTCCCTCATTGGCTGAAACTCGCAGTGGGATTTGAATCCAGAACCTTCAGTCAGATGCGAGGTTGCTGCCAAGTGACATCTGCTTCTGTTTCCGCCTTAACTTCCTGTTCCCTCTGGTTTTGAGGAGAATGTGCTTTCTGTGGTCAGAATTCATCAATCAGTATCGAGCTGCATGTATTCTCTCAGACTAACTTGGTTGTGCCCCTGGTTCCTGTGTTAGCCATTCAGTCATTGTTTAATGCTCAACCTATGTCGAAGCGCTTTTATTTTCCAACAGGTGCTGTGCTCAGTTTTACACAACGCACCTCAGGAAAGATATAAATAATAAAATAGCAAAATACTGCGGCTGCTGGAAATCTGAAATAACAACAGAAAATGCTGGAAACACTCAGCAGGTCAGGCATAAGAAATAAGAGCAGGAGTGGGACATTCGGCCCTTTGAGCCTCCTCTGCCATTCAATGAGATCTTCTGCCTCAACTCCATTCACCGGTCCTATCGCCATATCCCTTGATGCCTTTGCTAGTCAGAAATCTATCGACTTCTGTTGTGAATATACCCAATGACTGAGCCTCCACAGCCCTTTGGGGTAGAGAATTCCAAAGATTCACCACCCTCTGTGAAGAAATTTCCTCTCATCTCAGTCCTGAATGGCCGACCCTTTATCCTGAGGCTGTGGCCCCTGGTTCTAGACTTCCCAGCTAAGGGAAACATTCTCCCAGCTCAGTGAGTGGGCAAAACATGGCAGATGGAATATAATGTGGAGAAATGCCTACCAAGCCCTGTAATAATTTTGTATGCTTCAATGAGATCCCCTCTTATTCATCTGAATTCAAGAAAATACAGGCCTATTTACTCAATCTCTTCTCATACGACAGTCCTGCCATCCCAGGAATCAATCTCGTGAACTTTCGCTGCACTCCCTCTATGGCAAGTATATCCTTCCTTAGGTAAGGAGACCAAAATTGTACACAGTACTCCAGGTGTGGTCTCACCCAGGCCCAAATCCAAATACACCACATCTACCAGTTCCCCTTTGTCTACTCCACTAGTTACATCCTCAAAGAACTCCAATTGGTTTGTCACACAGGATTTCCCTTTCATAAATCCATGTTGACTCTGCTCAATCTTACCATTAGTAATCCGTGGAGAAAGAAACAGAGTTAGCGTTTCAGGTCTGTGACCCTTCGTCAGAACTGGAAAAAGTTGGAGATGTAACAGATTTTAAGCAAGTACAGAGGCAGGGAAAGGTGGGGGGAGTGAAAGAACAAAAGGGACGGTCTGTGATTGGGTGGAAGGCAGGAGTTGCTGCCTGACCTGCTGAATATTTCCAGCGTTTTCTGTTTTGATTTCAGATTCCCAGCATTGGCAGTATGTTGCTTTTGTTTTAAATGTTCTGACTGTGAGAAGGCAGGAATCTCGGTGGCGGCAGTATATAAGGTAAGCCCGAGGCACGGGTAGGCCTCAGTGCGGCAGCGGCGGGAATCTCGGCGGCGGCAGTATATAAGGTAAGCCTGAGGCGCGGGTAGGCCTCAGTGTGGCAGCGGCGGGAATCTCAGCGGCGGCAGTATATAAGGTAAGCCCGAGGCGCGGGTAGGCCTCAGTGCGGCAGCGGCGGGAATCTCGGCGGCGGCAGTATATAAGGTAAGCCCGAGGCACGGGTAGGCCTCAGTGCGGCAGCGGTGGGAATCTCAGCGGCGGCAGTATATAAGGTAAGCCTGAGGCACGGGTAGGCCTCAGTGCGGCAGCGGTGGGAATCTCAGCGGCGGCAGTATATAAGGTAAGCCCGAGGCACGGGTAGGCCTCAGTGCGGCAGCGGTGGGAATCTCAGCGGCGGCAGTATATAAGGTAAGCCTGAGGCATGGGTAGGCCTACTAATCTCCAATCTCAGAGGGAGAGAAGTAAAAAGTAATCGAGGTGTGACGTCACCAGAAAGCAGGTAAGTGATTGGTTGGTGAGTATGTCTCTCTTTTTTAAAACTTTAACTCTGTGGTTTATACTTTCTAATCTCTCTGTGGTGTAGCGGGGACTGTTTGTAAACCAGGGCCCTTAAATATATCATTTAACTGTAGTGAAATTGGTGGGGTTGATTTGTTTAATTTAATTTGAATTAATTAAAGGGTAAGTCATGGCAGGACATCCCGGTGCCGTGGTATGCTCCTCCTGATCTATGTGGGAACTCAGGAACACTTCCTGTGTCCCTGACAACCATGTGTGCAGGAAGTGTGTCCAGCTGCAGCTACTGACAGACCGTATTGTGGTGCTGGAGCAGCGATTGGATACATACTGGACCATTTACGATGCTGAGGATGTCATGAATAGCACGTTTAATCAGCTGGTCACACTGCAGGTAAAGGTGGCACAGGCAGAAAGGGAATGGGTGACCAACAGGCAGAGTAGTAGGCGTAGGCAGGTAGTGCAGGGGTCCCCTGTGGCCATCCCACTCTCAAACAGATATACCGCTTTGGATACTGATGGGGGGGATGGCTTACCAGGGGAAGGCAGCAGCAGCCAACTTCCTGGCACCAGGGGTGGCTCTGCTGCCCAGGACGGGAGGAAAAAGAGGGGGAGAGCGATAGTAATAGGGGATTCTATTGTAAGGGGACTAGATAGGCGTTTCTGTGGCCGCAAACGAGAATCCAGCATGGTGTGTTGCCTCCCTGGTGCAAGGGTCAAGGATGTCTCAGAGCAGCTGCAGAACATTTTGGAAGGGGAGGGTGAACAGCCAGTTGTCGTGGTGCATATAGGTACCAACGATATAGGTAAAAACCGGGATGAGGTCCTAAAAGCTGAATATAGGGAGTTAGGAGGTAAATTAAAAAAATAGGACCTCAAAGGTAGTAATCTCAGGATTGCTACCAGTGCCACGTGCTAGTCAGAGTAGAAATAGAGAGATATTTCAGATGAATACGTGGCTAGAGGAATGGTGCAAGGGGGAGGGATTCAAATTCCTGGGACATTGGAACCGGTTCTGGGGGAGGTGGGACCAGTACAAAACGGATGGTTTGCACCTGGGCAGGGCCGGGACCGACGTCCTAGGGGGAGTGTTTGCTAATGCTCTGGGTTTAAACTAAAATGGCAGGGGGTTGGGAACCTGAGCGGGGAGACAGAGGAAAGGGAAACAAGGATAAAAGCAAATGACAGGAAGGAGAAAAACAAAGTGGCAGTCAGAGAAATCAAGGGTTTAAGTCAAACATGGCCACAGTAAATAATAATTCTAAAAGATCTAAGAGCGTTAAAATAACAAGCCTGAAGGCCTTGTGTCTTAATGCGAGGAGCATTCATAATAAGGTGGATGAATTTGAAGGAGCGAGAGCTGGAGAGAGGACAGTTTGAAGGAGCGAGAGCTGGAGAGAGGACAGTTTGAAGGAGCGAGAGCTGGAGAGAGGACAGTTTGATGGAGCGAGAGCTGGAGAGGACAGTTTGAAGGAGCGAGAGCTGGAGAGAGGACAGTTTGATGGAACAAGAGCTGGAGAGAGCAGTTTGAAGGAGCGAGAGCTGGAGAGAGGACAGTTTGAAGGAGGGAGAGCTGGAGAGAGGACAGTTTGAAGGAGCGAGAGCTGGAGAGAGCAGTTTGAAGGAGCGAGAGCTGGAGAGAGGATAGTTTGAAGGAGGGAGAGCTGGAGAGGGGACAGTTTGAAGGAGCGAGAGCTGGAGAGAGGACAGTTTGAAGGAGCGAGAGCAGGAGAGAGGACAGTTTGAAGGAGCGAGAGCTGGAGAGGACAGTTTGAAGGAGCGAGAGCTGGAGAGGACAGTTTGAAGGAGCGAGAGCTGGAGAGAGCAGTTTGAAGGAGCGAGAGCTGGAGAGGACAGTTTGAAGGAGCGAGAGCTGGAGAGGACAGTTTGAGGGAGCGAGAGCTGGAGAGGACAGTTTGAAGGAGCGAGAGCTGGAGAGAGCAATTTGAAGGAGCGAGAGCTGGAGAGAGGACAGTTTGAAGGAGCGAGAGATGGAGAGGACAGTTTGAAGGAGCGAGAGCTGGAGAGGACAGTTTGAAGGAGCGAGAGCTGGAGAGGACAGTTTGAAGGAGCGAGAGCTGGAGAGGACAGTTTGAAGGAGCGAGAGCTGGAGAGGACAGTTTGAAGGAGCGAGAGCCGGAGAGGACAGTTCTTAGGAGCGAGAGATGGAGAGGACAGTTTGAAGGAGCGAGAGCTGGAGAGGACAGTTTGAAGGAGCGAGAGCTGGAGAGAGCAGTTTGAAGGAGCGAGAGCTGGAGAGGACAGTTTGAAGGAGCGAGAGCTGGAGAGGACAGTTTGAAGGAGCGAGAGCTGGAGAGGACAGTTTGAAGGAGCGAGAGCTGGAGAGAGGACAGTTTGAAGGAGCGAGAGCTGGAGAGAGGACAGTTTGAAGGAGCGAGAGCTGGAGAGAGGACAGTTTGAAGGAGCGAGAGCTGGAGAGAGGACAGTTTGAAGGAGCGAGAGCTGGAGAGAGGACAGTTTGAAGGAGCGAGAGCTGGAGAGAGGACAGTTTGAAGGAGCGAGAGCTGGAGAGAGCAGTTTGAAGGAGCGAGAGCTGGAGAGGACAGTTTGAAGGAGCGAGAGCTGGAGAGAGCAGTTTGAAGGAGCGAGAGCTGGAGAGAGGACAGTTTGAAGGAGCGAGAGCTGGAGAGAGCAGTTTGAAGGAGCGAGAGCTGGAGAGAGGACAGTTTGAAGGAGCGAGAGCTGGAGAGGGCAGTTTGAAGGAGCGAGAGCTGGAGAGAGGACAGTTTGAAGGAGCGAGAGCTGGAGGGGACAGTTTGAAGGAGCGAGAGCTGGAGAGGACAGTTTGAAGGGGCGAGAGCTGGAGAGGATAGTTTGAAGGAGCGAGAGCTGGAGAGAGGACAGTTTGACGGAGCGAGAGCTGGAGAGAGGACAGTTTGAAGGAGCGAAAGCTGGAGAGAGGACAGTTTGAAGGAGCGAAAGCTGGAGAGAGGACAGTTTGAAGGAGCGAGAGCTGGAGAGAGGACAGTTTGAAGGAGCGAGAGCTGGAGAGGACAGTTTGAAGGAGCGAGAGCTGGAGCGAGGACAGTTTGAAGGAGCGAGAGCTGGAGAGGACAGTTTGAAGGAGCGAGAGCTGGAGAGAGGACAGTTTGAAGGGGTGAGAGCTGGAGAGGACAGTTTGAAGGACGAGAGCTGGAGCGAGGACAGTTTGAAGGAGCGAGAGCTGGAGCGAGGACAGTTTGAAGGAGCGAGAGCTGGAGAGAGGACAGTTTGAAGGAGCGAGAGCTGGAGAGGACAGTTTGAAGGACGAGAGCTGGAGCGAGGACAGTTTGAAGGAACGAGAGCTGGAGAGGACAGTTTGAAGGAGCGAGAGCTGGAGAGGACAGTTTGAAGGAGCGAGAGCTGGAGAGGGCAGTTTGAAGGAGCGAGAGCTGGAGAGGACAGCTTGAAGGAGCGAGAGCTGGAGAGGGCAGTTTGAAGGAGCGAGAGCTGGAGAGAGGATAGTTTGAAGGAGCGAGAGCTGGAGAGAGGACAGTTTGAAGGAGCGAGAGCTAGAGAGGACAGTTTGAAGGAGCGAGAGCTGGAGAGAGGATAGTTTGAAGGAGCGAGAGCTGGAGCGGACAGTTTGAAGGAGCGAGAGCTGGAGCGAGGACAGTTTGAAGGAGCGAGAGCTGGAGCGGACAGTTTGAAGGAGCGAGAGCTGGAGTGGACAGTTTGAAGGAGCGAGAGCTGGAGCGAGGACAGTTTGAAGGAGCGAGAGCTGGAGAGGACAGTTTGAAGGAGCGAGAGCTGGAGCGAGGACAGTTTGAAGGAGCGAGAGCTGGAGAGAGGATAGTTTGAAGGAGCGAGAGCTGGAGCGGACAGTTTGAAGGAGCGAGAGCTGGAGAGGGGAAACATCGAGAGAGACCGAGGGGAAACATCGAAAGAGACTGAGGGAGCACTTTATTTATTTAATTTATTTAATTATAAGTTGTGAGTTCCTCACGATGCTCTGCCAGGGCAGCTACCCTGTAGCCAGAGATTATTCTAGAAGCCTGGGTAGAAATATCAATGTAATTACTGTAGAAATTACTTTTTTTACATTATTGCTTGTTCATTTTATGTGCTGTCTGTTTTTATGTCTTTTATTTATTTTATGTCTGCTTTATTTATATTTAAAGTATGCATGCGTGTATATGTCGGTATGTGTTTTTTTGTGATGGCGCCGATGAAGATGGCTGCCGTCCTTGCGAGCTCCGTGCGTACCAGGCAGCGAAGTGTTCTTGCTGCTTGGTGCTCTCGGCTCGTCAAGAAAAAAACATTTCACTGACTAGATTACACTTCTTGTATTTAGTTATGTGACCAATAAAATTGAAATTGAATTAGCTGCACAAATAGAGGTAAACGAATAAGATATGATTGGGATTACGGAAACATGGCTCCAGGGTGGCCAATGCTGGGAACTCAACATCCAAGGGTATTCAATATTCAGGAAAGATAGGCAAAAAAAAGAGGTGGGGTAGCATTGCTGGTTAAAGAGGGGATTAACACAATTGAAAGGAAGGATATTAGCTCTAATGATGTGGAATCTGTATGGGTAGAACTGAAAAATACCAAGGGGCAGAAAACATTAGTGGGAGTGGTATGCAGACCTCCAAACAGTAATGCGGAGGTCGGGGATGGCATTAAATGGAAAATTAGAGAAGCGTGCAATAAGGGCACAGCAGTTATCATGGGTGACTTTAATCTACATATAGATTGGGCTAACCAAATTAGTAACAATATTGTGGAGGAGGAATTCCTGGAGTGTATACGGGATGGTTTCCTGGACCAATATGTCGAGGAACCAACTAGAGATCAGGCCATCTTAGACTGGGTATTAGTAATGAGAAAGGATTAATTAGCAATCTTGTTGTGCGAGGCCCCTTGGGTCAGAGCGATCATAATATGATAGAATTCTTCATTAAGATGGAGAGTGAAATAGTTGAGTCAGAGACTAGGGTCCTGAATTTAAATAAAGGAGACTACGATGGTATGAGGTGCGAGTTGGGTAGGATTGATTGGGGAATGTCACTCAAAGGCTTGACATTGGATGGGCAATGGCAAACATTCAAAGATCGCATGGATGAACTACAGAATTTGTTCATCCCAGTTTGGCATAAAAATAAAACAAAAAAGATGACGCATCCGTGACTAACAAGGGAAATTAGGGATAGCATAAGATCCAAGGAGAGGACATATAAATTGGCCAGAAAAAGCAGTAAACCTGAGGATTGGGAGCAGTTTAGGATTCAGCAAAGGAGGACAAAGGGATTAATTAAGAGGGGGCAAATAGAGTATGAGAGTAAGCTTTCAGGGAACATAAAAACTGACTGTAAAAGCTTCTATAGATATGTGAAGAGAAAAAGATTGGTGAAGTCAAGCGTAGGTCCCTTGCAGTCAGAATCAGGGGAATTTATAATGGGGAACAAAGAAATGGCCGGCCAATTAAATACATATTTTGGTTCTGTCTTCACAAAGGAGGACACAAATAACATCCCAGAGATGTCGGGGAACATAGGGTCTAATGACAGGGAGGAATTGATAGAAATCAGTATTTGTAGGGAAATGATGTTAGGGAAATTGATGGGATTGAAGGCCGATAAATCCCCAGGGCCTGATAATCTACATCCTAGGGTACTTAAGGAAGTGGCCCTAGAAATAGTAGATGCATTGCTGGTCATCTTCCAAAATTCAATAGACTCTGGAACAGTACCCATGGATTGGCGGGTAGCTAATGTTACCCCGCTATTCAAAAAGGATAAATGTAAGAAGTCACACAACACCAGGTTATAGTCCAACAGCTTTATTTGAAATCACAAGCTTTCGGAGCGCTGCTCCTTCGTCAGGTGAAGTGGAGAAATGCATAAAGACACAGCTTATATAGTCAGAGAATAATGTCAGATGTTTACAGGTAATCTTGCCAACTGCCATTTATCACACCTCGGCAGAGAGATAATCACAGCAGTCAAAGGTGTGAAGGTGTCCAAACAGGCCAGTCAGGAAAACATTACATCAAAGAACAATGAGGTGGGGTCACAAGGGGTCAAATATTGCAAAAAGGATGGTAGAGAGAAAACGGGGAATTACAGACCGGTAAGCCTGACATCGGTAGTGGGGAAAACGCTAGAGTCCATTATAAAGGATGTAATAGCAGAGCATTTGGAAAAAAGCGACCAGCTTGGACAAAGTCAACATGGATTTACAAAAGATAAATCGTGCTTGACTAATCTACTGGAATTTTTTGAGGATGTAACTGGTAAAATAGATAAGGGAGAACCAGTAGATGTGGTGTATTTGGATTTTCAAAAGGCTTTCGATAAGGTCCCGCATAAGAGGTTAGCATGTAAAGTTAAGGCACATGGGATTGGGGGCAAGATATTGACTCGGACAGAGAACTGGTTGGCAGACAGAAAGCAAAGAGTTGGAAAAAACGGGTCTTTTTCCAAGTGGCAGGCAGTGACTAGTGGGGTACCGCAGGGATCGGTCCTTGGACCCCAGCTATTCACAATATATATTAATGATCTCGACGAGGGAACTAGATGTAATATCTCCAAGTTTGCAGACAACACAAAGCTGGGTGGGCGTGTGTGCTGTGAGGAGCATGCCGAGAAACTCCAGTATGATTTGGACAGGTTGGGTGATTGGGCAGAAGCATGGCAGATGCAATATAACGTGGATAAATGTGAGGTGTCAAAAAGAGGAAGGCAGAGTATTATCTGAATGGCAATAGATTGGGAGAAGGGGAAGTGCAACGAGACCTACATAGATACATAGAAGATAGGAGCAGGAGTATGCCATTCGGCCCTTCGAGCCTGCTCTGCCATTCAATGAGATCATGGCTGATCATCCAAATTCAGTACCCGGTCCCTGCCTTCTCCCCATATCCCTTGATCCCTTTAGCCTTAAGAAATATATCCAACTCTTTCTTGAATATACTTAATGAACTGGCCTCCACTGCCCTCTGTGGCAGAGAATTCCACAGGTTCACCACTCTCTGGGTGAAGAAATTCCTCCTCATTTCTGTCCTAAATGGCTTACCCCTTATCTTTAGACTATGACCCCTGGTTCTGGACTCCCCGGCCATCAGAAACATCCTTCCTGCAACTAGTCTGTCCAGGCCTGACAGAATTTTATAGGTTTCGATGAGATCCCCTCTCAATCTTCTAAACTCCAGTGAGTATAAGCCCAATCGACACAATCTCTCCTCATACGTCATTCCTGCCATCCCAGGTATCAGCCTGGTGAATCTTCGCTGCACTCCTTCCATGGCAAGAACGTCCTTCCTCAGGTAAGGCGACCAAAACTGCACACAATACTCAAGGTGTGGTCTCACCAAGGCCCTGTACAACTGTAGCAAGACATCCTTGTTCCTGTACTCGATCCCTCTTGCTACGAAGGCCAACATACCATTTGCCTTCTTAACCGCCTGCTGCACCTGCATGCTTACCTTCAGCGACTGGTGCACAAGAACACCCAGGTCTCTTTGCACTTCCCCTTCTCCCAAACTATTACCATTCAAATAATAATCTGCCTTCCTGTTTTTGCCACCAAAGTGGATAACCTCACATTTATCCACATTATAGTGCATTTGCCATATTTCTGCCCAATCACCCAACCTGTCCAAATCGTGCTGGAGTTTCACGACATCCTCCTCACAGCATACCCTCCCCCCCAGCTTTGTGTCGTCTGCAAATTTGGAGATATTACATCCAATTCCCTCGTCCAGATCATTAATATATATTGTGAACAGCTGGGGTCCAAGGACCGATCCTTGCGGTACCCCACTAGTCACTGCCTGCCACTCGGAAAACGACCCGTTTATTCCAACTCTTTGCTTTCTGTGTGTCCTTGGGTGTCCTTGTGCACCAGTCACTGAAAGTAAGAATGCAGGTGCAGCAGGCGGTTAAGAAGGCAAATGGTATGTTGGCCTTCATAGCGAGAGGGTTTGAGTACAGGAACAGGATGTCTTGCTGCAGTTGTACAGGGCCTTGGTGAGACCACATCTTGAGTGTTGTGTGCAGTTTTGGTTGCCTTATCTGAGGAAGGATATTCTTGCCATGGAAGGAGTTCAGCGAAGATTCACCAGGCTGATACCTGGGATGGCAGGAATGACATACGAGGAGAGATTGGGTCGATTGGGCTTATACTCGCTGGAGTTGAGAAGAATGAGAGGGGATCTCATCGAAACCTATAAAATTCTAACAGGACTAGACAGACTGGATGCAGGAAGGATGTTCCCGATGGTCGGGGAATTCAGAACCAGGGGTCACAGTCTAAGGATAAGGGGTAAGCCATTTAGGACAGAGATGAGGAGGAATTTCTTCACCTAGAGAGTGGTGAACCTGTGGAATTCTCTACCAAAGAAGGCAGTAGAGGCCAATTCATTAAATATATTCAAGAAGGAGTTGGATATATTTCTTAAGGCTAAAGGGATCAAGGGATATGGAGAGAAGGCAGGAACAGGGTACTGAATTTGGATGATCAGCTATGATCTCATTGAATAGCGGAGCAGGCTCGAGGGGGCAAATGGCCTACTCCTGCTCCTATCTTCTATGTTTCTATGTAAAGCACAACGGATCTGCTGAATCACCAATGTACTCACACAGGGGCGAGACCGTTCACTTGCTTCGTGTGTGGGAAGAGATTTAATCGGGAATCCAGCCGGTTGAATCGCCAGTGACTTCATAACTGACAGCAGGGGTTAGATTCTGCTGTTAATAACATCCAATATTTATATAGCGCCTTTAACATAATAAAAAGTCCTAAGACATGTCACAGGAGTATTAGTAAACAAAGTTTGACACTGAACCAAATTTTAGGATGGGTAAATAAATCCAGGGACCACTTACACAGACACACGAAATCCAGGGACCACTTACATTGAGACACCAAATCCAGGGACCACTTACACAGAGACACAAATCCAGGGAAACTTACACAGTGACACCAAATCCAGAGACCACTTACACTGAGAATGCAAATGGGAATCAGAGAGCCTCAGTGTGGGGAATGGTCATGGTGGTGAACCCAGCTGTAGTGAGGGTGAAAGGCGGGTAATGGATGAAGATATTGTAGTGATCAATAACATGTCATTCTGTGGTGGACACTAGGTGGAGCAGTAGAGCTGTATGTATAAGACTACACTACCCAGCTGTATATATATTAAGACTACATTACCCATGAGGCTAGGCTACCCACAAGGCAGCAGTCAAGATGGAAGCCTCTACAAGATGCTGTACAAGTCCACATGTGCTCAATAAAAGTAACTAGCAAAAGCTAGCTGTGTTCATAATAAGAATGTCTATTTATTAATGAACATAACAGATATGATGGTGGAATCAGATGGTGACTGGTGGGGCCTGGTGACAGGTTATTGTCAGCAGCCCTTTTCTGTCAGGTCGACGATTGGATGTAACCAGAGAAACACCTGGATCCGCCTGTTCTTGTCCCCAAATCCCAAAGTTTAATGTCCCTGATGTCTATTTCTGTGAGAAATGTCGAGATGTGAAAGAAGGGATGAAATCAGGCTCAGGCCAGAAAGAAGGTTCCTTGAATGAACAATTCATGAGGCTGTTTTGTGACTCGTCTGCATGAGGTTAAAAAACATGAAATGAGAAATGACGCGTCCAGTGACACTGGCATTGTCAATAATGGTTTCTAGAGTTTAGAAGAATGAGAGCTGATTTCATTGAAACATACAAAATTCCTACAGGGTTTGACAGGGTAGATGCAGGGAGGATGTTTCCCCTGCCCGGGGAGTCTAGAACCAGGGGTCACAGTCTCAGAATAAGGGGTTGGCCATTTAGGACTGAGATGAGGAGACATTTCTTCACTCAGAGGGCGGTGAATCTTTGGAATTCTCTACCCCAGAGGCTGCGGAGGCTCAGTCGTTGAGTATATTCAAGACAGAGATCAATAGATTTTTGAATATTAAGGGAATCAAGGGATATGGGGATAGTTCAGGAAAGTGGAGATGAGTGAGAAGATCAGCCATGATCTCATTGAATGGCGGAGCAGGCTGGAAGAGCCAAGTGGCCGACTCCTGCTCCTATTTCTTATGTTCTTATGTTCTAACCTTAATCACTGTCTCCTAAGCCTAATATCCTATTGACTAACCCCAATCCTAACTAGTGACCACTGTCCCCAACCACTAACCCCAATCCTAACTAGTAACCACTACCCCCAACCACTAACCCCAATCCTAACTAGTAACCACTGTCCCCAACCACTAACCCCAATCCTAACTAGTAACCACTACCCCCAACCACTAACCCCAATCCTAACTAGTAACCACTGGCCCCAACCACTAACCCCAATCCTAACTAGTAACCACTACCCCCAACCACTAACCCCAATCCTAACTAGTAACCACTACCCCCAACCACTAACCCCAATCCTAACCAGTAACCACTACCCCCAACCACTAACCCCAATCCTAACCAGTAACCACTACCCCCAACCACTAACCCCAATCCTAACTAGTAACCACTGTCCCCAACCACTAACCCCAATCCTAACCAGTAACCACTACCCCAACCACTAACCCCAATCCTAACCAGTAACCACTACCCCCAACCACTAACCCCAATCCTAACTAGTAACCACTACCCCCAACCACTAACCCCAATCCTAACTAGTAACCACTACCCCCAACCACTAACCCCAATCCTAACTAGTAACCACTACCCCCAACCACTAACCCCAATCCTAACTAGTAACCACTGGCCCCAACCACTAACCCCAATCCTAACTAGTAACCACTACCCCCAACCACTAACCCCAATCCTAACTAGTAACCACTACCCCCAACCACTAACCCCAATCCTAACCAGTAACCACTACCCCCAACCACTAACCCCAATCCTAACTAGTAACCACTACCCCCAACCACTAACCCCAATCCTAACCAGTAACCACTACCCCCAACCACTAACCCCAATCCTAACCAGCAACCACTACCCCCAACCACTAACCCCAATCCTAACCAGTAACCACTACCCCCAACCACTAACCCCAATCCTAACCAATAACCGCTACCCCCCAAGCAGTAAACCCAATCCTAAACAGTAACCCCAACCACTAACCCCAATCCTAACTAGTAACCACTACCCCCAACCACTAACCCCAATCCTAACTAGTAACCACTACCCCCAACCACTAACCCCAATCCTAACCAGTAACCACTACCCCAACCACTAACCCCAATCCTAACCAATAACCGCTACCCCCCAAGCAGTAAACCCAATCCTAAACAGTAACCCCAACCACTAACCCCAATCCTAACTAGTAACCACTACCCCCAACCACTAACCCCAATCCTAACTAGTAACCACTACCCCCAACCACTAACCCCAATCCTAACCAATAACCGCTACCCCCCAAGCAGTAAACCCAATCCTAAACAGTAACCCCAACCACTAACCCCAATCTTAGCCAATAACCACTAGCCCCAACCACTAACCCCAATCTTAGCCAATAACCATTACCCCCAACCACTAACCCCAATCTTAGCCAATAACCATTACCCCCAACCACTAACCCCAATCTTAGCCAATAACCATTACCCCCAACCACTAACCCCAATCTTAGCCAGTAACCACTACCCCAACCACTAACCCCTAAACCTGCATCCTAACCCCAGCGCCTAACCATGGATTATTGACAGGGATCAATGGGGGAGCTAAAGACCTGATAAAGGAAGTATTTGAAATAATTATCTTGATTAAAGAAATAGTACAAGGTATGTTAGTAACAAGAGATTAAATCAACGAGACCATCTTAATCATCAATTACAATGACAAAGATCAGAACATTTCAAAGGCTATTATATGCAATATGTGTGATGGCGTTTTACTAAATCGTATCTGATGTAAGAAAAAGGAGACTTACCATCAAGTAACTTTAAAGTAAGCTTTAAGTAACTTATAAACACACTATATACACAAGAGAGGTCTTTACCATGCCTCTGGTAGAAGCCTCTTACAATACTGAACAGACCAGTATTTATACCAGTCCAACAGGAAGTGACATATGACAGGAAGTGAGGTATGTACACAGTTCATAGTTCACAGGAAGTGATGACATAACTTCCCGGAAGTTATCATTTTTATCACATTCTTCCCTCCTGCAGGATTAGGAGGCTGTGGTCTACCTTTTGGTCCGCAGCCGCCGAACAAGGAAGAGTCGCACCCGTTTGGATTCCCGTCGTAGAGGGTCGCTGGTCCGCTTACATGCGGTTGGCCATTGGTCAGAGTCTGTGTGGCCTGGATTGCCCTGTGAAGGGTCGGGGAGATCATGGCTTCGAGTACGAGCCCCAATAGGTTCAAAGTCGGACTGCCTCTGTTCAGAGGGAGGTGCAGAGCTGGTCTGTGGCAGATCAGTACTTTCATGCGCGGTACTGGGAGGGTCGCAACCTTGAGCACGGGGTTCTACCGGCACCAAGCTAGTTGGTGTCCGATCAGGATCCTGGAGAGGGGTACCCGATAGGTCCCAAGAGTTTCCTGGTGAAATGCCATCACCCGATGTCCCACTAGGTCCTGGTGCGCAGGGAGCCAGATCCCGTAATGATACGGTAGATTCTCGGCCGTCGGAATATCGTATGTTTGCATAGGTGGGGTTGGCATCGGTTAGTTCGACCTCGTCTACAAGAGGGTCATTTTTAGACGTCCGAACGTATCTTCGGAGTAATACAGGTCCAGGAGTAGTTAGCCATGACGGGAGTGATGTCCCACGAGATGAGCGACGCTGGAATCCAAAGAACTGCTCATGAGGTGTAGTATTTGTGGCTGTAGAAAGCAGGGACCGTATAGAGTGCAATGCATCCGGAAGCACTGTTTCCCATTGCTGGTCTGGTAGGCCCCGAGATCTTAAAGCGAGACGTACGGAATTCCAGATGATACCGTTATACCTCTCTACCTGCCCATTTCTGATGGTATGGTATGGTGTTGTTTTGCTTGTAGCAATTCCCCGTTCTGAGAGGTAGTCCTTGAGTTCCCTTGACATAAAGGATGGACCCCGATCTGAGTGAATATAAGCCGGCATGCCACAGAGAGAAAATACCTGCTCAAGGCAGCAGATTACTGTGGACGCCAGCATATTGGAGCAGGGGAAGGCAAACGGAAAACGTGAATATTCGTCGATCATGGTGAGCAAATATGTGTTCCGAGTTGAAGAGGGCACTGGGCCCTTAAAATCGATGCTAAGTCGTTGCATCGGTTGGGTTGCATGTATGAGTATACCATATGAGGGGCGGAAGAACTGAGGTTTTAATTCCGCACAAAGCCGGCATTCTGAGCATATTTTCTTTACATCTCCAGTGGAAAAAGGGAGATTCCGTGATCGTACGAAATGTAGCATGCGCGTAACGCCAGGATGACACAAACCATTGTGGACATCCATGAGAGTGGAGGATGACATAGTGGAGCAGAATGCCCGTGTGAGGGTGTCCGGGGCCACATTCTCCTTGCCAGGCCGATAGAGAATGGTATAACCAAAAGAGGCCAGTTCCATCCTCCAAAGTTGCATTTTATTATTCTTAATTTTGGTTCGTTTTCGATTATCGAGCATGAAGGCGACTGATCGTTGGTCCGTGATCAATGTAAAGTGCTGGCGAGCTAGAAAATGGTTCCACTTCCGTACTGCCTCGATGATGGCTGTGGCTTCTTTCTCAACCGGAGGATAATGTAGCTCGGCACCTTGTAAGGTCCTGGACATAAATGCTACAGGGCGACCTTCCTGATTCAGAGTAGCCGAGATCGCCACCTCCGAGGCATCACATTCAACCACGAAAGGGAGATTCTCATCAATGGAGTGAAGAGCCGCTTTCTCCAACTGTTTTTTGAGAAGGTTAAAGGCTGCAACAGCCGCTGTTCCCAGTGGAAATGATCTAGCATGCAGCAAGGGTTGGATTTTGTCCGAAAAATGAGGAATCCATTTAGCGTAGTATGCAAACAGACCGAGAGCCCGACGTAAAGAAGCCGGATTCTTAGGTGACGGGAGCTCTTGGAGCGGGCGAAGTCTTTCTGGGTCTGGCTTAATGATACCATTGCCTACGCAGTAGCCAAGGATGTTGATGGTCGGTTGCGACTCAACAGATTTGGATTCATTCAGGGTCAAATTACGGCGATGGAGGGCATCCCAAAATTTTTGGAGGTTGGAGTCGTGTTCCTGTTGATCGTGACCTGCAATGGTAATGTTATCAAGATAGGGAAAAGTGTCCCTTAGGTTTTCCTGCTTAACCAGGCCATCCATTGCCCGTTGAAAGACAGCCACTCCATTAGTAACCCCGAATGGGAGGCGACGAAATTGGTACAGCCGTCCATTAGCCTCAAAGGCTGTGTACTGCTTATCTGAGACCTTCAAGGGTAACTGATGATAGGCACTTTTTAAATCGTAAGTTGAGAACACTTTGTATCCGGCCAGTTTATTAACCATATCATCAATGCGTGGCAATGGGTAGGTGTCCAAGTCGGTATATTGATTGATGGTTTGCGAATAATCGATGCATAGTCACTGTTTGTGAGGTTTTAGAGGGTTCTTGACACTGACGACTTGAGCCCGCCAGGGCGACGAACATGGTTCAATGATATCCTCTGCTAGAAGTCGAGAGATTTCAGCCGCAATAAAAGATTGGTCTTCCTGATTAAAGCGCCGCGATTTCGTTATTATCGGTTGGCATTGAGGCGGAATACTGGCAAATAATGAGGGTTCATCAAGTGAAGCTGCTGATAATGCACAAAATGGTAATTTAGATGGTATATTAGAAATAGTAAGTCCGGGTTTGGATCCACCAAACTCAATGGTGAGTTTCTTATGCTGTTTTTGGAAGTCCAGCCCTAAGAGGAGATCACTACATAAGTCCTTGAGCACCGAAAGTCGGGTGGAGGGATACATACGACCATGAAGTGTCATATCAACAACACAAAAGCTGGAGATTCTGGTATTAAGTGATGACTGGGCCATCGCAATTGCCTGGTCCGATGGGAAGACATGTAGTTTCAATTTCGCAACAATCTGTTCCTTAATGAAACTATCAGTACTTCTTGAGTCAATTAAGGCATCTAAGGTATGCCCTTTAATTGAAATTTTTGTGGCTGCATGAGACAGGTTCTGTGGGCAAGCAGCTGTAATTGGTGTCGTTGCACAGAGAGTGGCTAAAACTCTCGGTGTGCTTCTTCGGGAGAGAGCTCGAGAGGAAGCTTGATAGGTCCTAGCTGGAGCATCTTGATAGGCCCTAATTGGGGCAGTTCGGTAGGCCTTAGCTGGATTGGCCCTCGTAGAGGCCCTTGATAGGCAAACTTTAGCAAAGTGTCCTTTTTTCCCGCAATAACTGCAGATTGCATTGCGAGCAGGGCAGGTTTTCCTAGGGTGAAAAGCATCTCCACAAAAGAAGCATTCCTTCCTAGATTGCCAAGAGGCTGCTAAAGTGGGGTCGTCCTCCTCTTCTTCATCAGAATTATCAGAATTAGATTCCCCCATGATAGGGTTCACCTGAGACCGCTTGAATTGTCTGGTTGCAGCTACAGCAGCAGATCGAGATCTGGGCAGCTGATAGAGGTCTGCATTTCTCTTTGCCAAATCCAGTGAACAAGCTAGGTCAAAAGCTTTTTGTAGCTCAAGTGTTTTACTTTCTAGTAGACGCTGGCGTATAAATGGAGAGGCAATCCCGCAGATGAAAGCATCACGAATCATTTCTTGGCGGTACAGCTCAGCTGAGGCTGCCTGAAAGTTACAATCTACGCTGAGCCTGCGAAGTTCTTGCAGGAATTCGTCAATTGATTCCCCTGGCCCTTGTCGGGCTGTGGCCAGTAGATGTCTAGCATAGACCTCATTTGGGGTCTTCGCATACAGTTTCTTAAGTGCCCGAATCACCTCGTCGTAATTATCCCAGTCATCAACATATTCGAACACTTTTGGGGTCACATAATTGACAAGTACCTTCAATTTAGCAGGAGCATCCGCTTTACATTCATCCAGAAAATTCTCAAAAGTACGATACCAATGCTTCCATACCCTGCCAGCTGCTGGTGTATTCGGGTCCAAGTCCAGACGAATAGGTCTAAGGATTTTCTCCATGATGGGTGGTTCCCTGGATCCTTAACTTCCGAGTTTGTCTGAAGGTCTAGTATTTGTCAGTGTAAATATTAAGTTACTTAAATTGATGTAAGAAAAAGGAGACTTACCATCAAGTAACTTTAAAGTAAGCTTTAAGTAACTTATAAACACACTATATACACAAGAGAGGTCTTTACCATGCCTCTGATAGAAGCCTCTTACAATACTGAACAGACCAGTATTTATACCAGTCCAACAGGAAGTGACATATGACAGGAAGTGAGGTATGTACACAGTTCATAGTTCATAGTTCACAGGAAGTGATGACATAACTTCCCGGAAGTTATCATTTTTATCAC
Source organism: Somniosus microcephalus (assembly GCF_052327205.1). NCBI lineage: Eukaryota > Metazoa > Chordata > Chondrichthyes > Squaliformes > Somniosidae > Somniosus > Somniosus microcephalus. The sequence goes on from NC_140990.1 coordinate 79,585,082, forward strand.
AGTATCCAAAAAATGTTAAATGATACAGAAAATAACTGATTTCAAATCTTATGCAAGATAGTTCTGTAAAGGGGGTGGTTCAAAGGAATTTCAGATTATTGTAAAGTGAGACACTACAGTTCAGTCTATGACACCCACAAGCCGTGCACTCAAACGGAACACACATTCAAACATTCAAGATGCAACACCAGCCCTTTTACCTCCTCCCTTCCCCCGGTCCAGAGCACCAAACATTCCTTCCAGGTGAAACAGCGATTTACTTGTGCGTTTTACAATTTAGTATACTGTATTCGCTGCTCACGATGTGGTCTCCTCTACATTGGGGAGACCAAACACAGATTGGGTGACCGCTTTGAGGAACACCTCCATTCAGTCTGCAAGTGTGATCCCGAGCTTCCGGTTGCCTGTCACTTAAATTTTTCGCTCCACTCCCACTCTGACCTCGGCCTACTACACTGTTCCAATGAAGCTCAACGTAAGCTCAAGGAACAGCACCTCATCTTTCGATTAGGCACTTTAAAACCTTCTGGACTCAACATCAAGTTCAACAATTTCAAACCATAACCTCTGCCCCTATGGCAGTTGTTGATGATTCTGCCATTTACACATCTTCTAGACTCATCTTTTGTTTCTTTACTTGTGCTGTTACCATCTCCTTTTGCTTTGTACTATCATTCCTTTTGTCATTTAATCACTCCTGCCTTCCACCCTATCACAGGCTTTCCCTTCGGTTCGTAGCGAGAGGGTTGGAGTACAGGAACAAGGTTGTCTTGCTGCAGTTGTACAGGGCCTTGGTGAGACCACACCTTGAGTATTGTGTGCAGTTTTGGTCACCTTATCGGAGGAAGGATGTTCTTGCCATGGAGGGAGTGCAGCGAAGATTCACCAGGCTGATACCTGGGATGGCAGGAATGATGTATGAGGAGAGATTGGGTCGATTGGGCTTATACTCACTGGAGTTTAGAAGAATGAGAGGGGATCTCATTGAAACTTATAAAATTCCATCAGGACTAGACAGACTAGATGCAGGAAGGATGTTCCCGATGGTCGGGGAATCCAGAACCAGGGGTCACAGTCTAAGGATAAGGGGTAAGACATTTAGGACAGAGATGAGGAGGAATTTCTTCACCCAGAGAGTGGTGAACCTGTGGAATTCTCTACCACAGAAGGCAGTTGAGGCCAATTCATTAAATATATTCAAGAAGGAGTTGGATATATTTCTTAAGGCTAAAGGGATCAAGGGATATGGGGAGAAAGCAGGGACAGGGTACTGAATTTGGATGATCAGCCATGATCTCATTGAATGGTGGAGCAGGCTCGAGGGGCCGAATGGCCACTCCTGCTCCTATCGTCTATGTTTCTATGTTCTTTCCTCCCCCCTTTCCCTGCCTCTGCACTTGCTTAAAACCTGTTATCTCTAACTTTTTCCAGTTCTGATGAAAGGTCACCAACCTGAAACGTTAACTCTATTCCTCTCTCCACGGATGCTGCCTGACCTGCTGCGTGTTTCCAGCATTTTCTGTTGTTATTTCAGATTTCCAGCAGCCGCAGTATTTTCCTTTTATATTAGTGTTTGAAACAAAGCTGCTGTATTCAATATTTATACAGAATATTAATCTCCAGCCCAAGTATTGGGGTTATAGATCAGCAGAAACGAACCATAAGAACATAAGACGTAGGAGCAGGAGTCGGTCATTTGGCCCCTCGAGCCTGCTCCGCCATTCAATAAGATCATGGCTGATCTGATCTTGGCCTCAACTCCACTTCCCTGCCCGCTCCCCATAACCCTTGATGCCCTTATCGTTCAAAAATCTGTCTTTCTCCACCTTAAATATATTCAATGACCCAGATTCCACAGCTCTCTGGGGAAGAGAATTCCAAAGATTCACAACCCTCTGAGAGAAGAAATTCCTCCTTATTTCCGATTTAAAAGGGTGCCCCCTTATTCTGAAATTATGTCCCTTAGTTCTAGACTCCCCCACGAGGGGACACATAACTGCGAGAATGAACATTAATACAATCACAGTAAATTATGTTCTATTCACTAATATGGTCTTTCAATGGGGGGCTTTTACCCTGCATTCCCCATGGTGGGGAATATGCCGCACCCAGACTACAGGAGCCCAGTGCGCAGGCGCAGTTCCGGGCAGTGTTTGGAGCATGCACAGTGCATGTATGGGAGACAGAGGCTGGAGAAGGACCGATGGTGGAGATGGGTCCCAGATAGCTGGTAAGAAGTGGGAGGGCGCATGGGAGTAAGGTACCTGGTAGGTGGGCGTGGAGGCTTCATAAACAACTGGTGTAGGCCGCAAGCTCCGAACAATAACGTAAAGTTCCCCGGTTGCAGATTCAGGCTTTCTCCTGGTAAAAGGCCCAGGTTGACAGCCACCAACTTTGTGCAGGACGGCGGGAATGTTCAGTATCGAGCTCACACAATTCAAGAAGTAGTGCAGCGCATGCGCGGCCATCTTGGTACAGGAACAAAGCGGGCCGTGGCTTCAGGGTCTGTTCCCAACGGGGTCCTAGTGCCCTCCCGCAAAACATAATTGACTCGTTTATTTTATCTCACTCTCCACACATCGGATTTCTCACCATCTCTCCTAAAGGCGCTGGTAAGTGCCGTGCTTACGGTTTGCATCCCACACAAATGTAACAGAAGAGCCCCAGAGCTGGGACCCAATGTACAGTCCCAGGGTTAGAATGCCCATGTACAGTCCCAGGGTTAGAATCCCCATGTACAGTCCCAGGGTTAGAATCCCCATGTACAGTCCCAGGGTTGGAATCACCATGTACATTCCCAGGGTTAGAATCCCCATGTACAGTCCCAAGGGTTAGAATCCCCATGTACAGTCCCAGGGTTAGAATCTCCATGTACAGTCCCAGGGTTAGAATCCCCATGTACAGTCCCAGGGTTAGAATCCCCATGTACAGTCCCAGGGTTAGAATCCCCATGTACAGTCCCAGGGTTAGAATCCCCATGTACAGTCCCAGGGTTAGAATCCCCATGTACAGTCCCAGGGTTAGAATCCCCATGTACAGTCCCAGGGTTGGAATCACCATGTACATTCCCAGGGTCAGAATCCCCATGTACAGTCCCAAGGGTTAGAATCCCCATGTACAGTCCCAGGGTTAGAATCTCCATGTACAGTCCCAGGGTTAGAATCCCCATGTACAGTCCCAGGGTTAGAATCCCCATGTACAGTCCCAGGGTTAGAATCCCCATGTACAGTCCCAGGGTTAGAATCCATACGTTTGGCAAATGCTCACCGTAAAACCCAGGTCAAGGGCAAACCTAGCGTGCCCACTCTGAACCCAGTTTGCTGCTCCCTCTGTGCCCAGCGCTGCCTGCACCCCCAGCGCACTGAAGTGAAATTTCAGCCTCAGTGTCACAAGTTTCATCGGTTACAGGCTGGAGAGAGGAATAATTCAATCTGACCCAGAGCTGTGTGATTGGTTCAGTCTGTATATCACTGATGGGCCCTTTTAAATTTGAGTGGTCAGGTATTCAAATTCCCGCTAACTCTAATCCCGGATATAAAAGAGGGGAGAGCTGTGTTTAAATCAAAGAGTCTCTTTGGAGATTCTCTGAGTGAAGGACCTGGTCAGCTTGGGACACCTGAAAGAGAAAAATCAGTTAGAAATTTCCAATCAGCAGTTTTTGACCAATATCGACTCCCACAGGGATGGGGAATTCTAGAATAAGGAAGGAACCAGTCAGGATTTGAGAGGTATATTTGCCAAGGATTCGAGGGACTCTTACTGTTGTGACCTTTCTTTATTTTGTCCGCTCAAGGAGTTAGATAACAGACTTCCTCCTGTGAATGTAGAGCTGGATTATTGGGCCGTGATGTGCCTACTCATGTCTGTATGTACCTCCTGACAGTGACGACTTTTGTAAACAGCTTTTACAGGGTATTCAAAGGGGAGGATACACAGACGGGATTAAACCTGGGCCCCTCCTGTTACTGTGACTCAGTCGCAGTAGGCGGTGCCTTTACCCACTGAGCCACTGGGAGGAGGGTCCAGTGACCCAGCTGGAAAACGCCAGTGTGAGGCCTCGGGTGAGGACAGTGGAATAGCCTGTCGATACTCACTGTCGAGGTTCACACACGGAGATTGGGCACATGGGTCACATATTGGAGAGAAACTGGTGCGTGTAGAACTGAACCCAGTCAGAATCAGCAACTTCAGGGGAGGAGAGGGAGGGGAACCAGTGAGTGTAGAACTGAACACAGCCAGAGTCAGCACCTTCAGGGGAGGAGAGGGAGGGGAACCAGTGAGTGTAGAACTGAACCCAGCCAGGGTCAGCACCTTCAGGAGAGGAGAGCGAGGGGAACCAGTGAGTGTAGAACTGAACCCAGCCAGAGTCAGCATCTTCAGGGGAGGAGAGGGAGGGGATCCAGTGAGTGTAGAACTGAACCCAGCCAGAGTCAGCACCTTCAGGGGAGGAGAGGGAGGGGAACCAGTGAGTGTAGAACTGATCCCAGCCAGAGTCAGCACCTTCAGGGGAGGAGAGGGAGGGGATCCAGTGAGTGTAGAACTGAACCCAGCCAGAGTCAGCACCTTCAGGGGAGGAGAGGGAGGGGATCCAGTGAGTGTAGAACTGAACCCAGCCAGAGTCAGCACCTTCAGGGGAGGAGAGGGAGGGGAACCAGTGAGTGTAGAACTGAACCCAGCCAGAGTCAGCACCTTCAGGGGAGGAGAGGGAGGGGAACCAGTGAGTGTAGAACTGAACCCAGCCAGAATCAGCACCTTCAGGGGAGGAGAGGGAGGGGAACAAGTGAGTGTAGAACTGAACCCAGCCAGAGTCAGCACCTTCAGTACAGGAGAGAGAGGGGTACCAGTGAGTGTAGAACTGAACCCAGCCAGAGTCAGCACCTTCAGTACAGGAGAGGGAGGGGAACCAATGAGTGTAGAACTGAACCCAGTCAGAGTCAGCACCTTCAGGAGAGGAGAGGGAGGGGAACCAGTGAGTGTAGAACTGAACCCAGCCAGAGTCAGCACCTTCAGTACAGGAGAGGGAGGGGAACCAATGAGTGTAGAACTGAACCCAGTCAGAGTCAGCACCTTTAGGGGAGGAGAGGGAGGGGAACCAGTGAGTGTAGAACTGAACCCAGCCAGAGACAGCAACTTCAGGGGAGGAGCGAGAGGGGAACCAGTGAGTGTAGAACTGAACACAGCCAGAGTCAGTACCTTCAGGGGAGGAGAGGGAGGGGAACCAGTGAGTGTAGAACTGAACCCAGCCAGAGTCAGTACCTTCAGGGGAGGAGAGGGAGGGGAACCAGTGAGTGTAGAACTGAACCCAGCCAGAGTCAGCACCTTTAGGGGAGGAGAGGGAGGGGAACCAGTGAGTGTAGAACTGAACCCAGTCAGAGTCAGCACCTTTAGGGGAGGAGAGGGAGGGGAACCAGTGAGTGTAGAACTGAACCCAGTCAGAGTCAGCACCTTCAGGGGAGGAGCGAGAGTGGAACCAGTGAGTGTAGAACTGAACCCAGTCAGAGTCAGCACCTTTAGGGGAGGAGAGGGAGGGGAATCAGTGAGTGTAGAACTGAACCCAGTCAGAATCAGCAACTTCAGGGGAGGAGCGAGAGTGGAACCAGTGAGTGTAGAACTGAAATAACAACAGAAAATGCTGGAAAAACTCAGCAGGTCAGGCAACATCCGTGGGGAGAAATTTGAGTTGACGTTTCGGGCTGGACCCTTCTTCAAAACTGGAAAGAAAAGAAACTAGATCGGAGGCAGGGCTGCGATCAGACAAAAGAATAAAAGAAACAAAAGAAGTAAAAGAGATTAGAAGCTAGACGAGATAGTAATAGGCTGGGATTAGGTGTAAAGTGTACTGGCAGGGCAAAAGATAGCTGCCAGGTGTGAGAGAGAAACAAAAGGAAAAGGGGGGGGGGGAAAGGAGTGGAACAATTACAAGAGAAAATGAAATGGGGGCCGAGCTTATGATCTGAAATTGTTGAACTCGATATTGAGTCCGGAAGGCTGCAGACTGCCTAATCGGAAGATGAGGTGCTGTTCCTCGAGTTTACGTTGAGCTTCCGTGGAACAATACAAGAGGCCAAGGACGGTGAGGTCCGAGTGGGAATGGAGCGGTGAATTAAAATGACAGGCGACCGGAAGCTCGGGGTCACCCTTACGGACTGAACGGAGGTGTTCCGCAAAGCGGTCACCCAATCTGCGTTTGGTCTCCCCAATGTAGAGGAGACCGCATCATGAGCAGCGAATACAGTATACTAGATTGCGAGAAGTACAAGTAAATCGCTGTTTCACCTGGAAGGGGTGTTTGGGGCCCTGGACAGTGGGAAGGGGGGAGGTATAGGGGCAGGTGTTACATCTCCTCCGCTTGCACGGGAAGGTGCCAGGCGAAGAGGAAGGGCTGTTTGGGGTGATAGAGGAGTGGACTAGGGTGTCTCGGAGGGAGCGGTCCCTGCGGAATGCTGAAAGGGGAGGGGAAGATGCGTTTGGTGGTGGAAAGCTACCTAGCGGAAGCTGAACGCCAACTCTCCGACACCTCCTCCTACCTCCACCTGGACCATGACCCCACTACCAAACATCAAACCACCGTTTCCAAGACTGTCACTGACCTCATCTCCTCTGGAGATCTTCCCCCTGCTGCCACCAACCTCATAGTTCCCCAACCCCGCACAGCCCGCTTCTACCTCCTTCCCAAGATCCACAAACAGGACTGCCCTGGTAGGCCCATCGTTTCAGCCTGTTCTTGCCCTACAGAACTTATCTCTTCCTATCTTGACTCTATCTTTTCTCCCCTTGTCCAGTCTCTTCCCACCTACATCCGCGACTCTTCGGACGCCCTCCGCCACTTTAACAGTTTCCAGTTTCCTGGCCCCAACCGCTTCCTTTTCACTATGGACGTCCAATCCCTCTACACCTCCATCCCCCATCCGGATGGCCTGAGGGCGCTCTGCTTCTTCCTTGAACAGAGGCCCGACCAGTCCCCATCCACCACTACCCTCCTCCGCCTGGCTGAACTTGTTCTCACATTGAACAACTTCTCCTTTAACTCCACTCATTTCCTCCAAATCAAAAGTGTTGCTATGGGTACCCGCATGGGTCCTAGCTATGCCTGCCTTTTCGTGGGCTATGTGGAACAATCTTTGTTCCAGTCCTACTCGGGTCCCATCCCTCACCTCTTTTTCCGATACATTGATGACTGTATCGGTGCCGTTTCCTGCTCTCGCCCCGAACTTGACAATTTCATTCACTTTGCCTCCAATTTCCACCCTTCCCTCGCCTTCACATGGTCCATCTCGGACTCTTCCCTTCCCTTCCTCGACTTCTCCGTCTCCATCTCTGGGGATAGGTTATCGACCAATATTTACTACAAGCCCACTGACTCCCACAGCTACCTGGACTACACTTCCTCCCACCCCGCTTCCTGTAAGGACTCTATTCCATTCTCCCAGTTTCTCCGTCTCCGCCGTATCTGCTCCGACGACGCCACCTTCCACACCACTGCTTCAGACATGTCTTCCTTTTTCCGCAACCGAGGATTCCCCTCTACTGTGGTCGACACTGCCCTCGACCGTGTCAGTTCTATCTCCCGCACTTCTGCCCTCACCCCTGCCCCTCCCTCCCGGATCCACGATAGGGTTCCCCTTGTCCTCACCTTTCACCCCACCAGCCTCCACATTCAACGGATCATCCTCCGGCATTTCCGCTACCTCCAAAGTGATCCCACCACCAAACGTATCTTCCCCTCCCCTCCCCTTTCAGCATTCCGCAGGGACCGCTCCCTCCGAGACACCCTAGTCCACTCCTCTATCACCCCAAACAGCCCTTCCTCTTCGCCTGGCACCTTCCCGTGCAAGCGGAGGAGATGTAACACCTGCCCCTATACCTCCCCCCTTCCCACTGTCCAGGGCCCCAAACACCCCTTCCAGGTGAAACAGCGATTTACTTGTTCTTCTCGCAATCTAGTATACTGTATTCGCTGCTCACGATGCGGTCTCCTCTACATTGGGGAGACCAAACGCAGATTGGGTGACCGCTCTGCGGAACACCTCCGTTCAGTCCGTAAGGGTGACCCCGAGCTTCCGGTCGCCTGTCATTTTAATTCACCGCTCCATTCCCACTCGGACCTCACCGTCCTTGGCCTCTTGTATTGTTCCACGGAAGCTCAACGTAAACTCGAGGAACAGCACCTCATCTTCCGATTAGGCAGTCTGCAGCCTTCCGGACTCAATATCGAGTTCAACAATTTCAGATCATAAGCTCGGCCCCCATTTCATTTTCTCTTGTAATTGTTCCACTCCTTTCCCCCCCCCCCCCTTTTCCTTTTGTTTCTCTCTCACACCTGGCAGCTATCTTTTGCCCTGCCAGTACACTTTACACCTAATCCCAGCCTATTACTATCTCGTCTAGCTTCTAATCTCTTTTACTTCTTTTGTTTCTTTTATTCTTTTGTCTGATCGCAGCCCTGCCTCCGATCTAGTTTCTTTTCTTTCCAGTTTTGAAGAAGGGTCCAACCCGAAACGTCAACTCAAATTTCTCTCCACAGATGTTGCCTGAACTGCTGAGTTTTTCCAGCATTTTCTGTTGTTATTTCGGATTTCCAACATCTGCAGTATTTTGCTATCGTACTAGTGTAGAACTGAACCCAGCCAGAGTCAGCACCTTCAGGGGGGGAGAGAGAGGGGAACCAGTGAATGTAGAACTGAACCCAGCCAGAGTCAGCACCTTCAGGGGAGGAGAGGGAGGGGAACCAGTGAGTGTAGAACTGAACACAGCCAGAGTCAGCACATTCAGGGGAGGAGAGGGAGGGGAACCAGTAAGTGTAGAACTGAACCCAGCCAGAGTCAGCACCTTCAGGGGAGGAGAGGGAGGGGAACCAGTGAGTGTAGAACTGAACCCAGCCAGAGTCAGCACCTTCAGGGGAGGAGAGGGAGGGGAACCAGTAAGTGTAGAACTGAACTCAGCCAGAGTCAGCACCTTCAGGGGAGGAGAGAGAGGGGAACCAGTGAGTGTAGAACTGAACCCAGCCAGAGTCAGCACCTTCAGGGGAGGATAGAGAGGAACCAGTGAGTATAGAACTGAACTCAGCCAGAGTCAACACCTTCAGGGGAGGAGAGGGAGGGGAACCAGTGAGTGTAGAACTGAACTCAGCCAGAGTCAACACCTTCAGGGGAGGAGAGAGAGGAACCAGTGAGTGTAGAACTGAACCCAGCCAGAGTCAGCACCTTCAGGGGAGGAGAGAGAGGAACCAGTGAGTATAGAACTGAACTCAGCCAGAGTCAACACCTTCAGGGGAGGAGAGGGAGGGGAACCAGTGAGTGTAGAACTGAACCCAGCCAGAGTCAGCACCTTCAGGGGAGGAGAGAGAGGAACCAGTGAGTATAGAACTGAACTCAGCCAGAGTCAACACCTTCAGGGGAGGAGAGGGAGGGGAACCAGTGAGTGTAGAACTGAACCCAGCCAGAGTCAGCACCTTCAGGGGAGGAGAGTGAGTGGAACCAGTGAGTGTAGAACTGAACCCAGCCAGAGTCAGCACCTTCAGGGGAGGAGAGGGAGGGGAACCAGTGAGTGTAGAACTGAACCCAGCCAGAGTCAGCACCTTCAGGGGAGGAGAGAGAGGGGAACCAATGAATGTAGAACTGAACCCAGCCAGAGTCAGCACCTTCAGAGGAGGAGGAAAAATGATGGAGATGGTGCGATGGGTTTGGATTTCAGCACAGGGAGGAGGGAGAGTGTGTGGGACGGGGATTTACAGCTTTGGGGGAACAAGAGAGGAAAGAATTTTCCATAGAAACTAGAATTGTCTGTTCTGAATTTCTATCCTGTACTTACAGTGATGACTTTTGTAAACTCCTTTTACAGGGTGTTAGAAGGGGAGGATTTACAGACGGGAAACTCAAACCAAACATCACAACAAGATCTGACAGAGTCACTCCATTCATCAGGACCTGAATATCATCGGCCTTTGAATGTGGAAGGAGAAATGTTTGTCTGTTCTGTCTGTGGGAAAAGATTTCAAACATCAGTGTGACTGGAAAAGCACCGAGACACACACACCCGAGTGAGAGTGTTCCAGTGCACTGACTGTGGAAAGAGCTTTAACCAGTTACACAGCCTGAAAAAACATCGCACCATTCACAGTGGGGAGAAACCGTACACGTGTTCTGTGTGTGGGCGAGGCTTCAACCGATCGTTCAACCTGGAGAGACACAAGGACACCCGCACCATGGAGAAACCATGGAAATGTGGGGACAGTGAGAAGGGATTCAATTACCCATCCCAGCTGGAAACTCATCGACGCAGTCACACCGGGGTGAGACTGTTCACCTGCTCCGTGTGTGGGAAGGAATTCACTACTTCATTCAACCTTCTGACACACCAGCGAGTTCACACTGGGGAGAGGTCGTTCACCTGCTCCATGTGTGGGAAGGGATTCAGTCTGTTATATAACATGCTCAGACACCAAGGTGTTCACACTGTTGCCACACAGTTTAATAGCTCTGTGTGGGAATGAATTCACTCAATCGCCTAACCTGCCGAAACACCAGCGAGTTCACACTGACGAGAGTCTATTTAAATGTTCTGACTGTGGGAACTTCTGTAAATGCTCTGAGGAACTGATTAAACACCAGGGCGTTCACATTGGGGAGAGACCGTTCACCTGCTCCGTGTGTGGGAAGGGATTCACTAACTTCTCCAGCCTCACTGCACACCAACTTGTTCACTCTAATAAGAGACCGTTTAAATGTTCTGACTGTGAGAAGAGCTTTAAAAGCAGAAAACATCTGATGCAACACCAACGCACTCACACCGGGGAGAGGCCGTTCACCTGCGTGTGTGGGAAGGGATTCACTCAGTCATCCACCCTCGCTGTACATCAACTTGTTCATACTGATAAGAGACCATTTAAATGCTCTGATTGTGAACAGAGCTTTAAAAGCAGAAAACATCTGATGCAACACCAATGCACTCACACGGGGGAGAGGCCGTTCACCTGCTCCATGTGTGGGAAGGGATTCACTTAGTCATCCCACCTCGCTGCACATCAAGTTGTTCACACCGGTAAGAGACCATTTAAATGTTCTGATTGTGAGCAGAGCTTTAAAAGCACAAGTGATCTCCTGAAACACCAGCGAGTTCACACTGGGGAGAGGCCGTTCACCTGCTCTGAGTGTGGGAAGGGATTCACTCATTCATCAAGCCTATTGAGACACCAGCGAGTTCACAAGTGACTGCAGGGGTTGGATTCTGCTGTTGTTGCTGCTGTTAATGACATCCAGGACTGAACCATGTTCATTCTGACATTTGGGGTTTGTTTCTGCTGATCTTAATCTGCAACCCAGTTATTGGAGTTATTAATATTCTGGATATCTGTTGAATAAATCAGCTTTGCTTCAAACACACAGTGTGTCGAGTATTTGATTTCTCCAAGCTAAGAGGAGACTAATTGATGTCCTGTTACCGACTGCTCCATTTTTGGTCATTTTCTCTTTTCTAACTCTAGATTATTTCAGTTCTCATACCTTTGGTTACTCTCATGGACAAGTCCCAGCTCCCCATACATTCTAGAGTGCCTCTCCTAGCCTTGGTATCCAGGGAAGGTATCGGTAACATGCCCGGGATCACTAAACACAAAACCCAGTCTGTGAATCACTTTCAACTACTGGACTTATCGTGTGACCCACAGCATCTCTCTCACGTTCGATGTGTGAGTGGAGCATCACGCCTGCAAACTGCGTTTTGAATTTGCCCTTACCCCGGGTTTTCCGATGAGCCTGTCCTGGGGCCCAGTGGGCTTTCACTGCTCTGGGGTATTTCCGGGCATGTCCTCGATGCCCCTGGAATTCCCACACATTGCCCCCTGGGTGTGAGGCCAGCACTCTGTGCCTTTAAACACTGGAGTGAAGCCGAGTCCTGCAGGCACACGGTCACCAGGAGGAGTTTCTAACTGTCCGCACCGACCTCTTGGGGAGATTATCCCACTTTTGGGCCGGTTGAGGTTTCTTCCCATTGTCCCATTGCTTGTTCCCTTGGATTGGATCTTTATTTGTTCCCTTTGGTTTGGTTTCAGTGTCACTGCTGGACCCACCACTCAAAGCACTTTGTCTGATCTGCCCCCGGGGATGAGCAAACTCCTCCCTCACCTCCCACACTGCACCATCTATGTTTAAATGAGGGGAGAGTGTAAACCCGGGGAGTCCGCCGTATTCACCGGGCGAAATGTACCAGTGGCAGAGATGGACCAGGAGTGGAGTTTCAGCCCCGATATCTCCCTCCCTCCACACAAGTCCAGATCAGCATCAGCCCCCCGCCCCAGGTTCACCTCCTCCACCCCCTGAAGACCAATCAGGTGAAAGAAGGACACCCTCTGTATGAAGAGACTCCTTGTGTTCTCTCCCACCACTCGAATCCCTCAGATATCTGGGGAAGTGCACAGACTCACAGCTAAGGGTTTGACAGTCAATGGAAACACCAGGGGGGCAATGGACCCCCTGCCCAGAACCCTGAATGGTTCAAAAGGGACAGACCCAATCCCATTGGTGATCATTAAAGGTGGAGGGTGAAAGCACAGTGAGGAGACCCACTGAGTGAATGTTTCAAACCCCATCGACTCTGTAGGATTAGCAAAATTGAACATTGTCCTATAAGGGTCTATTGGCAGAAAAGGCCTTAATTTTAAAGACTGTTTTAAAAGAAGCCCAGGAAAAGGGGCACACAAAATGGCCACCAGACCCCGTGACCAGCTTTTTGGGACACTTTAAAATGGTTCCTGCAGTCCACAGACAGCTTTTGTGGATTCAGCCCACGGTAAGTTCTGGAATGCAGTTTCGGAGAAAACGAAACCAGACAGAACCCCATACATATAGATTGGCTGCAGATCCAATCAGATCGGCCTGTAAGTAAAGGCCATCTAAATGTTTACCCAGACAAAGGGAAACAGTTTCAAATTCATAGGGGAACATCAAGGCCCATTAAAGACAATACAAGGTCATTCCAGACCAGAGATGGCAGTTACAGGCCATCCCGAAAATACTTTAACAGAAAGACTACCCCGCTGTGATACAAGCCCGCCAAGAATTAAACAAAGACTAACCTTGATATGGCGGGAGATAAGGCCTTCATTGAGAAGTATAATTGGGGACCCGGGATAGCTATCGATAGCTTCTATAGCTTGCCTTTTCGAGAGCTATTCATGAGCGAGGGCTTTTTGGTAGCCGTTGGAGAACGACGAGCCTTTAGGTAGCCTTGGGAAGGCTTGACGTCCAAGAAGGTAGTTTGAGAGGGAAGATCGAGTCCAGACCCGGGGTAGCTATCGGGAGATCATCGACCGACCCTGGGCTGTAGACGAAACGAAAAGACGCTCGAAGAGGAAGAAGAGGTGAAATGCCCTATTGAACGGGTAGCCAGCATCGAGTGCAGGAGCACAGAGAAATTTGGACTGTGACCACCATCGTGGTGTGACGGGGCACCGAGAAAACGGCCTGTGGTGAAACGATGGTCGGCGTATCCTGCTGAAATAAAGAAGCCACCAGCTTGAGCAGCCCGCTGCTCCCACAGCCCAACGACCATGTGGAGACAGGATGCCTGAGAGGACCAAAACGCAGAGTTTCAAAACCCTATACTTTCGAACTGGATTGGTGAGCATGTTTCTGGCCCCTCATAATCTGATCTAGCTAGGTTTAGGGGGTGGGTATTTTAGGGGATAATTAATAATGAATTGTTGTCCCTCGATGTTCCATGTGTTTCCCCATTTCATGGTGACCATTGTAAAGTATAATATGCCTGTATGTATATTGGTTAGTACTGTATTATAGTTTGTTTTTCCCTCCCATGTACCTTATTGGCTTACATTCAATTTTCCTTTATGCAATAAAATTTCATTTCGTTTTCATTAAACTTGGTCTATAAAGTGTTCTCTGCATTGTAGTTCCTGCCTCAAAGTCCAGTGTATAGAACCTAAGGGGTGAGTGGGTCGAACCACTCGAAAAATTACTGTGCAAGAGGGAGAGGCCTCTAGAGAGAGAAACCTTGGCAATCAAAACCCCTTACAGAAAATGGCGACCACGGCAGGACGTTGGCAGCAGGATTGCAATGTATTAGACCCAGGTTTAAATGGACGAAATGTTATGGATGAGAGGATAGCGGATTATGTTTTTGGCAAGGTAAATCTCACTAAGCAGTGGATTTCCGATCTCTTACTGGATGGGCGTACAGTAGACGCAGCCGTCAGGTGGACAGAGAGTAAAGAACATAAGAAGTCAGTAGAGAAGGCAGTGTGGCTGATGTGCTACAAAAGACAAGTCCAGATTTTGGACAGAGTCGTTGCAGCACAGGCAGCCAAGATCAAAACCCAAGCTTCAGAAATAGAGGAAAAGGCCATGGGTGGGGAAAAGCTGATCGCAGCACTTCACGCACTGAATCAGGAACGCCAAACTGTAGCCAGCCAACATCAGGCTAAAGTAGAGTACCTGGAATGCCAGGTTACTGAGGCAAAGTTTCATGAAGCGAGAGTATGGGAGAAAAACGCCCGCCTCGCACAACAGCTAAGAGCGCAGGAGGAGAGAGTAGTAGAGGTTAAGGCAGCTTACAAGCTGGCCATTGAGAACGGGTTTGAGGGCACAGACCATGGCCCCTGCCAGAAGGCGTTAGAAGACCTAAGAATGGCCCTGGCGAAGGCAAAAGGCATGGTATGCCTCGTAAGCCCAAAGGCAGGTCACATAGACTTCCTGAAGGAATCCAAAAGACCGATTCCACACAAAGTAGTTGTGGCACCAGCCACTGAACCCTCAGCACTGCCGAGCTATAGTGAGGTTTGGCCCGAAGAGGGGGTGGTAGAAGGGGAGAGAGCCAAGGTAGAACAGGAGGAAGAACAACACCTGGTAGTAAAGCCGGAGCCGGCACCAATGTGTCCTACTCGGCACCAGAGGTACGGTCCCGTTGACGCAAATGGCGAGGACGGACCCCTCCAGAACCAGATGGTGCTGCCCCACGGTGCCCAACAACTCAGAGCGATGGTGAGCCACCTCCCAAAACTCTCCGAGAAGGGAGATCCCTCAGTCCATTTCAGGGAGATAGAGCAAACAGCCGCCGTCAATGACTGTGACGATCCAGAACAGGCGAAAATGTTGCTATTCTCCCTGATAGCACAATCTTTCAGTGCCTCTCAGACGGGAGTAAGAGGGGACAGAAAGGGTATGAGGAACTCCGGGACGAGGTCCTGGAAGTTCTGGGAGTGGATGACGGCAATCCGTTCCTCCGTGTGGAAGGGACTGTGCAGCTAACTGGAGAACCCCCACGGGTTTTCGCAGAAAGGCTGTGGCCAGTGTATCGGCGCAGCTGTCCGGGCATGCCAGAACGGGCCGCAATGAACAACGTCCAGCGGGTTCATTGGCTCCGCTGCCTGGTTGCCAACAGCTTACCGCAGATACAGGCCCAAGCCAAATCTTGGTTTGACCCCCAAGGTCCCGGTACCACAGAGGAGACAGTGCTCCGACAGCTCACCATTGCATATAAAAATTGCAGGAGTCAGGAGACACCTCCCTCTAAGGGGAAAGTGCATGAGGCAAAACCCACAGCCACAAGTAAAAAGGAGTGGCATCAGGAGGGGAATCGCCCTCCCCAGGCCAAGCTCAATTGCTACGGGTGTGGGAAGGATGGACATTGGCGCAGGGACTGTAAAAATCCGTGGAAGGATAATAAGGGAAGATCTCCCGCAGCCCAAGCCCAAGCCCAGACTGCCGCCCCAGCATGAGTCCAGGTCCAAGCCGCAGCCCCTGTCCCAGAAAAGGGAACCGGTGCAGCTATGGACCCCGCTGCGATAGAGTCAATTTTAGAGACAATGCGGTCTCTTATGATCTCGCAGGGGAAGGTAGCAGTCACCACCAGTCCTGTCATTCCCGCAGCCCCGACCACTGCACCCAAATGACTAGAGCCAGTGCAGCCCACTTACCTGTGTGCACTGCGATATGATTTATGGAGGCGACCCCTCGTGGAGATGGAGGTAGAGAAGGAAAAGGGACCTATCTGTTGGATACGGGGGCATCCTGCACTGTGATCCACACAGATAACCCCACCACCTCACCTCTGTCCACCGGGGTTCCATATATTCTGTCGGGCTTCACGGACAAAGAACAGACTGGCGCATTTTCCATCCCCCTCTCTATTCATTTAGGACCACTCCGCACCAAGTGGAAGTGTATACTGATGAAGTGGGAGGTGGGGGGTGGAAAGGGGATCCTTGGGTCCGATTTCTTGGTAGAACACGGGACCCTCGTGGATCTAAGAAATCATTGTCTCTGGGGAGCGAGTACAGGTAAGAAAGGCGAGGTAGTCATCATCCCAGGGAAGGGAGGAAGAGGGACCCTGTGTACTGTGAAGCCAAAAGAAGGCTACGACCTCAAGCTCATGGTCACCAGCGTCCCACAAGATCTGCAGGCATTCGTGTCAGACCACCTGACTACGTTTGCCACTCACAAACACGATTGCGGGAGGGTCACCGGGTTTGAGGTCAGAGTAGATGGGGACCTCATGGCCCGACCCCAAAAACAGTACAACTTCCTCAGGGAAGCGGAGCCAGACATGGAGACAGCAATGTCTTCACTGGTGCAGCAGGGCGTGTTGAGGCTGGTAGCCACCCACGTAAACTCTCCTTTGTGGCCGGTGAAGAAGCCGGACAATTCCTGGAGAGCCACGGTGGACTACAGAGTCCTCAATAGTAACATCCCAGCCTGTGCGCCGACGGTAGCAACAGTTGCCGACCTGATAGGGAGTATTCCAGCATCTGCGACCACGTTCACGGTGCTGGATATTTCCAATGGGTTTTGGTCTATCCCTTTAAGGAGGGAGGATCAGTACAAGTTTGCCTTTGCGTTTAAAGGGCAACAGTACACCTGGAACTACTTGCCACAGGGTTTCCACAACAGCCCCAGCATTTTCCATCAATGCATGGCAGGGAGTTTAAAAGAGTTCAGCCAGCCCAATCAGCTAGTGCAGTATGTGGACGACCTGCTCCTGTTCACAGATTCTAGAGAGGAGCATGGCCCAATATTGGCCGAGCTATTGGAGCTGTTCGGCAGAAAGGGTTTTAAGGTAAACCCGAAGGAGGCACGGATCGGCCAGCAGGAAGTAAAATTCCTGGGTCTGACCATCCGCGCTGGAGAGAGAGCCACAGACAAGGCCAGACGGGAATCGGTGCAAGATCTACCGATCCCCACCACCGTATTGGGTGTGAGGTCCTTTCTGGGACTGACCGGGTACTGCAGAGACTTCATTGAGGACTATGCAGCCACAGCGGCCCCACTGCTCCGACTCCTACACAAGGGAGTGGAGTGGTCCTGGGATGAGGGTTGCCAGGCAGCATTTGAAAAACTCAAGGGGGACTTGCAGACCGCGCCAGCCCTGGGGGCCATAGATGGGGGAAAGGAGTTTTTCCTGGAGGTAGCGGCTAGCGGGGATAGCTTGAGCACTGTACTGCTTCACGAGCGACACGGCAAGCTAAGGCCAGTGGTTTACTCCTCCAGAGTGCTCACAGATGTGGAAAGGAGTTTTTCCAATTGCGAGCGGCATCTTTTGGCCACGCATTGGGCTGTGAAAAGGTCGTTGATCTTCACAGGCACCTCTCCCATCACTCTCCTCACCCATCACACACCCACTCAGATGCTTCTGGATGGAAGGATTAAGGATGGGACAGTAAGCAGTGCCCGCATTGCGCGCTGGACCCTCCTCCTTTCCCAGATGGACCTGAAGGTGAAGGGTCTCTGCGAGCCCAAGCTCGCGGCCAACATGGTATATCCCGGAACAGCCCATCGGTGTTCCGTCGAAGGGGTATGGGAGGTGAACGTAGGTTTACGGGCCGGGACACATCCCACGGGCCGCAAAATCTACGTAGACGGTTCCAGCACGGTATCAGCTGGCGAACGACTCACAGGGTGTGGAGTTTATGACCCCGCGGCAAACATTGCCCTGGCGATTAAGCTCCCCAGCACTATGAGCGCCCAGCAGGCTGAACTGTCCGCGGTGGTGTACGTGGTTGCCCACCCCGAGATCTTCCCCACCCCATACACGATTTGCTCGGACAGCATGTTCACAAGTGTAATACCCACTGGAAATGTTATGTACGCTAAATATGGTTATCAATCTTTAACTTAGACACTGTATTATCATTGTTATAAATCCCTGGGTTAAAGTTGCCCATGTGAAGGTACGGCAAGAACTTTTAAGGACACAATGTGACTAAGAGCAGACTTTCCATAATTCTGCACCAGTATCAACTGTTGCAGACAGTGAGGCTGCGCAGTCTCCAGGCAGAAACCCCAGGAGGAAGGGGTGGAGTCGGGTTTTTCGAGCGGGAAACGCGAGCGACTGGAAGAAAAGAGGGCAGGAGCTCTGAAAAGAGGGCTCAGGAGGCAAATGGCTGCCGCATCCCGTCCCGGGCTTCCAAACTCGGCCGCCGCCCTTCGTATTAGTAGCTCTGCATCCAGAACTCAAAGTGGGATTCAGTGATCGTGAAGAGAATTCAACGAAGGGGTTCGGAATCGTAAGTCTTGCAGATATTATACATACCATGAGCTCCAACTTAAGCGCGCCAACGAAAGAGTGCACTCGAATTTGGACACAGGGACAGATTCTCCTTTGAATCCATATAAATGGAGAATGTATGTTTATTATGTCTAGATTCATTCTAATGTATGCAAATGTCTAATTTAGGTCATTGACCCGTAATCTTCTTATACTGTCTGACGTTAAAACTATAAAGTAAGATCATTAGAATTAAGCCATTGTAGTAGTGATCTCCTTACTGGACTATAGAATACTGTCTACAACAGAGACCACATCTCACATATATCTAGAGAACCGTGAAGGGGTTACACATGCAACTTGTGTACGGAGTAACTGGCCATCTGGTCTCGCTGCGGATATACCTCTGTGGACAGGCGACCCTTAACCGTAAAGCCCCTACTAGAAAAGATCCTGGCCACAGTGGGGGAGGAAGGGGAAGTCTTTATCCACAAGGTGAAGGCCCATTCCTCCACGAAACCCCGCAACCAGGGTAACCAGCAAGCGGATATGCTAGCCAGGGAAGGTGCCCGCACCGGCACTTTCTGGGATCCCTATGGATCCAAACCCATGGCAGTAATCTGAGGCAGGGATGGGACTCAGGGGACCACAGGGGTAACACTGCCCCCAGACCTCAAGACCGTCCAAACCCTAGATCCCACCCTAAAAACATTCCTCAATGCCATCACTGAGGGCAAGGAAGTAGAGGGCCCTCTCCATCAAGGAAGGCATGCTGTTCCGAGAGGAACAGTGGGTTGTGCCGCAGCAGCACTGGAGGGAATTCCTTCAACTGGCCCATGAGGGCCCAGGAGCGGGACACCCCGGGCCTGAGGTCACCTGGCAACGGGTAGAACAGGCGGGATGGTGGCCGGGACTTCGGGACGATGTCCGTGAATTCTGTGCTAATTGTCTCGTGTGCGCTGCAAACAACCCAGACCCCCAGAAAAGGAAGGTGCCCATGGGGCACATCAGGAGAGTAGAGGGACCATGGCAGTTGATACAGGTCGACTACATCGGGCCCCTGCCCACCGTCCAGGGAGGCTATAAGTATTGCCTTGTCCTGGTGGATGTGTTCACCAAATGGGTAGAAGCCTTCCCATGCAAAACAGCCACGGCACTTAGTACTGCCAGGATCTTGGTCCGGGAGGTGTTCTCGCGGTGGGGACTACCACGATTTATGGAGTCTGACCAAGGGAGTTATTTCACCGGCCAAGTGATGCAGGACACCCTCATGCTCTTAGGCACTGAAGGGAAGTGGCACGTGGCCCACAATCCTCAGTGATCCGGGATTGTGGAACACATGAACCGCACCCTCAAAGAAAAGCTGAGGAAAGAGACGATGGGCTCGCCCCAGAAATGGGCAGAGGCCTTGCTTTTAGTCCTCATGGGGATCCGGGATAGCCAGTCTAAAAGTACGGGGTACTCCCCGCACGAATTAATGACTGGGAGAGTCATGCAAACCCCCACCCATGTACTAGCCCCGGTGCTCACTGAGGGTCAGCTCAGAGGTAAATCGGGACAAGTTTGCCCGGACCCTTCTGGAGTGCCTGAAACAGATTTATGGGCAGGCGGCTGGGAACATGGGAAAGCAGCATCAGGGCAACCGATTGCTGCTCGAACCCCGTAAGGCACAGGAGTGGGAAGTAGGAGATCAGGTCATGGCCCGAGTGGGGAGTTTAGAGCCACTGTACATGGGGCCCTACAGCATTGTAGATAAAGCCAGCCCCATGGTATATGCAGTGAAGTTGCCCTGGCGCACTAAATGGTTTCACATAAACCAGTGCAAACTGTTTAAGCCGGGCGCAAAAGAGTCAACAACCGAGGACAGGTCTGAGGGTAAAAATCCTCAGCCTGAGGCGTGCGATAAGTCACAGACCACACAGGCTGGAACTGCAGCTTGTTTGAGGGGAGGAGCTATCCCACTCACCTGGGAGGTTTCCCCATTGGCCTGGGACTCAGATGGGGAGGAGCCCGAAGACCACAGCCCTCCCCCGGACCCGAGCACAGTTAGGGAGTAGCCCGAACAGCTAGGCCCCGCCCCTGACACGATTCTGGAGGAGGTGGAGTGGGAGGACGGAGGTCCCGCCCTCGACTCACGCGTAGGGGAGGTAGAACTTGGGGGCGGAGATTCTCCACCTGTAGGGACAGGTAGGGAGAAGTCGTCTGCCACAGACCCAAATCCCAAAGGGGCAGAGTCTGAGGGAAGGGAGCCGAAGCCGGTAGTCGTGGAGGAGCCACGGGCTGTGAGGGCTAAAGTCCCAACCAAAGGTCCACTCGCTAAGGGAGCCTCGCCCAAAGTACCCCCTCGCAGGTCATCTCGGATGCCTCAGCCAATAAAACTCTGGCCCGATTCCCCCTACTTCAGCAGACACCGAACTGGGAAACCCCTGGAAAGACGCAGTCCCCAATTGGCAGCGAAAGGCTGCGGGGGACTCAAGCTACAGGCCAGTGCGGCCCCGCCACAGGGAGCGGTGAGCTGCAGTCCGAACAGGGATTAGGCAGGCCGCCCGGGGACGGGCGGCGCTCTACATAAGTTTAGTTAAGTTTAAGTTTAGTTAAGTTTAAGTTGTGTAATTTTTTTAATAAGAAATCGTTTTTGGAATCTGCCCAGTGTGTGTGTGTGTGTTTGTTATGGATCGAGGTTGAAAGACCCAATCCTGCCTTCACCTGGGCCAGAATCTCTCGGGAGCCTGGCTGTATCGTTTAATCTGTTGCAGGAACCAAAGGTACTATGGAGAGGATTCTCATCGGGTTCGCGGTGATCGGGTGTAGCTTGGCCTATCGGGGCTACACCAAGGACTCCATCGTGTATGGATGCTCCGGGAACACAGCCCCCATCACGACTGATGGGACAGGGAAACGGGACGTTGAGGAAACAGCCACATACATCCACGAAGGGAGGTGGCCAGGATGGCTGGGGTCGAACTCTACGGAATACTCCAGTCAGTCTGGGTTTACATATGGAGAGACCGCTCTAATGTGTCCCAGGGTGAGGATCATTGCGCCCAGAGTCAGCGTCACCGTCGGGAGGAAGATTTGTTTGGTCTGCAATGGACATGTTCCTTTGGACAGATGGTGGTGGCTCCGGAAGCTGAGTAAAACCATGAAAAACTCCACGGTCGAGTGGGAGCGACTGGGTAACAACACCCATCGGACTATTACGGGGACTCATGGGGGATTGAGTGTCTGTTGGGACAAATGGTGGGAACCAGATGAGGGGATTTACATCTGCATGTGGGGTTCAGAGCGCGTCTGTCCCACAGGCGTCTCCATCTTTTTCCAAAGACAATGGCAGGATGCTGGGAAAGGGATGAGGTGGGACGTCAGCACACGGGCGTGCAGAGTCCCATACTCTCAGATCCCGGTGAATGCCACTGAGCTCATCACTCGCCCCCGCAAGCCCCTGCCCACGATTCCAGTAGCCAAAGCCCGCAAGGGAGGGTGCCCCGCCACTACCAAGGGACCCGGGAACGAACTGGTATTGGTACCCACAGGTCAGGTGCTGTACCAAGGGGTGCACTACGCGGTAGCCTCGGTGATTTTAAACCTCACCGAGGTGCGATTGCCAGAGTGGTGCCCCAAGGAAACGGAGCAATTGTACCAGGTCCTGTTAACAAGTATGTTCAGACAATTTTATGAGTTCGACTTTGCCGATGTCGACAGAGCCGGATTGTACACCACACCACATGAGGTCTTGGGCAGGGTAGGGAGACAAAGAAGGGGTACAGTCAATGATATTTTTCCCGCCTTCAACACAGGGAGTTCCGTCATCAACATTCTGGATGACGTGGAGCTGCAGACCCAGATCAATGGTTTAAAGGCGCAGTTAAGAAAGATACTGATGGACGAGAATAAGGTAGTAGGTTCTGAGTTACATGAGGACCAGGCCATGACACTACACTTAAAAGAAATCATAGCTGAGCTGGAGAAACACACTAAAACAGTAAATGCTCTCATCAGGGAGGATCGGAATGTGTCAGATCAGGCTGCGCAGAACGAAGCATGCGTGCTGTGCGGGGTGTGGTTACTGGGCGAGGGCCGCAGTAATCTGGATGATTTAAAACAAGGTTTGGTCCCCTCCTGGATCAGCAACAAGCACCTCGCAGCCCTCCACCCTTTTGAGAATGCATTAAGTCTGTGCCAGCTCAGACTAGCTTCAGAGGCCTACCCAGTCCCAGTGGACTGTGGGCGGTCTAATCACACCATGCTGGGTATAGTGGTAAGAATGCCGGTTATGGGAAAGACAGCTAAACCCGCCCCGGTATACAGGGTGGAGAACATTGGAGTCATTCAGGGGGGTGCGCACATTCGCTACACAGTGGTCCCCCCTTACGTCATTCGATGGGAGCATGCAATGACGGGTACCGACCTCTCGGGGTGCCAGATCCGGGGAGCACACATCATCCTGTGTCGCCAGCACTTGAATGCCTATTCGAAACCACAGTGCGGGTTCAGAACTGCTGGCGCGAAGCCTATAAATTGCACCATGGAGGCAATGGCACAAAGCCATGTGCCCCCACAGGTGGCATATATAGGAGGTGGGACATACTGTGTCACCACTGCAGCACCCCACTACCAACATGGACAGCACGGCCGGTGTCCGGTCAGTGACAGCAGTTTCTGCTTCAAACCCAAGGCAGAAGTTCAAGTGACCCAAGAGCGAATTGTCCCTATTCCTGAACCTTCCACTGTTCACATCACTGTCAAAGAAAATTTCACCGATCTGCAATGATTCATTGCACATTTTGGCTATATCATTCCCCCTCTCCCTGAACACCTCACCAAGATACTAAAAGCCGTTGCCGTTTCACAGAAATATTTTTACACGCTGGAGCAGAAGACATTAGAAATAGGGGCAGACATATTAGATATAGTGACCCCACAGTGGTGGGACCTGTTCACTAATATAGAAGTCCCTTCTTGGATTAGGATAGCCCCCCACATCCTCGTAGTATGTCAGATTTTTATTGTGATTTATTTACTCTTTGTACATTGTAAGAGGGACAAACGTTTCCAGAAGTATGAGAACAGAAGAGAATGGAGGGAGCATTATGTGCGGGTAGACGAGGAGACACCCGTTTAAATTTTTGCTGCTATGTATAAAGTTAGAGTTTCCCTCTCTCCTCTATTTTTGATAGTATTCATGGGTGATCTTGTGTGTATTTTCTTTCTTTATTATTTTTATTGAAGTTTATTAATGTGTGTGTTGTTATTAATAAAGATAACGTGTATGAACCAGGTGGTGTAGGGGTACTAGGCCCCCTCCATGCCTGGAAGTAAGTGTGTCAGATTTTAATTCCAATGTATTACCATCGATAGATGCTTAATGTACACTGTGGGTTTTCTGAAATGGGAAATGCATGTGTCGTGGGGTCATCGGTAGGTAAATACAGGGGATGGTTTGATTATGGAGAGTCAGAAAATTTTGCTCACCCAGAATTATGATACTTCAAGCAAGTTATAGTATCATCGGGGGGGACTGTAAGATTTGCAAAATTGAACATTGTCCTATAAGGGTCTATTGGCAGAAAAGGCCTTAATTTTAAAGACTGCTTTAAAAGAAGTCCAGGAAACAGGGCACACAAAATGGCCACCAGACCCCGTGACCAGCTTTTTGGGACACTTTAAAATGGTTCCTGCAGTCCACAGACAGCCTTTGTGGATTCAGCCCACAGTAAGTTCTGGAATGCGATTTCAGAGAAGGCGCAACCAGACAGAACCCCATACATATGGATTGGATGCAGATCCAATCAGATCGGCCTGTAGATAAAGGCCATCTAAATGTTTACCCAGACAAAGGGAAACAGTTTCAAAGTCATAAGGGGAACATCAAGAACCGTTAAAGACATCAAAAGGACATTAAAAACAACACCAGGTCATTCCAGGCCAGAGAAAATACTTTAACACAAAGACTACCCCGCTGTGATACAAGCCCACCAAGAATTAAACAAAGACTAACCTTGATATGGCGGGAGATAAGGGCCTCATTGAGAAGTATAATTGGGGACCCGGGATAGCCATCGAGAAAAGGAATTCGCTTCGCTTGGCTTTTTGGAGATTCAGGTTGGAGGTTCGAGATCATCGGGCAGGGAGACCCTCAGCATCGAAAGGAAGCGGAGAGTCGAGCAGCGATCGATCGGCCGTTGAGGGACGTCGATCCGGGGACGGTCATCGATAAACCCCGGGCCGTTGATGAGACAAAGGACAGTGACCCTCCACAAAGAAACCCATATGAAAATGGTCAAGCAGTTGGTCTCTCTCCGCACCGACGTCCAGGCCTGCTAACATCCAGCCTGTCCGTGACCTTCACCTCGAGGGAGAAAAGAGTGTGTCGCAGCCCGCTGCATTTCGCTGACCACGTGGAGACAGGACGCCTGAGAGGATCAAAACGCAGATTCTTCAAAACCTTGTACTTTCTAATTGGATTGGTGAGCATGTTTCTGGCCCCTCATAGTCTGATCTAGATAGGTTTAAGGGGGTGGGCATTTTAGGGGATAATTAACATGAGTTGTTGTCCCTCGATGTTCCGTGTGTTTCCCCATTTCGTGATGACCTTTGTAAAGTATAATATGCCTGTATATATATTAGTTAGTACTGTATTGTGATGTGTTTTTCCCTCCCATGTACCTTTATTGGCTTACATTCATTTTTCTCCTTTATGCAATAAAATTTCAATTCGTTTTCATTAAACTTGGTCTATAGAGTATTCTCTGCATTGTAGTTCCTGCCTCAAAGTCCAGTGTATAGAACCTAAGGGGTGAGTGGGTCGAACCACTCGGAAAATTACTGTGCAAGAGAGAGAGGCCTCTAGAGAGAGAAACCTCGGCGCTCTAAGAACCCCTTACAAACCGCAACAATAGGATTAAGTGGAGGCTCTATTGGTGTTATGGATGCCTCCATACTCGGAACACACAAGGCTGAAAGAGACGCATGGGCTGATGCATACACTTCTAAATTCTTCTGGGCTACATCTAACGATCGAGCAGTAGCGACGACCATTTTTAAAACTAACGAGTCATTCTCGAGGAGTCTCTATCTAATATAATTAGATCGGAGGCCAGATATGAAAGAATCGCGGATGGCTTCTTCCTGATACAATATGGCAGAGACAGCCTTGTAGTTGCAATCCTTAGCCAAAGCCTTAAGGTCCTGCAGGAAATCGTCCAGGGATTCCTCGGGTAATTGCCTGCGAGTAGACAAAAGATACCTGGCATATACTTTGTTAACCGACTTGAGGTACTGGGCCTTAAGGGCTGTGAGGGCATCTTCATATGTAGTAATATCTTCAATTATAGAGTAAGTTTGATGATTTACCAAGTTGGTTAGAAGACCCAACTTGTTAACCGTCGGATCGAACGATGTGATGAAGTGTTCAAAACATCGAAGCCAATGCGTAAATTTCTTCGACGCATCTGCCGAATGGGGATCGATATCCAGACGCTCTGGTTTCAAAAATCGATCCATCTTCCAAAAGTTGTTACTTAATAAAATTGATGTGCCAAATAACTGCCTGAATCCAAGAGGTTAAAGCTTAAAACTAAAGGCTTTTATTAAGTAAGAACATGGCATCAAGTTAACACAGGCCAACCATCATTCATCACCGACCCAGCCCTTATGAGTAAGACCCAGCTCTTATAAGTAAGACTCACACCAATCCGGAGGATCCAGAGGGGCGGGGCTAGGGAGGAGCATTAGTGGTTACACCTGTAGAACATTCCAGACATTAACAAGTACAAAAACAACAGACAATACAAATGCCAGAACACAGAGTTATTTCATCACATTTACACACTCTGCTTTAAGCTTATATTGTGGTTAATAACAGACAAAACCTGTTTTTCCCCTGATCTGATTACAGTTTCCAACCAGTCGATTCAGTGAATGGAATGTCTTATCAGTGTTGCCATGGCGACCTGTCTGCAGTGAAACGCCTGTTTGAGTTTCTAACTCACTAAACTTCTCTTTCCCATAATACACATTATATCAGACATGTTATGTCAATGAATCTTAGCTTGATATGTTAATATCTCTAAAACCTACAAGAAAGAAAGACTTGCATTTATATAGCACCTTTCACCACCTCAGGACGTCGCAATGTGCTTCACAGCGAATGAAGTACTTTTGAAGTGTAGTCACTGACAGTGCTGTATTGTCGGAAACAAATGGCTCAGATACACAAACCTTTAAAAGTGGGAGGATAAGTTGATAAAGTAGTTTAAAAAAGCACGAGGGATCCTCGGTTGTATAAATAGGGGTGTAGAGTACAAAAGGGCAGAGGTCATGTAAACCTGTACAAGTCATTGGTTAGGCTGCAGTTAGAATATTGTGTCAAGTTTGGGGCATCTTACACCAGGAAGGATGTCAAGGCCGTGGAGAGGGTGCAGAGAGATTCACTGAGATGATACCAGGAAAGGGAGGCTTTAGTTACCAGGAGAGATTAGAGAAACTGGGGCTCTTTTCATTAAAACAAAGGGTAATTGGAGATCTGAGGGAGGTGTTCAGAATTTAATCAGGTAAATGAGGAAAATCTATTTCCACCAGTCGGTGAGTCAGGAGCTAGAGGGCATCAAATTCAAATCATCACCAAAGGGCTCAGACCCAGGGATGGACTATCGAGCACACCGTACAAAAACGTTCAGGACACTCACTGTCCCTCCGGATTCGTGTCTGGGGAGAAACTGATGGGTTTCTCTTATCTTTGGGTTAAATGTTCTCATCGAGGTGATGGATGTCAGTGCTGGGGAATGGGGTGTTCTGAGCACCTAGTGTCTGCCAGTCAGCTACAGCATGGGTTAGATACAGAGTACAGGTCCCTCTACACTGCCCCATCAAACACTCCCAGGGCAGGTACAGCACGGGTTAGATACAGAGTAAAGCTCCCTCTACACAGTCCCATCAAGCACTCACGGGCAGGTACAGCACGGGTTAGATACAGAATACAGGTCCCTCTACACTGTCCCAACAAAAAGTTCAAGGGCAGGTGCAGCACAGGATAGATACAGAGTAAAGCTCCCTCTGCACTGTCCCATCAAACAATGCCAGGGCAGGTACAGCGCGGGTTAGATAGAGAGTAAAGCTCCTTCTACACTGCCCCATCCAACACTCCCAGGGCAGGGACATCATGGTTTAGATACAGAGTAAAGCTCCCTCTACACTTTCTCTTTAGTCACTCCCAGGGCAGGTTCCGCACGGGTTAGATACAGAGCAAATCTCACTCTACACTATCACATCCAACACTCCCAGGGCAGGTACAGCACTGGTTAGATAAAGCGTAAAGCTCCCACTACACTGTCCCACCAAACACTCCCAGGGCAGATTACAGCACGGGTTAGATACAGAGAAAAGCTCCCTCTACACTGTCCCATCAAACTCTCCCAGGGCAGGTACAGCACGGGTTAGATACAGAGTAAAGCTCCACTCTACACTGTCCCATCAAACCTTCCCAGGACAGTTACAGCACGGGTTAGATACAGAGTAAAGCTCCCTCTGCACTGTCCCATCAAACACTCCCAGGGCAGGTACAGCACGGGTTATATGCAGAGTAAAGCTTCCTCTACTCTGTCCCATCAAACACTCCCAGGGCAGGCACAGCACGGGTTAGATACAGAGTAAAGCTCCCTCTACACTGTCCCATCAAACACTCCCAGGGCAGGTACAGCACAGGTTAGATACAGAGTAAAGCTCCTTCTACACTGTCCCAACAAACACTCCCAGGGCAGGTACAGCACGGGTTATGTAAAGTCCGCGCCTCAATAATACACGGACTTCGGGAGAACAGTTTAACAGGTACTTTACTGAACAAGAGGCAGCTTGAAACTGAAACTACAGAAGCCTGCTAGGGCCTTTTATACAGGGGTGGTCACTGTCGGTACTGCAGTCTAAGACCAGTTATTCCCATAAAGGTAAATACACAACAATTCCTCCCCTTTTAGATAAACAGTACATAACATTCATTTAACAACTAAATAATAACTAATTACAATTACAATTTTCTCAGTAATATATACATCAACTGAAATAGTCATTTATAAGTTCAGTCTTTGAGGAGGCTGGCAGCTATCCCTTGCCCTGCCAGTACACTTTACACCCAATCTCAGCCTATTACCATCTCATCTAGCTTCTAACACCTTTTATTGTCTCTTTTTTACTTCTTTTGTTTCTTTTATTCTTTTGTCCGATCGCAGCCCTGCCTCCGATCTATCTTTTCTTTCCAGTTTTGAAGAAGGGTTCGACCCGAAACGTCAACTCAAATTTCTGTCCAAGGATGTTGCCTGACCTGCTGAGTTTTTCCAGCATTTTCTGTTGTTATTTGAGGAGGCTTCCTGATCCGGACTGGATAGCGCCTTTCTCGAGTATCCTGTTCTGGCGGTGGAGTCAATTCTGGCTCATTGTCATTGGTTGGTTCGTCAGCTTGCAATACCCCTGCTTCTGAGGTAGACGCAATCTGTACTTTGGGCTCATTACCAGGTGCACATGCTTGTGGTACAGGTTTGGCTTGTTCCTGTGACTCTAGAATCTGGTCAGCATGGCATCTCACGATGCTCTCTCCAACGTCCACTGTGTACATTAGTGGTCCCTGCTGTGTGCATATCGTGCCTGGCTGCCATTTTTCTGTTCGGTAGTCGCGGGCCAAGACTGGTTGCCCTATCTTGAAGCTCCTGGTTGGCTTCTCATTTATGTGCTGGAACTGCTTATCCTCAACATCTCGTCTTATGTTTGGTTTGAGCAAATCCAAGCGACATCGTAGTCTCCTGGTGAAAAACAGTACGGCTGGAGTTTGGTTGGTTACTGCATGTGTCACATTCCGGTAAGCAAACAGGAAGTTATCCACCTTGTGTTGCAGTGGTATGTCGTCATTATACATTGCCTTTATGGCCTTTTTAAAGGTCTGAACAAGCCTCTCAGCCGATCCATTTGTGGCTGGATGATATGGGGCAGATGTGTAATGTTTCACCCCACTATTCTTCAGGAACCTCCGGAAATCCTCAGACACAAACTGTGGGTCATTGTCGGAACAGATCTGTTCTGGCAACCCATTCCTGGCGAAGATGGTCCTTACGACTGCAATAGTTTTCTCCGTGGTGGTGGAGGACATTTTAATGACATCTGGCCATTTCCAATGGGCATCCACAGCGATTAGAAACATTGAGTCCATAAATGGACCGGCGAAATCAATGTGTACCCGTTGCCATGGAGATGAGGGCCACTCCCATGGATGTAGCGGGGCCTGTGGCGGAGCGTTTTGGACCTTCTGGCATCCTGTGCATCTCTTGGTCATATCCTCGATTTCTTTATCGATTCCCGGCCACCACACAAATGCCCTGGCTAGGCTCTTCATTTTTACCCCTCCCAGATGACCCTCGTGAAGCTCATTGAGTACTCTATCTCTCAACTTGGGTGGAATTACCACTCGGGATCCACACATCAAGGTTCCCCGGCACACTGACAGCTGTTCCCTCCTTGGCGAGAATGCTGGCAACAGTGAGTCGCCATATGCTGGCCATCCCTTCACTGTCAAATCATAGACCCGAGAGTGTGTCGGGTCATTTCGGGTTTCCTTCTCAATACTTGCGTTTGTAACAGGCAAACATTCAACTATGGTCGCATGGAATATCTCCACAGGGTCCACTGCAGGTGCTTCTTCCGCCGTAGGCAACGGTAGGCATGACAGCCCATCAGCGTTTCCATGTTGTTTCGTACCTTTGTACTCTATGTCATACACATGTGCCCCTAGAAAAAGTGACCATCTTTGCGGCCGTTGCGCCGTTATCACCGGAACGCCCTTCTTTGGGTTAAAAATTGAGACCAGGGGTTGATGATCAGTCAGTAGGGTGAATTTCTGCCCGTGCAGATAGTGATTGAACTTCTTCACCCCCCACACCAGGCAGAGGGCCTCCCTGTCAATCTGGGCGTAGTTACGCTCAGCTGAGGTTAGTGAGCGCGATGCAAAGGCTATTGGCCTCTCTGAACCGTCACGGAACTTGTGTGACAGCACCGCTCCAATGCCGTAAGGTGATGCATCACATGCCAACCGAATCGGTAGTGTTGGGTTGTAGTGGGCCAATACTTCTTTTGAAGTGATTTGGCATTTACATTCCTGAAAGGCACGCTTACAAGCATCACTCCATTTCCATGTTACACCAGTTTGAAGGAGGGTGTTCAGTGGGTGCAGAATTGTAGATAAATTCGGCAAGAACTTATGGTAGTAGTTCACCAACCCGTGGAACGACCTCAGTTGCGACACATGGAGCCTTGACTACAGCCTCAATCTTGTCCGGTGACTTATGCAACCCTTCCTCATCAATCATGTGGCCACAATACGAGATTTGTCTCCTGAAGAACTCGCATTTGGGATGGTTGGCTCGTAGCCCATATTCCTGCAATCTCGTCAGCACCTGTTCCAGGTTGGCAAGGTGTTCATTGTCATTTTCGCCCGTAACCAGGATGTCGTCCAAATAACACTGGGTCCCCGGGATCCCTTGCAGGACTTGTTCCATTGCCCTCTGCCACATAGCCGGGGCCGATGCTACCCCAAATACCAGTCGATTGTACTGGTAAAGGCCTTTGTGAGTGTTTATCGTGAGGTATTTCCTAGATGCTTCTTCCACCTCCATTTGTAGATACGCTTGAGCCAGGTCAATCTTTGTAAAACGCTTCCCTCCAGATAGTGAGGCGAAAATATCTTCCATCCGTGGAAGCGGATACTGTACTGTGTGCAGGACTGGGTTCACAGTCACCTTGAAGTCCCCACAGATGCGAACCTTCCTTGGCTCCCCAGGCGTGCTGCTCAATGCTTTCTTCATTACAGGAACGATGGGTGTGGCCCACTTGCTCCAGTCCACCTTAGACAGCACCCCCGAACGCTCCAGACTCTCCAGTTCAGCTTCCACAGCTGGGCGTATCGCGTATGGCACCGGTCTGGCCTTGAAAAATTTTGGGGTTGCGTTATCCTCAATCTTTATGGTTGTCTTTACTCCTTTTAGAGTCCCAAGTCCTTGTTGGAACACCTCTTCCGCGTCAGATAGCATTTGTGACAGACGTCCAGTTGCGACGTCATCATCTTTTTTGTCAGTCACAGTTAGTGCCAGAATGGAATGCCAATCCAATTGTAGTCTTCGGATCCATTCACGTCCCAATAATGGTGGTCCTCCATCTCGTAGTATATACATGTATAGTTTCTGTGTTTCCTTTCCGTTATATTCAACTGGCACACTTAATTATCCTCTGGGGTAGACCTTTTGCCCCGTGTATGTCTTCAATACAATGGACGTGTCCTTTAAGGGTATGTGTGAGAATAGCCGCTCATAGTCTCATCGATTCATGACATTTAGGGCTGATCCTGTGTCCAATTCCATCTTCACTGGGGACCCTGCTATCATGAGGGTGACCCAAATGGTTCAGTGATCTTCTTTTGCGATCACGTTGTGTAACTTTAAACAACTTAGTCGCCTGCTCCCGGAGTCCTTATCACTCTCCTGATCTTCTGAACTACTATCTGTCAGTTTCTTTACTTTCCTGTACTGTTTCTTAGTAGTTCTTGTCGTGTTGGTCTTCTTTCCTGACCTGCAGACTCTTGCTATATGTCCCATCTTCCCACATTGCCTGCATATTTTGTCTTTAAACCAGCAGTCCTTCTGCTCATGGGTTGTTCTGCCGCAGCGATAGCACTTTTCGGCTCCATACGCCATTTCGTTAGTGCTGTATTCTTGTGGTTTCTGTTGTATTTCCGCAGCTCCCCATGCTGTTGCTTCATAGGATACTGCCACGCTGAAAGCCTGTTCTAGCGTCAGGTCCTTTTTTGAAAGTAGTCGTTTCTGGGTTCCTTCACTCTGGAGCCCGCAGACAAACTTATCCCATAAGGTGTCTGCCAGTCCTGCTCCGAACTGGCAGTGCTTCGATAACTTGCGTAGTTCCGTAAGATAGTCAGCATTGCTCTCATCTCTGTGCTGGTTTCTTTTATGGAACTTGAATCTTTCTGCTATCAGCAGTGGTGTAGGGCTTAGGTGTTCCTGTAAAATATGAACAAGCTCCTCAAAACTTTTCTCCATTGATTTAGCTGGGGTAATTAAATTCCGCAATAGGCCGTACGTATTCGCACCCTTCAGCTTTAATAATACCGACGCCCTCTTTCCATCGTCCACCTCATTTGCCTTGCAGTACACTTCGATTCTTTCTACATACATGGTCCAGTCTTCTACCTCGTTGTCGAAAGCAGTGATACTGCCACTTTTTGGCATCTTGGGCGATTCAAAATGGCGCCTCCTGCGCTTTTGCTTCTTCCCCTTACTGCCACGCTGCTCCTAGCATTCTACGGGTTAATGCCAGCGACCCGCAGCTTCGGCGCGTCTCGCTTTCCTTCCCCCCCATTTAGTTTCTCTCCGCTGTCCTGTTCTCGAGCACCGACCGTGCCCTGTGCGCTCCACCCTCTCTCTCTTGTTTTCTTTTCCCGGCGACGCTACGCGGCCCGATTTGTAGAGCCGCTCGATCGAGCTTGAGCCCGCCGCAGTCCGGAATGGTCAGCGCGCTACCTGCTACCAGCACGATTCGCTGGAACCACAGTCTCTCCCGCAATTCTCCAAACACCGATGGATTCTTTGGGCGGTTGCCCTCAGTCGACGCCCGTTGCTCAGACTACGACCTTCCAGGACCTTCCTTTCAGGCGAGATCCCCGTGAGATGATGCCACACTGCAGGTGAGTTCGAACTTACTCGTCGCCACTGTAAAGTCCGCGCCTCAATAATATACGGGCTTCGGGAGAACAGTTTAACAGGTACTTTACTGAACAAGAGGCAGCTTGAAACTGAAACTACAGAAGCCTGCTAGGGCCTTTTATACAGGGGTGGTCACTGCTGGCACTGCAGTCTAAGGCCAGTTATTCCCTTAAAGGTACATACACAACAGGTTAGATACAGAGTAAACTCCTTCTACACTGTCCCAACAAACACTCCCAGGGCAGGTACAGCACAGGTTAGATACACAGTAAAGCTCCCTCTACACTGTCCCAACAAACACTCCCAGGGCAGGTACAGGACGGGTTAGATACAGAGTAAAGCTCCCTCTACACTGTCTCATCAAACACTCCCAGGGCAGGTACAGCACGGGTTAGATACAGAGTAAAGCTTCCTCTACACTGTCCCATCAAACACTCCCAGGGCAGGTACAGCACAGGGTAGGTACAGAGTAAAGCTCCCTCTACACTGTCTCATCAAACACTCCCAGGGCAGGTACAGCATGGGTTAGATACACAGTAAAGCTCCCTCTACACTGTCCCATCAAACACTCCCAGGGCAGGTACAGCACGGGTTAGATACAGAGTAAAGCTCCCTCTACACTGTCCCATCAAACACTCCCAGGGCAGGTACAGCACGGGTTAGATACAGAGTAAAGCTCCCTCTACACTGTCCCATCAAACACTCCCAGGGCAGGTACAGCACGGGTTAGATACAGAGTAAAGCTCCCTCTACACTGTCCCATCAAACACTGCCAGCCCATAATGAGCAGGGCTCAGGGAGGCTGGTTGCTAGGCACTGCAGTGATGTCATAAAGCAGGGCCATTCAGCCCAGCTGGTCGTCTCCTTGTCCCTTTAAAGGTGGAGAGCCGGGACACCCTGTCTCCAAACACATCCCACCTGTTCATACTGAGAATCCCCGGGGAAGGCCCAAGGTCCAGAGTGTGGAACACAGCCAAGGGGGAAAGAGGAGGAGAGATAGTGCAGTGTGGGAGGTGAGGGAGGAGTCTGCTCATTCCAGGGGCAGATCAGACAAAGTGCTTTGAGTGGTGGGTTCAGCAGTGAAACTGATACCAAACCAAAGGGAACAAATAAAGATCCAATCCAAGGGAACAAGCAACGGGACAATGGGAAGAAACCACAACCGGCCCAAAAGTGGGATAATCTCCCCAAAAGGTCGGTGCGGACGGTTAGAAACTCCTCCTGGTGACTGTGTGTCTGCAGGACTCAGCTTCACTCCAGTGTTTAAAGGCACAGAGCGCTGGCCTCACACCCAGGGGGCAATGTGTGGGAATTCCAGGGGCAGCGAGGACATGGCCGGAAATACCCCGGAGCAGTGAAAGCCCACTGGGCCCCAGGACAAGCTCATCGGAAAATCCGGGCAAGGGCAAACCCAGCGTGCCCACTCTGAACCCAGTTTGCTGCTGCCTCTGTGCCCAGCACTGCCTGCACCCCCGGCCCGGCACAGCAGTGGAATTTCAGCCTCAGTTGTTGTGTATGTACCTTTAAGAGAATAACTGGTCTCAGACTGCAGTACCGGCAGTGACCACCCCTGTATAAAAGGCGCTAGTGAGCCTCTGTTGTTTTAGTTTCACTATTGACTTCCATCAGTAAAGACTTATTTTGTTCCACTCCTGCTGTCCGTGTCTCAATCATTCACGGACGTAATACTGGCGACGAGCAGATACGAACCTACCTACAGTCTTCACCACCTCCTGGGATCCATTCCTACAGCGAAGTGAGCAGAGGTCGAGGCCAGAAAGAAAAGAAAGTAAGAGGCAGTAGAAACGGGCGTCGACTGTGGGCATCCACCCTGTGTTGCAGAGTTGAAGATTGCTGGAGAAGCTGCCGGATGCGGGGCCTGGTTCCTGTCGACGGTCCTTCAGCTAATCGGGCTGGTGGCAGGTAGTGCACTGATCCTTCCTGGGCTGCGGCGGTCGCGAACTTGAGCGGGTGGTTTGCAACGGGGCCGAGCAGCGTTGTCAGGAAGAAGAGAGAGAGAGGGTGGAGCACACAGGGCGCGGCCGGTGCTACGAAGCCGGGCTGCGTATAGACCCGCGAAGAGGGAGGCAAGAGTCCCACAGGGTTGTTCCACGACGGGAAAATAATTTTTAAAAAAAATATTAAACGCGCAAGAAACCGTGGAAAGCAGCGCTAACAACAGCGGGGAAGAAGGCAAAGCGCGGGAGGCACCATCTTAATCAGCGGGGAAGACAGCAAAGCGCGGGAGGCGCCATTTTGTTAAATCGGGGAAGAAGGCAAAGCGCGGGAGGCGCCATTTTAGATTTGCAAGATGCCGAAGACTGGCTGTATCACTGCTTTTGATAATACAATAGAGGACTGGACCACGTATGTGGAAAGAGTCGAGGTATATTTCGAGGCAAACGAAATAGCGGAGGAGAAAAAGGCATCGATATTGCTAAACTTAATGGGCGCTAGAACGTATGGCCTATTGCGGGACCTGATTACTCCAGCCAAACCGAAGGCGAAGAGTTTTAACGAAATTGTTGCTGTCCTACAGGAACACCTAAACCCTGCACCGCTGTTGATAGCAGAAAGATTTAAATTCCACAGGAGAACTCAGCACAAAGTTGAGAGCAATGCTGAGTATCTTACAGAACTACGCAAGCTATCAAAGCACTGCCAGTTCGGAGCAGGACTGGCAGATACCCTATGGGACAAATTTGTCTGTGGACTCCTGAGTGAAGGAACACAGAAGAAGTTACTCTCAGAGAAAGAGCTGACGCGAGATAAGGCTTTCAGCATGGCAGTATCATATGAAGCAGCAGCCAGGGGAGCTGCAGAAATTCAACAAAAACCACAGGAATACGGCACCCACGAA
The DNA here is from genome assembly GCF_052327205.1 of Somniosus microcephalus. Classification (NCBI taxonomy): domain Eukaryota; kingdom Metazoa; phylum Chordata; class Chondrichthyes; order Squaliformes; family Somniosidae; genus Somniosus; species Somniosus microcephalus. Next base: position 79,621,187 of record NC_140990.1, read on the forward strand.
ATGACACAGGGATTTGCAAAATGTTATCGCTGCGGCAGAACTAACCATGACCAGAAGGACTGCTGGTCCAAAGACAAAATATGCAGGCAATGCGGGAAGATGGGACACATTGCACGAGTTTGCAGGTCTGGGAAGAAGACCAGCGACAACAAAAAGGCTATTAAGGAACCGTACAAGAAAGTACAAAAGATGACGGACAGTAGTTCCGAAGACCAGATGCGCGATAGTGAATCCGGGAACAGGAGACTAAGCTGTCTCAAACTTCACAATGTAATCACAAAAGAGGATCACCGAACCATTTAGGTCACCCTCATGATAGCAGGGTCCCAAGTTAAAATGGAATTGGATACAGGATCAGCGCTAACCGTCATGAATCGACGAGACTACGAGCGGCTATTTTCACACATACCCTTGAGAGAGACATCCATCATCTTGACGACGTATACGGGGCAAAAAGTCTACCCCAGAGGAAAAATAAGGGTGCCTGTCGAATACAACGGCAAGCAAATACGGAAATTGTATCTCTACATACTGCCAAATGGTGGACCACCGTTATTGGGACGGGAATGGATCAGGAAGATAAACTTAGATTGGCACTCCATTCATGCAATGACGGTGGACGGTAAAAAAGATGAAGACGTCACTCCTGGACGATTGTCAACAATCTTAGCTAACGCCAAAGAGGTATTTCAACAAGAACTGGGCACGCTTAAAGGCGTAACCGCCTCGATAAAAATAGAAGAGAATGCAGTTCCCAAGTTTTTCAAAGCAAGACCGGTACCATATGCAATTCGCCCAGCCGTCGAGGCAGAGCTGGAGAATCTGGAGAAGGCGGGCATGTTGTCTAAGGTCGACTGGAGCGAGTGGGCGACACCCATCGTTCCTGTCATGAAGAAAACGTTAAGCAATAAGTCCGGGGAGCCAAGGAAGATTCGCATCTGTGGGGATTTCAAGGTGACGGTGAACCCAGTCCTTCACACAGTACAATATCCTCTTCCAAGGACAGAAGACATCTTCGCCTCACTGTCTGGAGGGAAGCGTTTTACAAAAATTGACCTAGCACAAGCATATTTGCAGATGGAGGTTGAAGAGTCCTCTAGGAAGTATCTCACGATAAACACTCACAAAGGTCTTTACCAGTATCATCGATTGGTATTCGGAGTAGCATCGGCTCCGGCGATATGGCAAAGAGCGATGGAACAAGTCCTGCAAGGGATTCCGGGGACTCAGTGTTACTTGGATGACATCCTTGTGACAGGTGAAGATGACAGTGAACACCTTAACAACCTAGAACAGGTGCTCACTAGACTACGGGAACATGGGCTGCGAGCCAACCGCCCCCAATGTGAATTTTTTAAGAAACAGATATCGTATTGTGGCCACGTGATTGATGAAGAGGGGTTACATAAGTCCCCTGACAAAATTAAAGCGGTTGTTAAGGCCCCAGCTCCTGAAAATGTGTCGCAACTGAGGTCATTCCTCGGATTGGTGAATTACTATCATAAGTTTTTGCCGAATTTGTCGACAATTCTGCACCCACTGAACGCCCTGCTACGATCGGGGGTAGCATGGAAATGGAGCGATGATTGTAAGCGTGCTTTTCAGAAGAGTAAGGACTTAATCACTTCAAGGGAAGTATTGGCTCACTACAACCCGGCACTGCCGATCAGACTGGCGTGTGATGCGTCTCCCTATGGCATTGGGGCGGTACTGTCACATAAATTCCTTGATGGTTTAGAGAGGCCGATAGCTTTTGCGTCACGCTCGTTAAATTCTGCCGAGCGTAACTACGCCCAGATTGACAGAGAGGCCCTCAGCCTAGTGGGGGGGGGGGGGGTGAAGAAGTTCAATCACTACCTGCACGGTCAAAAATTTACTCTACTAACCGATCATCAACCTCTTGTCTCCATTTTCAACCCTCAGAAGGGCGTACCGATAATGATAGCACAACGGCTGCAGAGATGGTCCCTTTTCCTAGGGGCACACCAATATGACATCGAGTACAAAGGAACTAAACAGCATGGAAATGCTGATGGATTGTCACGCCTACCGTTGCCGACGGTGGAAGAAGAAGACCTTGCAGTGGATCCAATGGAGTTATTCCACTCGACCATAGTCGAATGTCTCCCTGTGACGAATGCAAACATAGAAAAGGAAACACGGAATGATCCGATACTATCACGGGTCTATGATTTAACGTTGAAGGGATGGCCAGCACATGGCGAGCCACTGCTGCCAGCATTCTCGCCGAGAAGAGAACAGCTGTCAGTGTGCAGAGGAACCTTGGTGTGTGGATCCAAAGTAGTTATTCCACCTAAGTTGATGGATAGAGTGCTCAATGAGCTTCATGAGGGTCATCTGGGTGGGGTAAAAATGAAGAACTTAGCCAGAGCGTTTGTGAGGTGGCCGGGAATCAATAGAGAAATCGAAGAGATGACCAAGAGCTGTGCAGGATGCCAGAAGGTCCAAAACGCCCCACCACAAGCCCCTCTGCATCCATGGGAGTGGCCCTCATCTCCATGGCAAAGGGTGCTCATTGATTTTGCTGGTCCCTTTATGGACTTGATGTTTTTAATTGTGGTGGATGCACATTCAAAGTGGCCAGAGGTAATAAAAATGTCCTCAACCACCACGGAAAAAACTATCACAGTTTTACGAACCATATTCGCCAGGAATGGGCTGCCTGAACAGATTTGCTCTGACAATGGACCACAGTTTGTGTCTGAAGAGTTCCGGAGGTTCTTAAAGAACAATGGTGTTAAGCATTACACATCTGCCCCATATCATCCAGCCACTAATGGATTGGCCGAGAGGTTTATCCAAACATTCAAGAAGGCTATCAAGGCAATGTGTAATGAAGATATACCCCTACAACACAAGGTGGACAACTTCTTGTTTGCCTACCGGAATGCGACACATGCGGTTACCAACCAAACTCCAGCCATGATGTTCTTCAATCGAAGACTACGATGCCGCTTGGATTTGGTTAAGCCAAACGTCCGAAGAGATGTGGAGAACAGGCAGTTTCAGAATATGAATGAAAGGCCGACCAGGAGTTTTAAGATAGGTCAACCAGTTTTGGCCCGGGTCTACCGCACTGAGAAATGGCAGCCAGGAACAATTTGTACACGACAAGGACCTCTCATGTATACCGTGGACGTTGGGGAGAGCATTGTAAGACGCCATGCTGACCAGATTCTAGAGTCACTGGAAAACGTCAACTCCACACCACGATCTGATACACCTGGTAATGAAATCGACGTTCCAATTGCAGCTACCGCAGAACCGGTAATATTGAAAGCAGATGAACCAAACAACAACATTGATCCCGACACAACATTGCCAGAAGAACCTGATACCCCAAAGAGGAGTTATCCAGACATAATCAGGAAGCCTCCTCAAAGACTGAACTTATAATTGCTTAAACTTAACCAATGTATCTAGCAACAGTAATTGTGATTGTAATTAGTTATCATTTAGTTGTTAAATGAATGTTATGTACTGTTTATCTAAAAGGGGAGGAATTGTTGTGTATGTACCTTTAACAGAATAACTGGTCTCAGACTGCAGTACCGGCAGTGACCACCCCTGTATAAAAGGCGCTAGTGAGCCTTTGTGTTTTTAGTTTCACTATTGACTTCCACCAGTAAAGACTTATTTTGTTCACTCCTGCTGTCCGTGTCTCAATTATTCACGGACGTAACAAAGGCCCTAGCAGGCTTCTGTAGTTTCAGTTTCAAGCTGCCTCTTGTTCAGTAAAGTACCTGTTAAACTGTTCTCCCGAAGTCCGTGTATTATTGAGGCGCGGAATTTACAGTGGCGACGAGTAAGTTCGAACTCACCTGCAGTGTGGCATCATCTCACGGGGATCTCGCCTGAAAGGAAGGTCCTAGAAGGTCGTAGTCTGAGCAATGGGCGTCGACTGAGGGCAACCGCCCAAAGAATCCATCGGTGCTTGGAGAATTGCGGGAGAGACTGTGGTTCCAGCGAATCGTGCTGGTAGCAGGTAGCGCGCTGACCATTCCGGACTGTGGCGGGCTCAAGCTCGATCGAGCGGCTCTACAAATCGGGCCGCGCAGCGTCGCCGGGAAAAGAAAACAAGAGAGAGAGGGTGGAGCGCACAGGGCGCGGTCGGTGCTCGAGAACAGGACAGCGGAGAGAAACTAAATGGGGGGTAAGGAAAGCGAGACGCGCCAAAGCTGCAGGTCGCCGTCATTTCCCCGTGGAATGCTAGGAGCAGTGCGGCAGTAAGGGGAAGAAGCAAAAGCGCGGGAGGCGCCATTTTATTCCGTTGGGGAAGAACCAAAAGCGCGGGAGGCGCAATTTTATTCCATTGGGGAAGAAGCAAAAGCACGGGTGGCGCCATTTTAAATCGCCCAAGATGCCAATAAGTGGCAGTATCACTGCTTTCGACAACGAGGTAGAAGACTAGACCACGTATGTGGAAAGAATTGAAGTGTACTGCAAGGCAAATGAGGTGGCTGATGGAAAGAGGGCGTCGGTATTATTAAATCTGATGGATGCGAGTATGTACGGCCTATTGCGGAATTTAATTACCCCAGCTAAACCAATGGAGAAATGTTTTGAGGAGATTGTTCATATCTTACAGGAACACCTAAGCCCTACACCACTGCTGATAGCAGAAAGATTCAAGTTCCATAAAAGAAACCAGCACAAAGATGAGAGCAATGCTGACTATCTTACGGAACTACGCAAGTTATCGAAGCACTGCCAGTTCGGGGCAGGACTGGCAGACACCTTACGGGATAAGTTTGTCTGCGGGCTCCAGAGTGAAGGAACCCAGAAACGACTACTTTCAAAAAAGGACCTGACGCTAGAACAGGCTTTCAGCGTGGCAGTATCCTATGAAGCAGCAGCACGGGGAGCTGCGGAAATACAACAGAAACCACAAGAATACAGCGCTAACGAAATGGCGTATCGAGCCGAAAAGTGCTATCGCTGCAGCAGAACAACCCATGAGCAGAAGGACTGCTGGTTTAAAGACAAAATATGCAGGCAATGCGGGAAAATGGGACATATAGCAAGAGTCTGCAGGTCGGGAAAGAAGACCAACACGACAAGAACTACTAAGGAACAGTACAGGAAAGTAAAGAAACTGACAGATAGTAGTTCAGAAGATCAGGAGAGTGATAAGGACTCCGGGAGCAGGCGACTAAGTTGTTTAAAGTTACACAACGTGATCGCAAAAGAAGATCACCGAACCATTTGGGTCACCCTCATGATAGCAGGGTTCCCAGTGAAGATGGAATTGGACACAGGATCAGCCCTAACTGTCATGAATCGACGAGACTATGAGCGGCTATTTTCACACATACCTTTAAAGGACACGTCCATTGTATTGAAGACATACATGGGGCAAAAGGTCTACCCCAGAGGAAAAAAACGGGTGCCAGTTGAATATAACGGAAAGGAAACACAGAAACTATACATGTATATACTACGAGATGGAGGACCACCATTATTGGGACGTGAATGGATCCGAAGACTACAATTGGATTGGCATTCCATTCTGGCACTAACTGCGACTGACAAAAAAGATGATGACGTCGCACCTGGACGTCTCTCACAAATTCTATATGACGCGGAAGAGGTGTTCCAACAAGGACTTGGGACTCTAAAAGGAGTAAAGGCAACCATAAAGATTGAGGATAACGCAACCCCAAAATTTTTCAAGGCCAGACCGGTGCCATACGCGATACGCCCAGCTGTGGAAGCTGAACTGGAGAGTCTGGAGCGTTCGGGTGTGTTGTCTAAGGTGGACTGGAGCGAGTGGGCCCCACCCATCTTTCCTGTAATGAAGAAAGCATTGAGCAGCACGCCTGGGGAGCCAAGGAAGGTTCGCATCTGTGGGAACTTCAAGGTGACTGTGAACCCAGTCCTGCACACAGTACAGTATCCGCTTCCGCGGATAGAAGATATTTTCGCCTCGCTATCTGGAGGGAAACGTTTTACAAAGATTGACCTGGCTCAAGCGTATCTACAAATGGAGGTGGAAGAAGCATCTAGGAAATACCTCACGATAAACACTCACAAAGGCCTTTACCAGTACAATCGACTGGTATTTGGGGTAGCATCAGCCCCGGCTATGTGGCAGAGGGCAATGGAACAAGTCCTGCAAGGGATCCCGGGGACCCAGTGTTATTTGGACGACATCCTGGTTACGGGCAAAAATGACAACGAACACCTTGCCAACCTGGAACAGGTGCTCACGAGATTGCAGGAATATGGGCTGCGAGCCAACCATCCCAAATGCGAGTTCTTCAGGAGACAAATCTCGTATTGTGGCCACATGATTGATGAGGAAGGGTTGCATAATTCGCCGGACAAGATTGAGGCTGTAGTCAAGGCTCCAGCACCAGAAAATGTGTCGCAACTGAGGTCGTTCCTCGGGTTGGTGAACTACTACCATAAGTTCTTGCCGAATTTATCTACAATTCTGCACCCACTGAACGCCCTCCTTCAAGCTGGTGTAACATGGAAATGGAGTGATGAGTGTAAGCGTGCCTTTCAGGAATGTAAATGCCAAATCACTTCAAAAGAAGTATTGGCCCGCTACAACCCAACACTACTGATTCGGTTGGCATGTGATGCGTCACCTTACGGCATTGGAGCGTGACGGTTCAGAGAAGCCAATAGCCTTTGCATCGCACTCGCTAACCTCAGCCGAGCGTAACTACGCCCAGATTGACAGGGAGGCCCTCAGCCTGGTGTGGTGGGTGAAGAAGTTCAATCACTATCTGCACGGGCAGAAATTCACCCTACTGACTGATCATCAACCACTGGTCTCAATTTTTAACCCAAAGAAGGGCGTTCCAGTGATGACGGCGCAACGGCTGCAAAGATGGTCACTTTTTCTAGGGGCACATCAGCATGACATAGAGTACAAAGGTACGAAACAACATGGAAGCGCTGATGGGCTGTCACGCCTACCATTGCCTACTGCGGAAGAAGCACCTGCAGTGGACCCTGTGGAGATATTCCATGCGGCCATAGTCGAATGTTTGCCTGTTACAAACGCAAGTATTGAGGAGGAAACACGAAATGACCCGACACTCTCTCAGGTCTATGATTTGATGGTGAAGGGATGGCTAGCATATGGCGACTCACTGTTGCCAGCATTCTCGCCAAGTAGGGAACAGCTGTCAGTGTGCCGGGGAACCTTGATGTGTGGATCCCGAGTGGTAATTCCACCCAAGTTGAGAGATAGAGTACTCAATGAGCTTCACGAGGGTCATCTGGGAGGGATAAAAATGAAGAGCCTAGCCAGGGCATTTGTGTGGTGGCTGGGAATCGATAAAGAAATCGAGGATATGACCAAGAGATGCACAGGATGCCAGAAGGTCCAAAACGCTCCACCACAGGCCCCGCTACATCCATGGGAGTGGCCCTCATCTCCATGGCAACGGGTACACATTGATTTCGCTGGTCCATTTATGGACTCAATGTTTCTAATTGCTGTGGACGCCCATTCGAAATGGCCAGAGGTCATTAAAATGTCTTCCACCACCACAAAGAAAACTATTGCAGTCCTAAGAACCATCTCCACCAGGAATGGGTTGCCAGAACAGATCTGTTCCGACAATGACCCACAGTTTGTGTCTGAGCATTTCCGGAGGTTCCTGAAGAATAATGGGGTGAAACATTACACATCTGCCCCATATCATCCAGCCACAAATGGATTGGCTGAGAGGTTTGTTCAGACCTTTAAAAAGGCCATAAAGGCAA